>NC_090396.1:76156623-76456623 GCF_036365525.1 Heterodontus francisci | reverse complement strand
ACCGACTCCCACAGCTACCTTGACTACACTTCTTCACGCCCTGCCTCCTGTAAGGACTCCATTCCATTCTCCCAGTTTCTCCGTCTCCGACGCATCTGCTCTGATGATGCTACCTTCCATGACAGCGCTTCTGATAGGTCTTCCTTTTTCCTCAACCGAGGATTCCCCACCACTGTGGTTGACAGGGCCCTCAACCGTGTCCGGCCCATTTCCCGCACCTCTACCTTCACCCCTTCCCCTCCCTCCCAGAACCACAACAGGGTCCCCCTTGTCCTCACTTTCCACCCCACCAGCCTCCAGATCCAAAGGATCATCCTCCGCCATTTCCGCCACCTCCAGCGTGATACCACTACCAGTCGCATCTTCCCCTCCCTTCCCCTGTCAGCATTCCGAAAGGATCGTTCCCTCCGCGGCACCCTGGTCCACTCCTCCATTACCCCCACCACCTCGTCCCCGTCCCAGGGCACCTTCCCCTGAAATCGCAGGAGGTGTAATACCTGCCCATTTACCTCCTCTCTCCTCACTATCCCAGGCCCCAAACACTCCTTTCAGGTGAAGCAGCGATTTACTTGTACTTCTTTCAATGTAGTATACTGTATTCGCTGCTCACAGTGTGGTCTCCTCTACATTGGGGAGACCAAGCGCAGAGTGGGTGACCGCTTTGCGGAACATCTCCGCTCAGTCCGCAAGCAGGACCCTGAGCTTCCGGTTGCTTGCCATTTCAACACTCCCCCCTGCTCTCATGCTCACATCTCTGTCCTGGGATTGCTGCAGTGTTCCAGTGAACATCAACGCAAGCTCGAGGAACAGCATCTCATTTACCGATTAGGCACACTACAGCCTGCCGGACTGAACATTGAGTTCAATAATTTCTGAGCATGATGGGCCCTCCTTTTACTTTTATTTTTAGTTATTTTTTCTTTTCACTTTTTTATATATTTTTTTGTTTATTTTATTTTATTTCATTTTAATTTGTTCAGTTTGCCTACCCACTGTTTTTTTTTAATGTTTTTTTACTTGTGGCTGTTCAGTTTTCAGTCCACTAACACCCTCTCTGCACTAACACTTTGTCTTTCAGCACACCATTAACATACCGTTCACCTTTGCTCCATGACCTTCTGCTCAGTTATTCTCTGTGACCTTGTCCCATCTACACCTTCTCCTTTGTTATCTCTTGCCCCACCCCCGTTTTACTTGCTTAAAACCTTTGACATTTCTAATATTTGTCAGTTCGGATGAAGTGTCACTGACCTGAAACATTAACTCTGCTTCTCTTTCCACAGATGCTGCCAGACCTGCTGAGTATTTCCAGCATTTCTTGTTTTTATTTCAGATTTCCAGCATCTGCAGTATTTTGCTTTTATTTTAGTGAACTTTCTCCTATATTCTGAATAGATTATTGGAGACAGACCTGGAATAATTTAAGGAACAATTGGATTCTGCAGTGTTGGGGGGAGGGGTGGTACTCTAGGGTATTTCTGCACCAAATGAGCTGAGATGGACTGAATAAAAAGAAAAAATTGCATTTCTATAGCGCCTTTCATGACCACAGGACATCCCAAAGCTCTTTCCAGCCAATGAAGTACTTTTGAAGAGTCGTCACTGTTGAAATGTGGGAAATGGGCAGAGCAGGGATATCAGTTGCATCTGAAGTCAAAGGAACAGAGGCTGTGGGCAAAACTGCACAGGTTAAAGAAGATGTTCAAACTGGGGGCTGGGGGCTGGGGGGTGGGTGGGTAAGGCAATGGAGGGATTCCAAAAAACAGTCAAGATCTTGGGAAATGGATTTGCTGGGACACAGGGAGCCAGAAAAGCTGGGTTTCTTTGGGACTACTGATCATTTCTTAAACATAAAACATCTCATGCAAAGAATCCTGACCCACCAATATATATACAACCTTGCTATAGATTGGAAAATAAATAAACAGCAAGACAGCCCAGCTTTAAAGGACGGGAAGGGAAGAGGAATACTCATTTCCCTGTCAAATAGTGGAAAAGACATAACAGAGGGACGACAGATTAGGTGGCAAGAATCACTAATTAGAATAGAGAGTGTGTGACCAGTAACTCTGATTAATCCTGTTAACTGAATCCTCAGGATTCCTATAGCAACAATGAGGTGTTCAGCCTGGTACACAACACAATAAATGATCAACATGAATCGAAACTAGAGGTCGGACTCTCAGAGATCTTGCACAAGCAAACAAAAGATGTGCTGCAAAGCCAGGATTTGAGCACTGCAGTGCCTGTGGAATTTAAGATTAATCAGCTCGTTCATTTACGATTTGACATATTCTAATTCTCTAACGCCATGTCTCTCAGGGGACCTTTGTTCAGCAAAGCAATGACAAAACTTGTGACCAAGAATGTCACTACATATGACCCAAATGACCGTACTGAGTTGGCTGATGGTCAGAAATCACAATCA
The DNA here is from genome assembly GCF_036365525.1 of Heterodontus francisci. Taxonomy (NCBI): domain Eukaryota; kingdom Metazoa; phylum Chordata; class Chondrichthyes; order Heterodontiformes; family Heterodontidae; genus Heterodontus; species Heterodontus francisci. The sequence continues at coordinate 76,454,195 of NC_090396.1, read as the reverse complement.
AAGTCCATAGTAAAATAATAAAACTTGCATTTACCTGTTGCTTATCGATAGCTCAAGGAATGTTTCATCGCCAATGAAATAACTTTTTTAACTGTTGTCACTGTTGCAATGTAAATAATCACAGCAACCAAATTATGCACAGCAAGATCCCACAAACAGCAATGATAAATGCCCACATAATCTAGTTTTATGATGTTGGTTGAGGGATAAATGTTGGCCAGGGCTCAGGAAAAACTCTCCTCTTATTCAAATAGTCTGTGGGACCTTTTTATGTCTAGGCCCCCAACCAAATTCACAGTCAAATTTTACAAATTTCATGGCCACAGCATTTTAAGAATCGTGAATTTCATGATTTCAGGTATTTAAATTGTAAATTTCACAGTGTCGCAACAAACCATGAAAATCATTTATTTAAAACAAAAAAAAGACACGGAGGGTTTCTGGTTTCATACAGCATTTATTGTATGGGCATAAACTATTGTAAAAAGCTGACTGTAAACAGATCACATTCTTCACTCACTGAAGACAGTGGCTGAATGTGAGCATGGAGCTACCTGCAACCGTCTCTTTCTTCATTCCCTGTCACTGTGCACTGAACACCTGTCCTTGTTTAGACACAGCTCTGTCTGGATCCACAGAGTTTGTTGGAATTGGCAGACAGTGCCGTGCTAGCCTTGCAAGGTGGGGATTCTGTATTCCACAGAGTTCCAAAACTGCAGCACAGGGAAAGTACAATCTGCTTCTTTTGCAATGCTTTTATAAGCAGGAATCTCCAGCCATCAGTTCTTGTCAAAGCCAGGAATCGCATCAAACGAGTTTAAATCCACCATCAACAGGTGCACTTGTGCAGGGTCAAAGATACACACAGCTTTCAGGAATGCCGCAGAAGGTTGTTGAAACCTCTGAACCACTTTTTCTTCACCGCTTGACTCTTCCCTGTAGCAGTAATGTTGTTTGAGCTTCTTTGCCATGAAAGAAAACACTTGTTGAGCACAGGCATTTAATTCAGCATCATCAGAGTGTTGTTTGTTAGACTGTGCTTCAGCCCAGAACAGTACATCCATTACTTTATTGTAAGCATTGTGGATTGTGACTTGTCAAGATTCAAAACAAGTGATTGGATCGATCAGTCGTGTAGCATTCTTGGCAGCAAACCAAACCTCCTCATTAAGCTGAGCATCGTTTAGAAGGGTTACAATGTCTGTTGAAACCTGTGTTCTTGGTGTCAGTGTGAGCTCTTCTGAGATGAAGTCTGAGTAGTATTTCAGGTGAGTTGCATAATACTGTACTGCCTGAAACCAAGAATTCCGACGTGTAATTACTGGCTCTGGAGGAAGGGCAAAGTTCTGTTCCCCACTTTCAGCCACACTTGCAATGTGTTGCCTGTATTGAAGCTTGCAGCTAGGGCAGTGTTTGAAGATCTTTTTAATATAGCTGACCAGTTTGTCGACTTTACCAAACTCACTTTTCTATAGCTCACTGAGAAGAGAAAATATGGGTTGGATTTTGTATAGGAGGTGGGGCTCTCTATCAACCTCTTTGTCCCTAATAGGCCTCACTCCACCTCTTCCTACCCGCTTACTATTTACATGCTGGTAGAAGATTTTTGGGTTCTCTTTTATGTTGACTGCCAATCTATTCTTATATTCTCTCTTTGCCAGTCTTATTTTCCTCTTCACTTCCCCTCTCAACTTATTGTATTTGGCCTGGTTCTCACTTGAAGAATTCACCTGACAGGCATCATACACCCTCTTTTTTTGTTTCATCATCATCTCTATCTCCCACGTCATCCAAGGAGCCCTCACTTTGAATCCCTTACCTTTCGCCTTTGTTGGAATGATCCCAGCCTGTACCTGAAACACCTCTCCCTTAAAGATAACCCATTGTTCTGATACAGTTTTTCCTATCAGTCTTTGATTCCATTTTATCCTGGTTAAATATATTCTCATCGCATTGAAATTAGCCTCTTCCAATCTAGACTTTCTACCTTATATCGTTCCTTGCTTTTCAAAAAGCAAGCCTAAACCTTATGACACAGAAGCACAGAAACACAGAATTGTTACAGAATAGAAGGAGGCCATTCAGCCCATCGTGTCTACACTGGCTCTCCGAATGAGCAAATTCACCTAGTGCCATTCCCCTGTCTTCTGCCCATAACACTGCACATTCTTCCTTTTCAGATAACAGGCTAATTCTCTTTTGAAAGCCTCGATTGAATCTGCCTCCACTATACTCTCAGACAGTGCATTCCAGATCCTAAACACTCACTGAACCTGCCTCCACCACATTCTCAGACAGTGCATTCCAGATCCTAAACACTCACTGAACCTGCCTCCACCACACTCTCAGACAGTGCATTCCAGATCCTAAACACTCGCTGCTTGAAGCATTATTTCCTCATGTCTCTTTTGTTTCTTTTGCCAATCACTTTAAATCTGTGCCCTGTTGTTCTCCATCCTTTCATGCATGGGAACATCTTTTCCCTATCCACCGGCCAGACCCCTCATGATATTGAATACAATGATCACTGTTACCCAAGTTATCCCCCACAGACACTTGGTCCACTTCATTTCCCAACACCAGATCCAGCAATGCCTCCTTTCCAGTTGGGCTGAAAACACACTGATCAAGGAAATTCTCCTGAACACATTTTAGAAATTCCTCCCCCTCCTTACTCTTTACTCTAAAATTATCCCAATTGACATTTGGGACATTAAAGTCACCCAATATCACCACTCTAAAGCTCTTGCACATCTCTGTGATTTCCCTGCAGATTTGCTCCTCTATCTCTAACTATTTGGAGGCCTATAGAAAACCCCCAGTTCTGTGATCAAACCCTCTTTGCTTCTTACCTCTAATCAAATGGATTCTGTCTTTGCCACCTTAAGGACATCCTCTCTTTCCAACACGACAGTGTCTTCCCTAACCAGGACTGTCAGCCCAAGTCCATTCATTCCTTCTCTATCCTTTCTGAACACTTTATATCTTGTATATTAAGTGCCCAGTTCTCGCCATTTTTAAGTGAGAGCTGATCTTACTCTTACATTCAAGTTTAATTCAATAATATGGGATGAAATTCATGACCACTTACAGAGGCTATGGCTAATCAAAAACAATCAGCAGGATTTTGTAAAGGGCAAGTCATGCTTGACGAATTCCATTGAGTGTATAGTTTAAGGGAATACGGTTGGTGTTGCAGAAATAGATTTTCAGAAGACATTGGATAAGATGCCACGTAGATACTGAGACACATGGTATTTATGAGAATGTAGCCATATGGGTAGATAAGGGATAAAAAGCAAAGAGCAAAGACAGATATTTTCAGAGTAGTGAGAGGTGAATAGTGGTTATGGCCAAGGATCTGTGCCAGGATGTCAGAATCATCGAATCGTCGCAATTTATAGCACAAAAGGAGACCATTTGGTCCATTGTGTCTGTGCCAACCAAAAATGAGATTAATCCCACTTTCCAGCCCTGTCGGTTACAGCCCCTCAAGCGCATATCCAAGTATTTTTAAAAAATGTTATGAGGGTTTCTGCCTCCACCACCCTTTCAGGCAGTGATTTCCAGACCCCCCCACCCCCCCACCCTCTGGGTAAAAAAAAATTTCTCCATGCCCCTCTAATGCTTCCGCCAATTCAAGCTAATGCCCCCTAGTTACTGACCTCTCTGCTAATGGAAATAGGTCCTTCCTCTCCACTCTTTCTGGGCTCCTCATAATTTTATACACCTCAATTAAATCTCCCCTCCGCCTCCTCAGTTCTAAAAAAAAAACAAACACAGCCTATTGAATCTTTTCTCACAGCTAAAATTCTCCATTCTTGGCATTATTCCCGTAAATCTCCTCTGTAACCTCTCTCAGTGTGTTGTGTAAAATTCCTGCAAGGAAGTTCACACTCAGCTTTTGTTTTTGCTATCTTTAAAACTTCCCACAGATCCGCCCTCGGTGGCAGTATATTTGGAATTATTTTAGTGATAATTTGGCACAATCAGTTTAAATCTGGAGGGTGCGTCCTCAAGTGATTCTGAACTGTTGGACAATGTTGCAATGTGAGGACACAAAGGCATGGGGAGAAACAGAGACTGACACAGCCAGATGAAGACAGGATAGAGAGAGAGAGAGAGAGAGAGAGAGACTGAAGGGGCAGAGCACAGAGTCTGAGAGACAGGGCATAAGGCATTAAAGAGACAACAACAGAGATATAAGAGGGTGATAACTGAACCAAGTGCCAAAGACAGGAGTTGGCAAATTTGTTGGGGATACAGGGGCTGTTTTAGGCCCCCAGAAACATGAGATGATCACACACTGTTCATTTATTGCATCTGATACAAAATATAACAGTAAACTGAGGAAAGAGACAAGTGTAAGCAGACTAAAAAAAAAGTGGTCAGAAGTGAAAGCATCACCCTTAAAATGAGGGCAGTTGGATTCGAGAGAGTGAGGATGACTATTAATAGAAAACAAGGACCCAGAGGAAACAGGAGGAGGCCATTCAGCCCCTCGAGCCTGTTGCACCATTCAGTGAGGTCATGGCTGATCTGTATCCTAAACCAATTGACTCACCTGAATATCCTTGTCTATCAAAAATCTATCAATATCAGATTAGAAATGATGAATTGATCCCCAGCAATTACTGCTTATTGTGGGAGTGAGTTCCACAAATTGACCAGCCTTTCAATGAAGAAGCATTTTCAAACTTCTCTCCTGAATGACCTGGCTCTGATTTTCAGGTTATGTCCCCCTTGTCATCGACTCCTCCCACCTGTGTAAAAGGTTTCTCTCTATCGACCCTCTCAGTGCCTTTCAAAATCCTAAACCCCTCAATCAAATGACCCCCTTAACCTTCTATATTCTAAGAATACAAGCCCAATTTATGTCATCTCCTCATAATCCTGGAGCCCTGGTAACATTCTGGTGAATCTGCTTTGCATTTCTTCCCAGGTTAGTCCATCCTTTCTAAGGTGGGCTGTCCAGAACGGTACACAGTACACTATCTGTGATCTAACCTAGGCTTTGTAGAGCTGTAGCAATACATCCTCCCTTTATATTCTAGTCCTCTAGTTATTGAGGCTAACATTCCATCAGACTTTCTGCTTATTTTTTGTACCGAGTACAACATTTAGTAATCTGTGTACAACGACCCCGATATTTCTTTGGACTGCCAGTGTTCTGAGCTTTTCATCATTTAAAAAATACTCAGATTTATCCTTTGTTTAGTCCAACAGGGACATTATCCACGTTGGTAAATGTGGACAGGGATTTGGATAAGGAGCTGTAAGCTGATAGCATATTTAAACAGTGCTCAGAGAACAGACTCAAGATTAAGTATCTTTCTTCCCAACAGAAGTAATTGATTACTTCCTGCAAAAAATATTGCTGGAGCAATATAGGGTCATGGGGCACAAAGAGATCCCAAAAGCAAATTTTTTGCAGCAAGGACAAACGCCGGTATCCCCTGAATTACCGGCTGTTAACAAACTCGCGGCCTGCAGAAATTGTAGGTTCAAAGTTGCATTTTACTGAGATAATATCAGGAGTTGTTAATTACGGAGAAAAACAGAGAGGCTCCCGAGTTCCATCAAAATTGACTCTGGGGCCAAGAGTAACAACAGAGAAAGAGTATCAGACAGATTCAGCTAAAATTAATTGATAATGTCAGAAAGAGGTTCTCAGCCATTTAACATACAGTCCCAGAGTGTGAAAGGAAAGAGATTAACCCACAGTCCCAGAGAGAGAAAGGTCAGTCTTTAACCCACAGTCCCAAAGTGAGAAAGGTCAGTCTTCAACCAACAGTGGCAAAGTGTGAAAGGAAAGTGTTTAACCCAGTCACAGAATGTGAAAGGACAGTGCTTAACCCACAGTCCCAGAGTGTGAAAGGACAGTGTCTACCCCAAAGTCCCAGAGGGTGAAAGGAAAGTGTTTAACCCACAGACACAGAATGTGAAAGGACAGTGTTTAACCCACAGACACAGAATGTGAAAGGACAGTGTCTACCCCAAAGTCCCAGAGGGTGAAAGGAAAGTGTTTAACCCACAGACACAGAATGTGAAAGGACAGTGTTTAACCCACAGTTCCAGAGTGTGAAAGGAAAGTGTTTAACCCAGTCACAGAATGTGAAAGGACAGTGCTTAACCCACAGTCCCAGAGTGTGAAAGGACAGTGTCTACCCCAAAGTCCCAGAGGGTGAAAGGAAAGTGTTTAACCCACAGACACAGAATGTGAAAGGACAGTGTTTAACCCACAGACACAGAATGTGAAAGGACAGTGTCTACCCCAAAGTCCCAGAGGGTGAAAGGAAAGTGTTTAACCCACAGACACAGAATGTGAAAGGACAGTGTTTAACCCACAGTCCCAGAGTGTGAAAGGACGGTGTTTAACCCAAAGTCCCAAAGTGTGAAAGGTCAGTGTTTAACCCACAGAACCAGAGTGTAAAAGGAAAGTGTTTAACCCACAGTCCCAGAGTGTGAAAGGTCAGTGTTGAACCCACAGTCCCAGAGTGTGAAAGGAAAGTGTTTAACCAACAGTCCCAGAGTGTGAAAGGACAGTGTTTAACCCACAGTCCCAGAGTGTGAAAGGAAAGTGTTTAACCCACAGTTCGAGAGCGTGAAAGGAAAGTGTTTAACCAACAGTCCCAGAGTGTGAAAGGACAGTGTTTAACCCACAGTCCCAGAGTGTGAAAGGAAAGTGTTTAACCCACAGTCCCAGGGTGTGAAAGGTCAGTGTTTAACCCACAGTCCCAGAGTGTGAAAGGAAAGTGTTTAACCCACAGTCCCAGGGTGTGAAAGGTCAGTGTTTAACCAACAGTCCCAGAGTGTGAAAGGACAGTGTTTAACCCACAGTCCCAGAGTGTGAAAGGTCAGTGTTTAACCCACAGTCCCAGAGTGTGAAAGGAAAGTGTTTAACCCACAGTTCGAGAGCGTGAAAGGAAAGTGTTTAACCAACAGTCCCAGAGTGCGAAAGGACAGTGTTTAACCCACAGTCCCAGAGTGTGAAAGGAAAGTGTTTAACCCACAGTCCCAGGGTGTGAAAGGTCAGTGTTTAACCCACAGTTCCAGAGTGTGAAAGGAAAGTGTTTAACCCACAGTCCCAGGATGCGCAAGGAAAGTGTTTAACCTACAGTCCCACAGTGTGAAAGGAAAGTGTTTAAACCACAGTCCCAGAGTGTGAAAGGTCAGTGCTTAACCCACAGTCCAAGAGTGTGAAAGGACAGTGTTTAACCCACAGTTCCAGAGTGTGAAAGGACAGTGTTTAACCCACAGTCCCAGAGTGTGAAAGGAAAGTGTTTAACCCACAGTCCCAGAGTGTGAAAGGAAAGTGTTTAACCCACAGTCCCAGAGTGTGAAAGGAAAGTGTTTAACCCACAGTCCCAGAGTGTGAAAGGAAAGTGTTTAACCCACAGTCCCAGAGTGTGAAAGGAAAGTGTTTAACCCACAGTCCCAGGGTGTGAAAGGTCAGTGTTTAACCCACAGTCCCAGAGAGTGAAAAGACAGTGTTTAACCCACAGTCCCAGAGTGTGAAAGCTCAGTGTTTAACCTACAGTCCCAGAGTGTGAAAGGAAAGTGTTTAACCTACAGTCCCAGAGTGTGAAAGGAAAGTGTTTAACCCACAGTCCCAGGGTGTGAAAGGTCAGTGTTTAACCCACAGTCCCAGAGTGTGAAAGGAAAGTGTTTAACCCACATTCCCAGAGAGTGAAAAGACAGTGTTTAACCCACAGTCCCAGAGAGTGAAAAGACAGTGTTTAACCCACAGTCCCAGAGTGTGAAAGCTCAGTGTTTAACCTACAGTCCCAGAGTGTGAAAGGAAAGTGTTTAACCCACAGTCCCAGAGAGTGAAAAGACAGTGTTTAAGCCACAGTCCCAGAGTGTGAAAGGAAAGTGTTTAACCTACAGTCCCAGAGTGTGAAAGGAAAGTGTTTAACCCACAGTCCCAGGGTGTGAAAGGTCAGTGTTTAACCCACAGTCCCAGAGAGTGAAAAGACAGTGTTTAACCCACAGTCCCAGAGTGTGAAAGCTCAGTGTTTAACCTACAGTCCCACAGTGTGAAAGGAAAGTGTTTAACTCACAGTCCCAGAGTGTGAAAGGTCAGTGTTTAACCCAAAGTCCCAGAGTGTGAAAGGTCAGTGTATAACCCACAGTCCCAGAGTGTGAAAGGAAGTGTTTAACCCACAGTCCCAGAGTGTGAAAGGACAGTGTTTAACCGACAGTTCCAGAGTGTGAAAGGTCAGTGTTTAACCCACAGTCCCAGGGTGTGAAAGGTCAGTGTTTAACCCACAGTCCCAGGGTGTGAAAGGTCAGTGTTTAACCCGCAGTCCCAGAGTGTGAAAGGAAAGTTTTCAACCAACAGTCCCAGAGTGTGCAAGGAAAGTGTTTAACCCACAGTCCCAGAGTGTGAAAGGACGGTGTTTCACATACAGTCCCAGGGTGTGCAAGGAAAGTGTCAAACCTACAGTCCCAGAGTGTGAAAGGAAACTGTATAACCCACAGTTCCAGAGCGTGAAAGGACTGTGTTTAACCCACAGTCCCAGAGTGTGAAAGGAAAGTGTTAAACCCAGAGTCCCAGAGTGTGAAAGGTCAGTGTTTAAACCACAGTCCCAGAGTGTGAAAGGACGGTGTTTCACATCCAGTCCCAGGGTGTGAAAGGACGGTGTTTCACATCCAGTCCCAGAGTGTGAAAGGACAGTGTTTAACCCACAGACACAGGATGCGCAAGGAAAGTGTTTAAGCTACAGTGCCAGAGTGTGAAAGGAAAGTGTTCAACCCACAGTCCCAGAGTGTGAAAGGACGGTGTTTCACATCCAGTCCCAGGGTGTGCAAGGTCAGTGTTTAGCCTACAGTCCCAGAGTGTGAAAGGAAAGTGTTTAACCCACAGACACAGAATGTGAAAGGACAGTGTTTAACCCACAGTCCCAGGATGCGCAAGGAAAGTGTTTAACCTACAGTCCCAGTGTGAAAGGAAAGTGTTTAACTCTCAGTCCCAGAGTGTGAAAGGTCAGTGTTTAACCCAAAGTCCCAGAGTGTGAAAGGTCAGTGTTTAACCCACAGTCCCAGAGTGTGAAAGGTCAGTGTTTATCCCACAGTCCCAGGGTGTGAAAGGTCAGTGTTAAACCCACAGTCCCAGAGTGTGAAATGAAAGTGTTCAACCCACCGTCCCAGAGTGTGAAAGGAAAGTGTTCAACCCACCGTCCCAGAGTGTGAAAGGTCAGTGTTAAACCGACCGTCCCAGAGTGTGAAAGGTCAGTGTTAAACCGACCGTCCCAGAGTGTGAAAGGTCAGTGTTAAACCCACAGTCCCAGGGTGTGCAAGGAAAGTGTCAAACCTACAGTCCCAGAGTGTGAAAGGAAACTGTATAACCCACAGTCCCAGAGTGTGAAAGGAAAGTGTTAAACCCAGAGTCCCAGAGTGTGAAAGGAAAGTGTTTAACCCAAATTTGCAGAGTGTGAAAGGAAAGTGTTTAAGCCACAGTCCCAGAGTGTGAAGGAAAGTGTTTAACCTGCAGTCCCAGAGTGTGAAGGAAAGTGTTTAACCTGCAGTCCCAGAGTGTGAAAGGTCAGTGTTTAACCCGCATTCCCAGAGTGTGAAAGGTCAGTGTTTAACCCACAGTCCCAGAGTGTGAAGGGACACTGTTTAACCCACAGTCCCAGAGTGTGAAAGGAATGTGTTTAACCCACAGTCCCAGAGTGTGAAAAGACAGTGTTTCACCCACAGTTCCAGGGTGTGAAATGAAAGTGTTTAACCTACAGTCCCAGAGTGTGCAAGGAAAGTGCTTAACCCACAGTCCCAGAGTGTGAAAGGACGGTGTTTCACATACAGTCCCAGGGTGTGTAAGGAAAGTGTCAAACCTACAGTCCCAGAGTGTGAAAGGAAAGTGTTAAACCCAGAGTCCCAGAGTGTGAAAGGTCAGTGTTTAAACCACAGTCCCAGAGTGTGAAAGGAAAGTGTTTAACCCACAGTCCCAGGGTGTGAAAGGTCAGTGTTGAACCCACAGTTCCAGAGTGTGAAAGGAAAGTGTTAAACCCAGAGTCCCAGAGTGTGAAAGGACGGTGTTTCAAATACAGTCCCAGAGTGTGAAAGGAAAGTGTTTAACCGACAGTCCCTGAGTGTGAAAGGAAAGTGCTTAACCAACAGTTCCAGAGTGTGAAAGGTCAGTGTTTAACCCACAGTCCCAGAGTGTGAAAGGAAAGTGTTTAACCCACAGTCCCAGGATGCGCAAGGAAAGTGTTTAACCCACAATCCCAGGGTGTGAAAGGTCAGTGTTTAACCCACAGTCCCAGAGTGTGAAAGGTCAGTGTTTATCCCAAAGTCCCAGAGTGTGAAAGGAAAGTGTTTAACCCAAAGTCCCAGAGTGTGAAAGGTCAGTGATTAACCCACAGTCCCAGAGTGTGAAAGGAAAGTGTTTAACCAACAGTCCCAGAGTGTGAAAGGAAAGTGTTTAACCCACAATCCCAGAGTGTGAAAGGAAAGTGTTTAACCCACAATCCCAGAGTGTGAAAGGAAAGTGTTTAACCCAAAGTCCCAGAGTGTGAAAGGAAAGTGTTTAACCCACACATCCAGAGTGTGAAAGGTCAGTGTTTAACCCACAGTCCCAGCGTGTGAAAGGAAAGTGTTTAACCCACAGTCCCAGAGTGTGAAAGGAAACTGTTTAACCTACAGTTCCAGAGTGTGAAATGAAAGTGTTTAACCCACAGTTCCAGAGCATGAAAGGAAAGTGTTAAACCCAGAGTCCCAGAGTGTGAAAGGAAAGTGTTTAACCCACAGTCCCAGAGTGTGAAAGGACAGTGTTTAACCCAAAGCCCCAGAGTCTGAAAAGTCAGTGTTTAACCGACAGTCCCAGAGTGTGAAAATAAAATGTTTAACCCACAGTCCAAGAGTGTGAAAGGAAAGTGTTTAACAAACAGTCCCAGAGTGTGAAAGGTCAGTGTTTAAACCACAGTCCCAGAGTGTGAAAGGTCAGTGTTTAACCCACAGTCCCAGAGTGTGAAAAGAAAGTGTTCAACCCACAGTCCCAGAGTGTGAAAAGAAAGTGTTTAACCGACTATACAAGAGTGTGAAAGGACACTATTTAACCCAAAGTCCCACAGTGTGAAAGGACGGTGTTTCACATACAGTCCCAGAGTGAGAAAGGAAAGTGTTTAACCCACAGACACAGAATGTGAAAGGACAGTGTTTAACCCACAGTCCCTGAGTGTGAAAGGCAAGTGTGTAACCAACAGTTCCAGAGTGTGAAAGGTCAGTGTTTAACCCACAATCCCAGAGTGTGAAAGGACGGTGTTTCACATACAGTCCCAGAGTGTGAAAGGAAAGTGTTTAACCTGCATTCCCAGAGTGTGAAAGCTCAAAGTTTAACTCACAGTTCCAGAGTGTGAAAGGAAACTGTTTAACCCACAGTTCCAGAGTGTGAAAGGAAAGTGTTGAACCCACAGTCCTCGAGAGTGAAAGGTCAGTGTTTAACTCACACTTCCAGAGTGTGAAAGGTCAGTGTTTAACCCACAGTCCCAGAGTGTGAAAGGAATGTGTTTAACCTCCAGTCCCAGAATGTGAAAGGTCAGTGTTTAACCCACAGTTCCAAGGTGTGAAATGAAAGTGTTTAACCTACAGTCCCAGAGTGTGCAAGGAAAGTGCTTAACCCACAGTCCCAGAGTGTGAAAGGTCAGTGTTTAAACCACAGTCCCAGAGTGTGAAAGGAAAGTGTTTAACCCACAGTTCCAGAGTGTGAAAGGAAAGTGTTTAACCGACAGTCCCTGAGTGTGAAAGGACAGTGTTTCAAATACAGTCCCAGAGTGTGAAAGGACGGTGTTTCAAATACAGTCCCAGAGTGTGAAAGGAAAGTGTTTAACCGACAGTCCCTGAGTGTGAAAGGAAAGTGCTTAACCAACAGTTCCAGAGTGTGAAAGGTCAGTGTTTAACCCACAGTCCCAGAGTGTGAAAGGAAAGTGTTCAACCCACAGTTCCAGAGTGTGAAAGGACAGTGTTTAACCCACAGTCCCAGAGTGTGAAAGGACGGTGTTTCAAATACAGTCCCAGAGTGTGAAAGGAAAGTGTTTAACCGACAGTCCCTGAGTGTGAAAGGAAAGTGTTTAGCCTGCACTCCCAGAGTGTGAAAGGAAAGTGTTTAGCCTGCACTCCCAGAGTGTGAAAGGAAATTGTTGAACACATAATCCTTGAGTGTGAAAGGACAGTGTTTAACCCACAGTTCCAGCGTGTGAAAGGTCAGTGTTTAACATACAGTCCAAGAGTAAGAAAGGAAAGTGTGTAACCCACAGTCCCAGAGTGTGAAAGGTCAGTGTTTAACATACATTCCCATAGTGTGAACGGACAGTGTTTAACCCACAGTCCCTGAGTGTTAAAGGACAGTGTTTAACCTACAGTCCCAGGGTGTGAAAGGAAAGTCTTTAACCTGCAGTCCCAGACTGTGAAAGGAAAGTCTTTAACCTACAGTCCCAGAGTGTGAAAGGAAAGTGTTGAACCCACAGTCCCAGGGTGTGAAAGGAAAGTCTTCAACCTGCAGTCCCAGACTGTGAAAAGAAAGTGTTTAACCCACATTCCCAGAGTATGAAAGGACAGTGTTTAACCTTCAGTCCCAGAGGGTGAAAAGAAAGTCTTTAACCCACAGTCCCAGAGTGTGAAAATAAAGTGTTTAACCCACAGTCCAAGAGTGTGAAAGGTCAGTGTTTAACCCACAGTGACTGAGTGTGAAAGGTCAGTGTTAAAATACAGTCCCACAGTGTGAAAGGTCAGTGTTTAACGCAAAGCCCCAGGGTATGGAAGGAAAGTGTTTAACCTGCAGTCCCAGGGTGTGAAAGGAAAGTCTTTAACCTGCAGTCCCAGAGTGTGAAAGGAAAGTGTTGAACCCACAGTCCCAGAGTGTGAAAGGTCAGTGTTTAACCGACAGTCCCAGAGTGTGAAAGGAAAGTGTTTAACCCACAGTCCCAGAGTGTGAAAGGAAAGTGTTTAACCTACAGTCCCAGAGTGTGAAAGGTCAGTGTTTAACCGACAGTCCCAGAGTGTGAAAGGAAAGTGTTTAACCCACAGTCCCAGAGTGTGAAAGGACAGTGTTTAACCCACAGTCCCAGAGTGTGAAAGGAAAGTGTTTAACCTACAGTCCCAGAGTGTGAAAGGTCAGTGTTTAACCGACAGTCCCAGAGTGTGAAAGGAAAGTGTTTAACCCACAGTCCCAGAGTGTGAAAGAACAGTGTTTAACCCACAGTCCCAGAGTGTGAAAGGTCAGTGTTTAACCGACAGTCCCAGAGTGTGAAAGGAAAGTGTTTAACCCACAGTCCCAGAGTGTGAAAGGACAGTGTTTAACCCAAAGCCCCAGAGTCTGAAAAGTCAGTGTTTAACCGACAGTCCCAGAGTGTGAAAATAAAATGTTTAACCCACAGTCCAAGAGTGTGAAAGGAAAGTGTTTAACAAACAGTCCCAGAGTGTGAAAGGTCAGTGTTTAAACCACAGTCCCAGAGTGTGAAAGGTCAGTGTTTAACCCACAGTCCCAGAGTGTGAAAAGAAAGTGTTCAACCCACAGTCCCAGAGTGTGAAAAGACGGTGTTTCACATACAGTCCCAGAGTGAGAAAGGAAAGTGTTTAACCCACAGACACAGAATGTGAAAGGACAGTGTGTAACCAACAGTTCCAGAGTGTGAAAGGTCAGTGTTTAACCCACAGTCCCTGAGTGTGAAAGGAAAGTGTGTAACCAACAGTTCCAGAGTGTGAAAGGTCAGTGTTTAACCTACAGTCCCAGAGTGTGAAAGGTCAGTGTTTAACCCACAGTCCCAGAGTGTGAAAGGAATGTGTTTAACCCACAGTCCCAGAGTGTGAAAAGACAGTGTTTCACCCACAGTTCCAGGGTGTGAAATGAAAGTGTTTAACCTACAGTCCCAGAGTGTGCAAGGAAAGTGCTTAACCCACAGTCCCAGAGTGTGAAAGGACAGTGTTTAACCCAAAGTCCCAGAGTGTGAAAGGAAAGTGTCAAACCTACAGTCCCAGAGTGTGAAAGGTCAGTGTTTAAACCACAGTCCCAGAATGTGAAAGGACAGTGTTTAACCCACAGTCCCAGAGTGTGAAAGGAAAGTGTTAAACCCAGAGTCCCAGAGTGTGAAAGGAAAGTGTTTAACCCACAGTCCCAGGGTGTGAAAGGTCAGTGTTGAACCCACAGTTCCAGAGTGTGAAAGGAAAGTGTTTAACTTCCAGTCCCAGAGTGTGAAGGAAAGTGTTTAACCCACAGTCCCAGAGTGTGAAAGGTCAGTGCTAAACCCACAGTCCCAGAGTGTGAAAGGAAAGTGTTTAACCAACAGTCCCAGAGTGTGAAAGGAAAGTGTTTAACCCACAATCCCAGAGTGTGAAAGGAAAGTGTTTAACCCACAATCCCAGAGTGTGAAAGGAAAGTGTTTAACCCAAAGTCCCAGAGTGTGAAAGGACAGTGTTTAACCCACACATCCAGAGTGTGAAAGGTCAGTGTTTAACCCACAGTCCCAGCGTGTGAAAGGAAAGTGTTTAACCCACAGTCCCAGAGTGTGAAAGGAAACTGTTTAACCTACAGTTCCAGAGTGTGAAATGAAAGTGTTTAACCCACAGTTCCAGAGCATGAAAGGAAAGTGTTAAACCCAGAGTCCCAGAGTGTGAAAGGAAAGTGTTTGACCCAAATTACCAGAGTGTGACAGGTCAGTGTTTAACCCACAGTCCCAAAGTGTGAAAGGAAAGTGTTTAACCCGCAGTCCCAGAATGTGAAAGGTCAGTGTTTCACCCACAGTCCCAGAGTCTGAAAGGACAGTGTTTAACCCACAGTCCCAGAGTGTGAAAGGAAAGTCTTTAACCGACAGTCCCAGAGTGTGAAAGGAAAGTGTTTAACCCAAAGCCCCAGAGTCTGAAAAGTCAGTGTTTAACCGACAGTCCCAGAGTGTGAAAATAAAATGTTTAACCCACAGTCCAAGAGTGTGAAAGGAAAGTGTTTAACAAACAGTCCCAGAGTGTGAAAGGTCAGTGTTTAAACCACAGTCCCAGAGTGTGAAAGGTCAGTGTTTAACCCACAGTCCCAGAGTGTGAAAAGAAAGTGTTCAACCCACAGTCCCAGAGTGTGAAAAGACGGTGTTTCACATACAGTCCCAGAGTGAGAAAGGAAAGTGTTTAACCCACAGACACAGAATGTGAAAGGATAGTGTGTAACCAACAGTTCCAGAGTGTGAAAGGTCAGTGTTTAACCCACAGTCCCTGAGTGTGAAAGGAAAGTGTGTAACCAACAGTTCCAGAGTGTGAAAGGTCAGTGTTTAACCTACAGTCCCAGAGTGTGAAAGGTCAGTGTTTAACCCACAGTCCCAGAGTGTGAAAGGAATGTGTTTAACCCACAGTCCCAGAGTGTGAAAAGACAGTGTTTCACCCACAGTTCCAGGGTGTGAAATGAAAGTGTTTAACCTACAGTCCCAGAGTGTGCAAGGAAAGTGCTTAACCCACAGTCCCAGAGTGTGAAAGGACAGTGTTTAACCCACAGTCCCAGAGTGTGAAAGGAAAGTGTCAAACCGACAGTCCCAGAGTGTGAAAGGTCAGTGTTTAAACCACAGTCCCAGAATGTGAAAGGACAGTGTTTAACCCACAGTCCCAGAGTGTGAAAGGAAAGTGTTAAACCCAGAGTCCCAGAGTGTGAAAGGAAAGTGTTTAACCCACAGTCCCAGGGTGTGAAAGGTCAGTGTTGAACCCACAGTTCCAGAGTGTGAAAGGAAAGTGTTTAACTTCCAGTCCCAGAGTGTGAAGGAAAGTGTTTAACCCACAGTCCCAGAGTGTGAAAGGTCAGTGCTAAACCCACAGTCCCAGAGTGTGAAAGGAAAGTGTTTAACCAACAGTCCCAGAGTGTGAAAGGAAAGTGTTTAACCCACAATCCCAGAGTGTGAAAGGAAAGTGTTTAACCCACAATCCCAGAGTGTGAAAGGAAAGTGTTTAACCCAAAGTCCCAGAGTGTGAAAGGACAGTGTTTAACCCACACATCCAGAGTGTGAAAGGTCAGTGTTTAACCCACAGTCCCAGCGTGTGAAAGGAAAGTGTTTAACCCACAGTCCCAGAGTGTGAAAGGAAACTGTTTAACCTACAGTTCCAGAGTGTGAAATGAAAGTGTTTAACCCACAGTTCCAGAGCATGAAAGGAAAGTGTTAAACCCAGAGTCCCAGAGTGTGAAAGGAAAGTGTTTGACCCAAATTACCAGAGTGTGACAGGTCAGTGTTTAACCCACAGTCCCAAAGTGTGAAAGGAAAGTGTTTAACCCGCAGTCCCAGAATGTGAAAGGTCAGTGTTTCACCCACAGTCCCAGAGTCTGAAAGGACAGTGTTTAACCCACAGTCCCAGAGTGTGAAAGGAAAGTCTTTAACCGACAGTCCCAGAGTGTGAAAGGAAAGTGTTTAACCCACAGTCCCAGTGTGTGAGAGGAAAGTGTTCAACCCACAGTCCCAGAATGTGAAAAGAAAGTGTTTAACCTACAGTTCCAGAGTGTGAAAGGACAGTGTATAACCCACGGTCCCAGAGTGTGAAAGGAAAGTGTTCAACCCACAGTGCCAGAGTGTGAAAACACAGTGTTTAAGCCAGAGTCCCAGATTGTGAAAAGAAAGTGTTTAACCTACAGTCCCAGAGTTTGAAAGGACGGTGTTTCACATACAGTCCCAGGGTGTGCAAGGAAAGTGTCAAACCTACAGTCCCAGAGTGTGAAAGGAAAGTGTTTAACCCACAGTCCCAGAGTGTGAAAGGAAAGTGTTTAACCCACAGTCCCAGAGTGTGAAAGGAAAGTGTTTAACCCACAGTCCCAGAGTGTGAAAGGAAAGTGTTTAACCCACATTCCCAGAGTGTGAAAGGAAAGTGTTTAACCCACAGTTCCAGAGCGTGAAAGGACTGTGTTTGACCCACAGTCCCAGAGTGTGAAAGGAAAGTGTTTAACACAAATTCCCAGTGTGTGAAAGGTCAGTGTTTAAACCACAGTCCCAGAGTGTGAGGAAAGTGTTTAACCCACTATCCAAGAGTGTGAAAGGACACTGTTTAACCCACAGTCCCAGAGTGTGAAAGGTCAGTGTTTAATCGACAGTTCCAGAGAGTGAAAGGAAAGTGTTTAACCCACTATCCAAGAGTGTGAAAGGGCACTGTTTAATCCACAGTCCCAGAGTGTGAAAGGTCAGTGTTTAACCCACAATCCCAGAGTGCGAAAGGTCAGTGTTTAAACCACAGTCCCAGAGTGTGAAAGGAAAGTGTTTAACCCACAGTCCCAGAGTGTGAAAGGTCAGTGTTTAATATACAGTTCCAGAGATTGAAAGGAAGGTGTTTAACTTCCAGTCCCAGAGTGTGAAAGGTCAGTGTTTAATCTACAGGTCCAGAGTGTGAAGGAAAGTGTTGAACCCACAGTCCCAGATTGTGAAAGGTCAGTGTTTAACTCACACCTCCAGAGTGTGAAAGGTCAGTGTTTAACTCACACTTCCAGAGTGTGAAAGGTCAGTGTTTAACCCACAGTCCCAGAGTGTGAAAGGTCAGTGTTTAACCCACAGTCCCAGAGTGTGAAAGGTCAGTGTTTAACTGACAGTCCCAGAGAGTGAAAGGAAGATGTTTAACCCACAGACCCAGTGTGTGAAAGGTCAGTTTTTAACCTCCAGTCCCAGAGTATGAAATGAAAATGTTTCACCCACACTCCCAGTGTGTGAAAGGAAAGCGTTTAACCTCCAGTCCCAGCGTGTGAAAGGAAAATGTTTGACCCACAGACACAGAGGGTGAAAAGAAAGTGTTTAGCCCACATTCCCAGAGTGTGAAAGGTCATTGTTTAACAACAGTCCCAGCGTATGAAAGGTCAGAGTTTAACCTGCAGTCCCAGAGTGTGGAAGGAAAGTGTTTAACCCACATTCCCAGAGTGTGAAAGGTCAGTGTTTAACCTTCAGTCCCAGAGTGTGAAAGGACAGTGTTTAACCCACAGTCCCAGCGTATGAAAGGTCAGTGTTTAACCTTCAGTCCCAGAGTGTGAAAGGACAGTGTTTAACCTGCAGTCGCAGAGTGTGGAAGGAAAGTGTTTAACCTTCAGTCCCAGAGTGTGAAAGGAAAGAGTTTAACCGACACTCCCAGAGTGTGAAAGGAAAGTGTTTAGCCGACACTCCCAGAGTGTGAAAGGAAAGTGTTTAGCCGACACTCCCAGAGTGTGAAAGGAAAGTGTTTAGCCGACACTCCCAGAGTGTGAAAGGAAAGTGTTTAACCCACAGTTCCAGAGTGTGAAAGGAAAGTGTTTCACCCACAGTTCCAGAGTGTGAAAGGAAAGTGTTTAACCCACAGTCCCAGAGTGTGAAAGGTCAGTGTTTAACCCAAAGTCCCAGAGTGTGAAAGGAAAGTGTTTAACCCACAGTCCCAGAGTGTGAAAGGTCAGTGTTTAACCCAAAGTCCCAGAGTGTGAAAGGTCAGTGTTTAACCCGCAGTCCCAGAGTGTGAAAGGTCAGTGTTTAACCCACAGTCCCAGAGTGTGAAAGGTCAGTGTTTAACCCACAGTTCCAGAGTGTGAAAGGAAAGTGTTTAACCCACAGTCCCAGAGTGTGAAAGGTCAGTGTTTAACCCACAGTCCCAGAGTGTGAAAGGAAAGTGTTTAACCCACAGTCCCAGAGTGTGAAAGGTCAGTGTTTAACCCAAAGTCCCAGAGTGTGAAAGGTCAGTGTTTAACCCGCAGTCCCAGAGTGTGAAAGGTCAGTGTTTAACCCACAGTCCCAGAGTGTGAAAGGTCAGTGTTTAACCCACAGTCCCAGAGTGTGAAAGGTCAGTGTTTAACCCACAGTTCCAGAGTGTGAAAGGAAAGTGTTTAACCCACAGTTCCAGAGTGTGAAAGGAATGTGTTTAACCCACAGTCCCAGAGTGTGAAAATAAAGTGTTTAACCCACAGTCCAAGAGTGTGAAAGGTCAGTGTTTAACCCAAAGTCCCAGAGTGTGAAAGGAAAGAGTTTAACCGACACTCCCAGAGTGTGAAAGGAAAGTGTTTAGCCGACACTCCCAGAGTGTGAAAGGAAAGTGTTTAGCCGACACTCCCAGAGTGTGAAAGGAAAGTGTTTAGCCGACACTCCCAGAGTGTGAAAGGAAAGTGTTTAGCCTGCACTCCCAGAGTGTGAAAGGAAAGTGTTTAGCCTGCACTCCCAGAGTGTGAAAGGAAAGTGTTTAGCCTGCACTCCCAGAGTGTGAAAGGAAAGTGTTGAACACATAATCCTTGAGTGTGAAAGGTCAGTGTTTAACCCACAGTTCCAGAGTGTGAAAGGAAAGTGTTTCACCCACAGTCCCAGAGTGTGAAAGGTCAGTGTTTAACCCAAAGTCCCAGAGTGTGAAAGGTCAGTGTTTAACCCACAGTCCCAGAGTGTGAAAGGAAAGTGTTTAACCCACAGTTCCAGAGTGTGAAAGGAAAGTGTTTCACCCACAGTTCCAGAGTGTGAAAGGAAAGTGTTTAACCCACAGTCCCAGAGTGTGAAAGGTCAGTGTTTAACCCAAAGTCCCAGAGTGTGAAAGGTCAGTGTTTAACCCACAGTCCCAGAGTGTGAAAGGAAAGTGTTTAACCCACAGTCCCAGAGTGTGAAAGGTCAGTGTTTAACCCAAAGTCCCAGAGTGTGAAAGGTCAGTGTTTAACCCACAGTCCCAGAGTGTGAAAGGACAGTGTTTAACCCACAGTTCCAAAGTGTGAAAGGTCAGTGTTTAACCCACAGTCCCAGAGTGTGAAAGGAAAGTGTTTAACCCACAGTCCCAGAGTGTGAAAGGAAAGTGTTTAACCCACAGTCCCAGAGTGTGAAAGGTCAGTGTTTAACCCACAGTTCCAGAGTGTGAAAGGAAAGTGTTTAACCCACAGTCCCAGAGTGTGAAAGGTCAGTGTTTAACCCACAGTCCCAGAGTGTGAAAGGAAAGTGTTTAACCCACAGTTCCAGAGTGTGAAAGGAAAGTGTTTAACCCACAGTCCCAGAGTGTGAAAGGAAAGTGTTTCACCCACAGTTCCAGAGTGTGAAAGGAAAGTGTTTCACCCACAGTTCCAGAGTGTGAAAGGACAGTGTTTAACCCACAGTTCCAAAGTGTGAAAGGTCAGTGTTTAACCCACAGTCCCAGAGTGTGAAAGGACAGTGTTTAACCTACAGTCCCAGAGTGTGAAAGGAAAGTGTTTAACCCACAGTTCCAGAGTGTGAAAGGAAAGTGTTTCACCCACAGTTCCAGAGTGTGAAAGGAAAGTGTTTAACCCACAGTCCCAGAGTGTGAAAGGTCAGTGTTTAACCCAAAGTCCCAGAGTGTGAAAGGAAAGTGTTTAACCCAAAGTCCCAGAGTGTGAAAGGTCAGTGTTTAACCCGCAGTCCCAGAGTGTGAAAGGTCAGTGTTTAACCCACAGTCCCAGAGTGTGAAAGGTCAGTGTTTAACCCACAGTCCCAGAGTGTGAAAGGTCAGTGTTTAACCCGCAGTCCCAGAGTGTGAAAGGTCAGTGTTTAACCCACAGTCCCAGAGTGTGAAAGGTCAGTGTTTAACCCACAGTCCCAGAGTGTGAAAGGTCAGTGTTTAACCCAAAGTCCCAGAGTGTGAAAGGTCAGTGTTTAACCCGCAGTCCCAGAGTGTGAAAGGTCAGTGTTTAACCCACAGTCCCAGAGTGTGAAAGGTCAGTGTTTAACCCACAGTCCCAGAGTGTGAAAGGTCAGTGTTTAACCCGCAGTCCCAGAGTGTGAAAGGTCAGTGTTTAACCCACAGTCCCAGAGTGTGAAAGGTCAGTGTTTAACCCACAGTCCCAGAGTGTGAAAGGTCAGTGTTTAACCCACAGTTCCAGAGTGTGAAAGGAAAGTGTTTAACCCACAGTTCCAGAGTGTGAAAGGAAAGTGTTTAACCCACAGTTCCAGAGTGTGAAAGGTCAGTGTTTAACCCACAGTCCCAGAGTGTGAAAGGTCAGTGTTTAACCCGCAGTCCCAGAGTGTGAAAGGTCAGTGTTTAACCCACAGTCCCAGAGTGTGAAAGGTCAGTGTTTAACCCACAGTCCCAGAGTGTGAAAGGTCAGTGTTTAACCCACAGTTCCAGAGTGTGAAAGGAAAGTGTTTAACCCACAGTTCCAGAGTGTGAAAGGAAAGTGTTTAACCCACAGTTCCAGAGTGTGAAAGGAAAGTGTTTAACCCACAGTCCCAGGATGCGCAAGGAAAGTGTTTGACCCACAGACCCAGAGGGTGAAAGGTCATTGTTTAACAACAGTCCCAGCGTATGAAAGGTCAGAGTTTAACCCACAGTCCCTGACTGTTAAAGGACAGTGTTTAACCTACAGTCCCAGTGTGTGAAAGGAAAGTCTTTAACCCACAGTCCCAGAGTGTGAAAGGAAAGTGTTTAGCCGACACTCCCAGAGTGTGAAAGGAAAGTGTTTAGCCGACACTCCCAGAGTGTGAAAGGACAGTGTTTAACCCACAGTCCCTGAGTGTTAAAGGACAGTGTTTAACCCACAGTGCCAGAGAGTGAAAGGTCAGTGTTTAACCTACAGTCCCAGAGTGTGAAAGGAAAGTGTTTAACCTGCAGTCCCAGGGTGTGAAAGGAAAGTCTTCAACCTGCAGTCCCAGACTGTGAAAGGAAAGTCTTTAACCTGCAGTCCCAGACTGTGAAAGGACAGTGTTTAACCTCCAGTCTCAGTGTGAAAGGAAAATGTTTGACCCACAGACCCAGAGGGTGAAAAGAAAGTGCTTAACCCACATTCCCAGAGGGTGAAAGGACAGTGTTTAACCTTCAGTCCCAGAGGGTGAAAAGAAAGTGTTTAACCCACAGTCCCTGAGTGTTAAAGGACAGTGTTTAACCCACACTCCCAGATTGTGAAAGGAAAGTGTTTAGCCTACACTCCCAGAG
The DNA here is from genome assembly GCF_036365525.1 of Heterodontus francisci. Lineage (NCBI taxonomy): Eukaryota > Metazoa > Chordata > Chondrichthyes > Heterodontiformes > Heterodontidae > Heterodontus > Heterodontus francisci. The sequence continues at coordinate 76,432,382 of NC_090396.1, read as the reverse complement.
TGTGAAAGGAAAGTGTTTAGCCTACACTCCCAGAGTGTGAAAGGAAAGTGTTTAGCCTACACTCCCAGAGTGTGAAAGGAAAGTGTTTAGCCGACACTCCCAGAGTGTGAAAGGAAAGTGTTTAGCCGACACTCCCAGAGTGTGAAAGGAAAGTGTTTAGCCTGCACTCCCAGAGTGTGAAAGGAAAGTGTTTAGCCTGCACTCCCAGAGTGTGAAAGGAAAGTGTTTAGCCTGCACTCCCAGAGTGTGAAAGGAAAGTGTTGAACACATAATCCTTGAGTGTGAAAGGACAGTGTTTAACCCACAGTTCCAGCGTGTGAAAGGTCAGTGTTTAACATACAGTCCAAGAGTAAGAAAGGAAAGTGTGTAACCCACAGTCCCAGAGTGTGAAAGGTCAGTGTTTAACATACATTCCCATAATGTGAACGGACAGTGTTTAACCCACAGTCCCTGAGTGTTAAAGGACAGTGTTTAACCTACAGTCCCAGGGTGTGAAAGGAAAGTCTTTAACCTGCAGTCCCAGACTGTGAAAGGAAAGTCTTTAACCTACAGTCCCAGAGTGTGAAAGGAAAGTGTTGAACCCACAGTCCCAGAGAGTGAAAAGAAAGTCTTTAACCCACAGTCCCAGAGTGTGAAAATAAAGTGTTTAACCCACAGTCCAAGAGTGTGAAAGGTCAGTGTTTAACCCAAAGTCCCAGAGTGTGAAAGGTCAGTGTTTAACCCACAGTCCCAGAGTGTGAAAGGAAAGTGTTTAACCCACAGTCCCAGAGTGTGAAAGGAAAGTGTTTAACCCACAGTTCCAGAGTGTGAAAGGTCAGTGTTTAACCCAAAGTCCCAGAGTGTGAAAGGAAAGTGTTTAACCCACAGTCCCAGAGTGTGAAAGGAAAGTGTTTCACCCACAGTTCCAGAGTGTGAAAGGAAAGTGTTTAACCCACAGTCCCAGAGTGTGAAAGGTCAGTGTTTAACCCACAGTTCCAGAGTGTGAAAGGAAAGTGTTTCACCCACAGTCCCAGAGTGTGAAAGGTCAGTGTTTAACCCAAAGTCCCAGAGTGTGAAAGGTCAGTGTTTAACCCACAGTCCCAGAGTGTGAAAGGAAAGTGTTTAACCCACAGTTCCAGAGTGTGAAAGGAAAGTGTTTCACCCACAGTTCCAGAGTGTGAAAGGAAAGTGTTTAACCCACAGTCCCAGAGTGTGAAAGGTCAGTGTTTAACCCAAAGTCCCAGAGTGTGAAAGGTCAGTGTTTAACCCACAGTCCCAGAGTGTGAAAGGAAAGTGTTTAACCCACAGTCCCAGAGTGTGAAAGGTCAGTGTTTAACCCAAAGTCCCAGAGTGTGAAAGGTCAGTGTTTAACCCACAGTCCCAGAGTGTGAAAGGACAGTGTTTAACCCACAGTTCCAAAGTGTGAAAGGTCAGTGTTTAACCCACAGTCCCAGAGTGTGAAAGGAAAGTGTTTAACCCACAGTCCCAGAGTGTGAAAGGAAAGTGTTTAACCCACAGTCCCAGAGTGTGAAAGGTCAGTGTTTAACCCACAGTTCCAGAGTGTGAAAGGAAAGTGTTTAACCCACAGTCCCAGAGTGTGAAAGGTCAGTGTTTAACCCACAGTCCCAGAGTGTGAAAGGAAAGTGTTTAACCCACAGTTCCAGAGTGTGAAAGGAAAGTGTTTAACCCACAGTCCCAGAGTGTGAAAGGAAAGTGTTTCACCCACAGTTCCAGAGTGTGAAAGGAAAGTGTTTCACCCACAGTTCCAGAGTGTGAAAGGACAGTGTTTAACCCACAGTTCCAAAGTGTGAAAGGTCAGTGTTTAACCCACAGTCCCAGAGTGTGAAAGGACAGTGTTTAACCTACAGTCCCAGAGTGTGAAAGGAAAGTGTTTAACCCACAGTTCCAGAGTGTGAAAGGAAAGTGTTTCACCCACAGTTCCAGAGTGTGAAAGGAAAGTGTTTAACCCACAGTCCCAGAGTGTGAAAGGTCAGTGTTTAACCCAAAGTCCCAGAGTGTGAAAGGAAAGTGTTTAACCCAAAGTCCCAGAGTGTGAAAGGTCAGTGTTTAACCCGCAGTCCCAGAGTGTGAAAGGTCAGTGTTTAACCCACAGTCCCAGAGTGTGAAAGGTCAGTGTTTAACCCACAGTCCCAGAGTGTGAAAGGTCAGTGTTTAACCCGCAGTCCCAGAGTGTGAAAGGTCAGTGTTTAACCCACAGTCCCAGAGTGTGAAAGGTCAGTGTTTAACCCACAGTCCCAGAGTGTGAAAGGTCAGTGTTTAACCCAAAGTCCCAGAGTGTGAAAGGTCAGTGTTTAACCCGCAGTCCCAGAGTGTGAAAGGTCAGTGTTTAACCCACAGTCCCAGAGTGTGAAAGGTCAGTGTTTAACCCACAGTCCCAGAGTGTGAAAGGTCAGTGTTTAACCCACAGTCCCAGAGTGTGAAAGGTCAGTGTTTAACCCGCAGTCCCAGAGTGTGAAAGGTCAGTGTTTAACCCACAGTCCCAGAGTGTGAAAGGTCAGTGTTTAACCCACAGTCCCAGAGTGTGAAAGGTCAGTGTTTAACCCACAGTTCCAGAGTGTGAAAGGAAAGTGTTTAACCCACAGTTCCAGAGTGTGAAAGGAAAGTGTTTAACCCACAGTTCCAGAGTGTGAAAGGAAAGTGTTTAACCCACAGTCCCAGGATGCGCAAGGAAAGTGTTTGACCCACAGACCCAGAGGGTGAAAGGTCATTGTTTAACAACAGTCCCAGCGTATGAAAGGTCAGAGTTTAACCCACAGTCCCTGACTGTTAAAGGACAGTGTTTAACCTACAGTCCCAGTGTGTGAAAGGAAAGTCTTTAACCCACAGTCCCAGAGTGTGAAAGGAAAGTGTTTAGCCGACACTCCCAGAGTGTGAAAGGAAAGTGTTTAGCCGACACTCCCAGAGTGTGAAAGGACAGTGTTTAACCCACAGTCCCTGAGTGTTAAAGGACAGTGTTTAACCCACAGTGCCAGAGAGTGAAAGGTCAGTGTTTAACCTACAGTCCCAGAGTGTGAAAGGAAAGTGTTTAACCTGCAGTCCCAGGGTGTGAAAGGAAAGTCTTCAACCTGCAGTCCCAGACTGTGAAAGGAAAGTCTTTAACCTGCAGTCCCAGACTGTGAAAGGACAGTGTTTAACCTCCAGTCTCAGTGTGAAAGGAAAATGTTTGACCCACAGACCCAGAGGGTGAAAAGAAAGTGTTTAACCCACATTCCCAGAGGGTGAAAGGACAGTGTTTAACCTTCAGTCCCAGAGGGTGAAAAGAAAGTGTTTAACCCACAGTCCCTGAGTGTTAAAGGACAGTGTTTAACCCACACTCCCAGATTGTGAAAGGAAAGTGTTTAGCCTACACTCCCAGAGTGTGAAAGGAAAGTGTTTAGCCTACACTCCCAGAGTGTGAAAGGAAAGTGTTTAGCCTACACTCCCAGAGTGTGAAAGGAAAGTGTTTAGCCTACACTCCCAGAGTGTGAAAGGAAAGTGTTTAGCCTACACTCCCAGAGTGTGAAAGGAAAGTGTTTAGCCTACACTCCCAGAGTGTGAAAGGAAAGTGTTTAACTCAGTCCCAGAGTGTGAAAGGTGAGTGCTTAACCAACAGTCCCAGAATGTGAAAGGTGATTGCTTAACCTACAGTTCCAGAGTGTGAAAGGAAAGTGTTTAGCCTACACTCCCAGAGTGTGAAAGGAAAGTGTTGAACACATAATCCTTGAGTGTGAAAGGACAGTGTTTAACCCACAGTTCCAGCGTGTGAAAGGTCAGTGTTTAACATACAGTCCAAGAGTAAGAAAGGAAAGTGTTTAAACCACAGTCCCAGACTGTGAAAGGAAAGTGTTTTTCTTTCAGTCCCAGAGTGTGAAAGGTCAGTGCTTAACCAACAGTTCCAGAGTGCGAAAGGAAAGTGTTTAGCCTACACTCCCAGAGTGTGAAAGGAAAGTGTTTAGCCTGCACTCCCAGAGTGTGAAAGGAAAGTGTTTAACCCACAGTCCCAGAATGTGAAAGATGAGTGCTTAACCAACAGTTCCAGAGTGCGAAAGGAAAGTGTTTAGCCTACACTCCCAGAGTGTGAAAGGAAAGTGTTTAGCCGACACTCCCAGAGTGTGAAAGGAAAGTGTTGAACACATAATCCTTGAGTGTGAAAGGACAGTGTTTAACCCACAGTTCCAGCGTGTGAAAGGTCAGTGTTTAACATACAGTCCAAGAGTAAGAAAGGAAAGTGTTTAAACCACAGTCCCAGACTGTGAAAGGAAAGTGTTTTTCTTTCAGTCCCAGAGTGTGAAAGGTCAGTGCTTAACCAACAGTTCCAGAGTGCGAAAGGAAAGTGTTTAGCCTACACTCCCAGAGTGTGAAAGGAAAGTGTTTAGCCTGCACTCCCAGAGTGTGAAAGGAAAGTGTTTAACCCACAGTCCCAGAATGTGAAAGATGAGTGCTTAACCAACAGTTCCAGAGTGCGAAAGGAAAGTGTTTAGCCTACACTCCCAGAGTGTGAAAGGAAAGTGTTTAGCCTACACTCCCAGAGTGTGAAAGGAAAGTGTTTAGCCGACACTCCCAGAGTGTGAAAGGAAAGTTTTTAACTCACAGTCCCAGAGTGTGAAAGGTGAGTGCTTAACCTACAGTTCCAGAGTGTGAAAGGAAAGTGTTTAGCCTGCACTCCCAGAGAGTGAAAGGAAAGTGTTGAACACATAATCCTTGAGTGTGAAAGGACAGTGTTTAACCCACAGTTCCAGCGTGTGAAAGGTCAGTGTTTAACATACAGTCCAAGAGTAAGAAAGGAAAGTGTTTAAACCACAGTCCCAGACTGTGAAAGGAAAGTGTTTAACCCACAGTTCCAGAGTGTGAAAGGTCAGTGTTTAACCCAAAGTCCCAGAGTGTGAAAGGTCAGTGTTTAACCCACAGTCCCAGAGTGTGAAAATAAAGTGTTTAGCCTACACTCCCAGATTGTGAAAGGAAAGTGTTTAGCCTACACTCCCAGAGTGTGAAAGGAAAGTGTTTAGCCGACACTCCCAGAGTGTGAAAGGAAAGTGTTTAACTCACAGTCCCAGAGTGTGAAAGGTGAGTGCTTAACCAACAGTCCCAGAATGTGAAAGGTGAGTGCTTAACCTACAGTTCCAGAGTGTGAAAGGAAGGTGTTGAACACATAATCCTTGAGTGTGAAAGGACAGTGTTTAACCCACAGTTCCAGCGTGTGAAAGGTCAGTGTTTAACATACAGTCCAAGAGTCTGAAAGGTCAGTGTTTAACCGACAGTCCCAGAGTGTGAAAATAAAATGTTTAACCCACAGTCCCAGAGTGTGAAAGGACAGTGTTTAACCCACAGTTCCAGAGTGTGAAAGGTCAGTGTTTAACCCACAGTGACTGAGTGTGAAAGGTCAGTGTTAAAATACAGTCCCAGAGTGTGAAAGGTCAGTGTTTAACCCAAAGCCCCAGGGTATGGAAGGAAAGTGTTTAACCTGCAGTCCCAGGGTGTGAAAGGAAAGTCTTTAACCTGCAGTCCCAGAGTGTGAAAGGACAGTGTTTAACCTACAGTCCCAGTGTGTGAAAGGAAAGTCTTTAACCCACAGTCCCAGAGTGTGAAAGGAAAGTGTTTAACCCACAGTCCCAGAGTGTGAAAGGTCAGTGTTTAACCCACAGTCCCAGAGTGTGAAAGGTCAGTGTTTAACCCAAAGCCCCAGAGTCTGAAAGGTCAGTGTTTAACCGACAGTCCCAGAGTGTGAAAATAAAATGTTTAACCCACAGTCCCAGAGTGTGAAAGGAAAGTGTTTAACCCACAACCCAGAGTGTGAAAGGAAGGTGTTTAACCCACAGTCGCAGAGTGTGAAAGGTCAGAGTTTAACCCACAGTCCCAGAATGTGAAAGGTGTCTGTTTAACCCACAGTCCAAGAGTGTGAAAGGAAAGTGTTTTTCTTTCAGTCCCAGAGTGTGAAAGGACAGAGTTTAACCCACAGTCCCAGAGTGTGAAAGGAAAGTGTTTTTCTTTCAGTCCCAGAGTGTGAAAGGACAGAGTTTAACCCACAGTCCCAGAGTGTGAAAGGAAAGTGTTTTTCTTTCAGTCCCAGAGTGTGAAAGGACAGAGTTTAACCCACAGTCCAAGAGTGTGAAAGGAAAGTGTTTAACCCACAGTCCCAGAGCGTGAAAGGAAAGTGTTTAACCTCCAGTCCCAGAGTGTGAAAGGAAAGTGTTTAACCCACAGTCCCAGGGTGTGAAAGGTCAGTGTTTAGCCTACACTCCCAAAGTGTGAAAGGAAAGTGTTTAACCCACAGTCCCAGAGTGTGAAAGGAATGTGGTTAACCCAAAGCCCCAGAGTGTGAAAGGAAAGTGTTTAACCCGCAGTCCCAGAATTTGAAATGAAAGTGTTTAACCTGCAGTCCCAGAGTGTGAAAGGAAAGTGTTTAGCCTACACTCCCAGAGTGTGAAAGGAAAGTGTTTAACCCACAGTCCCAGAATGCGAAATGAGTGTGTTTAAACCACAGACCCAGAGTGTGAAAGGAAAGTGTTTAACCCACAGTCCCAGAGTGTGAAAGGAAAGTATTTAACCTGCAGTCCCAGAGTGTGAAAGGAAAGTGTTTCACCCACGCTCCCAGAGTGTGAAAGGAAAGTGTTTAACCCGCAGTCCCAGAGTGTGAAAGGAAAGTGTTTAACCTGCAGTCCCAGAGTGTGAAAGGAAAGTGTTTAACATACATTCCCAGAGTGTGAAAGGACAGTGTTTAACCCACAGTCGCTGAGTGTTAAAGGACAGTGTTTAACCCACAGTTCCAGCGTGTGAAAGGTCAGTGTTTAACCTACAGTCCCAGAGTGTGAAAGGAAAGTGTTTAACCTGCAGTCCCAGGGTGTGAAAGGAAAGTCTTCAACCTGCAGTCCCAGACTGTGAAAGGAAAGTCTTTAACCTGCAGTCCCAGACTGTGAAAGGACAGTGTTTAACCTCCAGTCTCAGTGTGAAAGGAAAATGTTTGACCCACAGACCCAGAGGGTGAAAAGAAAGTGTTTAACCCACATTCCCAGAGTGTGAAAGGACAGTGTTTAACCTTCAGTCCCAGAGGGTGAAAAGAAAGTGTTTAACCCACAGTCCCTGAGTGTTAAAGGACAGTGTTTAACCCACAGTCCCAGAGTGTGAAAGGAAAGAGTTTAACCCACACTCCCAGATTGTGAAAGGAAAGTGTTTAGCCTACACTCCCAGATTGTGAAAGGAAAGTGTTTAGCCTACACTCCCAGATTGTGAAAGGAAAGTGTTTAGCCTACACTCCCAGATTGTGAAAGGAAAGTGTTTAGCCTACACTCCCAGATTGTGAAAGGAAAGTGTTTAGCCTACACTCCCAGAGTGTGAAAGGAAAGTGTTTAGCCTACACTCCCAGAGTGTGAAAGGAAAGTGTTTAGCCTACACTCCCAGAGTGTGAAAGGAAAGTGTTTAACTCAGTCCCAGAGTGTGAAAGGAAAGTGTTTAGCCTACACTCCCAGAGTGTGAAAGGAAAGTGTTTAACTCAGTCCCAGAGTGTGAAAGGTGAGTGCTTAACCAACAGTCCCAGAATGTGAAAGGTGAGTGCTTAACCTACAGTTCCAGAGTGTGAAAGGAAAGTGTTGAACACATAATCCTTGAGTGTGAAAGGACAGTGTTTAACCCACAGTTCCAGCGTGTGAAAGGTCAGTGTTTAACATACAGTCCAAGAGTAAGAAAGGAAAGTGTTTAAACCACAGTCCCAGACTGTGAAAGGAAAGTGTTTTTCTTTCAGTCCCAGAGTGTGAAAGGACAGAGTTTAACCCACACTCCCAGTGTGTGAAAGGAAAGTCTTGAACCTACAGTCCCAGAGTGTGAAAGGAAAGTGTTTTTCTTTCAGTCCCAGAGTGTGAAAGGTCAGTGTTTAACCTCCAGTCCCAGAGTGTGAAAGGAAAGTGTTTAACCCACAGTCCCAGGGTGTGAAAGGAATGTGGTTAACCCACAGTCCCAGAGTGTGAAAGGAAAGTGTTTCGCCTGCACTCCCAGAGTGTGAAAGGAAAGTGTTTAACCCACAGTCCCAGAATGTGAAAGGTGAGTGCTTAACCTACAGTTCCAGAGTGTGAAAGGAAAGTGTTTAGCCTACACTACCAGAGTGTGAAAGGAAAGTGTTTAGCCTGCACTCCCAGAGTGTGAAAGGAAAGTGTTTAACCCACAGTCCCAGAATGTGAAAGATGAGTGCTTAACCAACAGTTCCAGAGTGTGAAAGGAAAGTGTTTAGCCTACACTCCCAGAGTGTGAAAGGAAAGTGTTGAACACATAATCCTTGAGTGTGAAAGGTGAGTGCTTAACCAACAGTCCCAGAATGTGAAAGGTGAGTGCTTAACCTACAGTTCCAGAGTGTGAAAGGAAAGTGTTTAGCCTACACTCCCAGAGTGTGAAAGGAAAGTGTTTAGCCGACACTCCCAGAGTGTGAAAGGAAAGTGTTTAACTCAGTCCCAGAGTGTGAAAGGTGAGTGCTTAACCAACAGTCCCAGAATGTGAAAGGTGAGTGCTTAAACTACAGTTCCAGAGTGTGAAAGGAAAGTGTTGAACACATAATCCTTGAGTGTGAAAGGACAGTGTTTAACCCACAGTTCCAGCGTGTGAAAGGTCAGTGTTTAACATACAGTCCAAGAGTAAGAAAGGAAAGTGTTTAAACCACAGTCCCAGACTGTGAAAGGAAAGTGTTTTTCTTTCAGTCCCAGAGTGTGAAAGGACAGAGTTTAACCCACACTCCCAGTGTGTGAAAGGAAAGTCTTGAACCTACAGTCCCAGAGTGTGAAAGGAAAGTGTTTTTCTTTCAGTCCCAGAGTGTGAAAGGTCAGTGTTTAACCTCCAGTCCCAGGGTGCGAAAGGAATGTGGTTAACCCACAGTCCCAGAGTGTGAAAGGAAAGTGTTTCGCCTGCACTCCCAGAGTGTGAAAGGAAAGTGTTTAACCCACAGTCCCAGAATGTGAAAGGTGAGTGCTTAACCTACAGTCCCAGAGTGTGAAAGGAAAGTGTTTTTCTTTCAGTCCCAGAGTGTGAAAGGAAAGTGTTTAACCCACAGTCCCAGGGTGCGAAAGGAATGTGGTTAACCCACAGTCCCAGAGTGTGAAAGGAAAGTGTTTCGCCTGCACTCCCAGAGTGTGAAAGGAAAGTGTTTAACCCACAGTCCCAGAATGTGAAAGGTGAGTGCTTAACCTACAGTTCCAGAGTGTGAAAGGAAAGTGTTTAGCCTACACTACCAGAGTGTGAAAGGAAAGTGTTTAGCCTGCACTCCCAGAGTGTGAAAGGAAAGTGTTTAACCCACAGTCCCAGAGTGTGAAAGGTGAGTGCTTAACCTACAGTTCCAGAGTGTGAAAGGAAAGTGTTTAGCCTGCACTCCCAGAGTGTGAAAGGAAAGTGTTGAACACATAATCCTTGAGTGTGAAAGGACAGTGTTTAACCCACAGTTCCAGCGTGTGAAAGGTCAGTGTTTAACATACAGTCCAAGAGTAAGAAAGGAAAGTGTTTAAACCACAGTCCCAGAGTGTGAAAGGACAGTGTTTAACCCACAGTTCCAGAGTGTGAAAGGTCAGTGTTTAACCCACAGTTCCAGAGTGTGAAAGGTCAGTGTTTAACCCACAGTCCCAGAGTGTGAAAGGAAAGTGTTTAACCCACAGTTCCAGAGTGTGAAAGGACAGTGTTTAACCCACAGTTCCAGAGTGTGAAAGGAAAGTGTTTAACCCACAGTCCCAGAGTGTGAAAGGAAAGTGTTTAACCCACAGTCCCAGAGTGTGAAAGGTCAGTGTTTAACCCAAAGTCCCAGAGTGTGAAAGGTCAGTGTTTAACCCACAGTCCCAGAGTGTGAAAGGAAAGTGTTTAACCCACAGTCCCAGAGTGTGAAAGGAAAGTGTTTAACCCACAGTCCCAGAGTGTGAAAGGAAAGTGTTTAACCCACAGTCCCAGAGTGTGAAAGGAAAGTGTTTAACCCACAGTCCCAGAGTGTGAAAGGAAAGTGTTCAACCAACAGGCCCAGAGTGTGAAAGGAAAGTGTTTAACCCACAGTTCCAGAGTGTGAAAGGAAAGTGTTTAACCCACAGTCCCAGGATGCGCAAGGAAAGTGTTTAACCCACAGTCCCAGAGTGTGAAAGGACAGTGTATAACCCACGGTCCCAGAGTGTGAAAGGAAAGTGTTTGACCCACAGACCCAGAGGGTGAAAAGAAAGTGTTTAGCCCACATTCCCAGAGTGTGAAAGGTCATTGTTTAACAACAGTCCCAGCGTATGAAAGGTCAGAGTTTAACCCACAGTCCCTGACTGTTAAAGGACAGTGTTTAACCTACAGTCCCAGTGTGTGAAAGGAAAGTCTTTAACCCACAGTCCCAGAGTGTGAAAGGAAAGTGTTTAGCCGACACTGACAGAGTGTGAAAGGAAAGCGTTTAGCCTGCACTCCCAGAGTGTGAAAGGTGAGTGCTTAACCAACAGTCCCAGAGTGTGAAAGGAAAGTGTTTAGCCTACACTCCCAGAGTGTGAAAGGAAAGTGTTTAGCCTACACTCCCAGAGTGTGAAAGAAAAGTGTTGAACACATAATCCTTGAGTGTGAAAGGACAGTGTTTAACCCACAGTTCCAGCGTGTGAAAGGTCAGTGTTTAACATACATTCCCAGAGTGTGAAAGGACAGTGTTTAACCCACAGTCCCTGAGTGTTAAAGGACAGTGTTTAACCCACAGTTCCAGCGTGTGAAAGGACAGTGTTTAACCTGCAGTCCCAGGGTGTGAAAGGAAAGTCTTTAGCCTGCAGTCCCAGACTGTGAAAGGAAAGTCTTTAACCTGCAGTCCCAGACTGTGAAAGGACAGTGTTTAACCTCCAGTCTCAGTGTGAAAGGAAAATGTTTGACCCACAGACCCAGAGGGTGAAAAGAAAGTGTTTAACCCACATTCCCAGAGGGTGAAAGGAGAGTGTTTAACCCACAGTCCCAGAGTGTGAAAGGAAAGAGTTTAACCCACATCCCAGACTGTGAAAGGAAAGTGTTTAGCCTACACTCCCAGATTGTGAAAGGAAAGTGTTTAGCCTACACTCCCAGATTGTGAAAGGAAAGTGTTTAGCCTACACTCCCAGATTGTGAAAGGAAAGTGTTTAGCCTACACTCCCAGAGTGTGAAAGGAAAGTGTTTAACTCAGTCCCAGAGTGTGAAAGGTGAGTGCTTAACCAACAGTCCCAGAATGTGAAAGGTGAGTGCTTAACCTACAGTTCCAGAGTGTGAAAGGAAAGTGTTTAGCCTACACTCACAGAGTGTGAAAGGAAAGTGTTGAACACATAATCCTTGAGTGTGAAAGGACAGTGTTTAACCCACAGTTCCAACGTGTGAAAGGTCAGTGTTTAACATACAGTCCAAGAGTAAGAAAGGAAAGTGTTTAAACCACAGTCCCAGACTGTGAAAGGAAAGTGTTTTTCTTTCAGTCCCAGAGTGTGAAAGGACAGAGTTTAACCCACACTCCCAGTGTGTGAAAGGAAAGTCTTGAACCTACAGTCCCAGAGTGTGAAAGGAAAGTGTTTTTCTTTCAGTCCCAGAGTGTGAAAGGTCAGTGCTTAACCTCCAGTCCCAGAGTGTGAAAGGAAAGTGTTTAACCCACAGTCCCAGGGTGTGAAAGGAATGTGGTTAACCCACAGTCCCAGAGTGTGAAAGGAAAGTGTTTCGCCTGCACTCCCAGAGAGTGAAAGGAAAGTGTTTAACCCACAGTCCCAGAATGTGAAAGGTGAGTGCTTAACCTACAGTTCCAGAGTGTGAAAGGAAAGTGTTTAGCCTACACTACCAGAGTGTGAAAGGAAAGTGTTTAGCCTGCACTCCCAGAGTGTGAAAGGAAAGTGTTTAACCCACAGTCCCAGAATGTGAAAGATGAGTGCTTACCCAACAGTTCCAGAGTGTGAAAGGAAAATGTTTAGCCTACACTCCCAGAGTGTGAAAGGAAAGTGTTTAGCCGACACTCCCAGAGTGTGAAAGGAAAGTGTTGAACACATAATCCTTGAGTGTGAAAGGTGAGTGCTTAACCAACAGTCCCAGAATGTGAAAGGTGAGTGCTTAACCTACAGTTCCAGAGTGTGAAAGGAAAGTGTTTAGCCGACACTCCCAGAGTGTGAAAGGAAAGTGTTTAACTCACAGTCCCAGAGTGTGAAAGTTCAGTGCTTAACCAACAGTCCCAGAATGTGAAAGGTGAGTGCTTAACCTACAGTTCCAGAGTGTGAAAGGAAAGTGTTTAGCCTGCACTCCCAGAGTGTGAAAGGAAAGTGTTGAACACATAATCCTAGAGTGTGAAAGGACAGTGTTTAACCCACAGTTCCAGCGTGTGAAAGGTCAGTGTTTAACATACAGTCCAAGAGTAAGAACGGACAGTGTTTAACCCACAGTCCCTGAGTGTGAAAGGACAGTGTTTAACCTACAGTCCCAGAGGGTGAAAAGAAAGTGTTTAACCCACATTCCCAGAGTGTGAAAGGTCAGAGTTTAACCTGCAGTCTCAGAGTATGAAAGGACAGTGTTTAACCTTCAGTCCCAGAGGGTGAAAAGAAAGTGTTTAACCCACATTCCCAGAGTGTGAAAGGTCATTGTTTAACAACAGTCCCAGCGTATGAAAGGTCAGTGTTTAACCTTCAGTCCCAGAGTGTGAAAGGACAGTGTTTAACCCACAGTCCCAGTCTGTGAAAGGAAAGTCTTTAACCCACAGTCCCAGAGTGTGAAAGGTCAGTGTTTAACCTACAGTCCCAGAGTGTGAAAGGAAAGTCTTTAACCTACAGTCCCAGAGTGTGAAAGGAAAGTGTTGAACCCACAGTCCCAGAGTGTGAAAATAAAGTGTTTAGCCTACACTCCCAGATTGTGAAAGGAAAGTGTTTAGCCTACACTCCCAGAGTGTGAAAGGAAAGTGTTTAGCCGACACTCCCAGAGTGTGAAAGGAAAGTGTTTAACTCACAGTCCCAGAGTGTGAAAGGTGAGTGCTTAACCAACAGTCCCAGAATGTGAAAGGTGAGTGCTTAACCTACAGTTCCAGAGTGTGAAAGGAAGGTGTTGAACACATAATCCTTGAGTGTGAAAGGACAGTGTTTAACCCACAGTTCCAGCGTGTGAAAGGTCAGTGTTTAACCGACAGTCCCAGAGTGTGAAAATAAAATGTTTAACCCACAGTCCCAGAGTGTGAAAGGAAAGTGTTTAAACCACAGTCCCAGACTGTGAAAGGAAAGTGTTGAACACATAATCCTAGAGTGTGAAAGGACAGTGTTTAACCCACAGTTCCAGAGTGTGAAAGGTCAGTGTTTAACCCACAGTGACTGAGTGTGAAAGGTCAGTGTTAAAATAAAGTCCCAGAGTGTGAAAGGTCAGTGTTTAACCCAAAGCCCCAGGGTATGGAAGGAAAGTGTTTAACCTGCAGTCCCAGGGTGTGAAAGGAAAGTCTTTAACCTGCAGTCCCAGAGTGTGAAAGGACAGTGTTTAACCTACAGTCCCAGTGTGTGAAAGGAAAGTCTTTAACCCACAGTCCCAGAGTGTGAAAGGAAAGTGTTTAACCCACAGTCCCAGAGTGTGAAAGGTCAGTGTTTAACCCACAGTCCCAGAGTGTGAAAGGTCAGTGTTTAACCCAAAGCCCCAGAGTCTGAAAGGTCAGTGTTTAACCGACAGTCCCAGAGTGTGAAAATAAAATGTTTAACCCACAGTCCCAGAGTGTGAAAGGAAAGTGTTTAACCCACAACCCAGAGTGTGAAAGGAAGGTGTTTAACCCACAGTCGCAGAGTGTGAAAGGTCAGAGTTTAACCCACAGTCCCAGAATGTGAAAGGTGTCTGTTTAACCCACAGTCCAAGAGTGTGAAAGGAAAGTGTTTTTCTTTCAGTCCCAGAGTGTGAAAGGACAGAGTTTAACCCACAGTCCCAGAGCGTGAAAGGAAAGTGTTTTTCTTTCAGTCCCAGAGTGTGAAAGGAATGTGGTTAACCCAAAGCCCCAGAGTGTGAAAGGAAAGTGTTTAACCCGCAGTCCCAGAATTTGAAATGAAAGTGTTTAACCAGCAGTCCCAGAGTGTGAAAGGAAAGTGTTTAGCCTACACTCCCAGAGTGTGAAAGGAAAGTGTTTAACCCACAGTCCCAGAATGCGAAATGAGTGTGTTTAAACCACAGACCCAGAGTGTGAAAGGAAAGTGTTTAACCCACAGTCCCAGAGTGTGAAAGGAAAGTATTTAACCTGCAGTCCCAGAGTGTGAAAGGAAAGTGTTTCACCCACGCTCCCAGAGTGTGAAAGGAAAGTGTTTAACCTGCAGTCCCAGAGTGTGAAAGGAAAGTGTTTAACCCACAGTCCCTGAGTGTTAAAGGACAGTGTTTAACCCACAGTCCCTGAGTGTTAAAGGACAGTGTTTAACCCACAGTTCCAGCGTGTGAAAGGTCAGTGTTTAACCTACAGTCCCAGAGTGTGAAAGGAAAGTGTTTAACCTGCAGTCCCAGGGTGTGAAAGGAAAGTGTTTAGCCTACACTCCCAGATTGTGAAAGGAAAGTGTTTAGCCTACACTCCCAGATTGTGAAAGGAAAGTGTTTAGCCTACACTCCCAGATTGTGAAAGGAAAGTGTTTAGCCTACACTCCCAGATTGTGAAAGGAAAGTGTTTAGCCTACACTCCCAGATTGTGAAAGGAAAGTGTTTAGCCTACACTCCCAGATTGTGAAAGGAAAGTGTTTAGCCTACACTCCCAGATTGTGAAAGGAAAGTGTTTAGCCTACACTCCCAGATTGTGAAAGGAAAGTGTTTAGCCTACACTCCCAGATTGTGAAAGGAAAGTGTTTAGCCTACACTCCCAGATTGTGAAAGGAAAGTGTTTAGCCTACACTCCCAGATTGTGAAAGGAAAGTGTTTAGCCTACACTCCCAGAGTGCGAAAGGAAAGTGTTTAGCCTACACTCCCAGAGTGTGAAAGGTGAGTGCTTAACCTACAGTTCCAGAGTGTGAAAGGAAAGTGTTTAACTCACAGTCCCAGAGTGTGAAAGGTGAGTGCATAACCTACAGTTCCAGAGTGTGAAAGGAAAGTGTTTAGCCGACACTCCCAGAGTGTGAAAGGAAAGTGTTTAACTCACAGTCCCAGAGTGTGAAAGGTGAGTGCTTAACCTACACTCCCAGAGTGTGAAAGGAAAGTGTTGAACACATAATCCTTGAGTGTGAAAGGACAGTGTTTAACCCACAGTTCCAGCGTGTGAAAGGTCAGTGTTTAACATACAGTCCAAGAGTAAGAAAGGAAAGTGTTTAAACCACAGTCCCAGACTGTGAAAGGAAAGTGTTTAACCCACAGTCCCAGAGTGTGAAAGGTCAGTGTTTAACCCAAAGTCCCAGAGTGTGAAAGGTCAGTGTTTAACCCACAGTCCCAGAGTGTGAAAGGAAAGTGTTTAACCCACAGTCCCAGAGTGTGAAAGGACAGTGTTTAACCCACAGTTCCAGAGTGTGAAAGGAAAGTGTTTCACCCACAGTTCCAGAGTGTGAAAGGAAAGTGTTTAACCCTCAGTCCCAGAGTGTGAAAGGAAAGTGTTTAGCCCACATTCCCAGAGTGTGAAAGGTCATTGTTTAACCCACAGTTCCAGAGTGTGAAAGGAAAGTGTTTCACCCACAGTTCCAGAGTGTGAAAGGAAAGTGTTTAACCCTCAGTCCCAGAGTGTGAAAGGAAAGTGTTTAGCCTACACTCCCAGAGTGTGAAAGGAAAGTGTTTAGCCTACACTCCCAGAGTGTGAAAGGAAAGTGTTTAACTCAGTCCCAGAGTGTGAAAGGAAAGTGTTTAGCCTACACTCCCAGAGTGTGAAAGGAAAGTGTTTAACTCAGTCCCAGAGTGTGAAAGGTGAGTGCTTAACCAACAGTCCCAGAATGTGAAAGGTGAGTGCTTAACCTACAGTTCCAGAGTGTGAAAGGACAGTGTTTAACCCACAGTTCCAGCGTGTGAAAGGTCAGTGTTTAACATACAGTCCAAGAGTAAGAAAGGAAAGTGTTTAAACCACAGTCCCAGACTGTGAAAGGAAAGTGTTTTTCTTTCAGTCCCAGAGTGTGAAAGGACAGAGTTTAACCCACACTCCCAGAGTGTGAAAGGAAAGTGTTTAACCCACAGTCCCAGAGTGTGAAAGGAAAGTGTTTAACCCACAGTCCCAGGGTGTGAAAGGAAAGTGTTTAACCCACAGTCCCAGAGTGTGAAAGGAAAGTGTTTTTCTTTCAGTCCCAGAGTGTGAAAGGTCAGTGTTTAACCTCCAGTCCCAGAGTGTGAAAGGAATGTGTTTAACCCACAGTCCCAGGGTGTGAAAGGAATGTGGTTAACCCACAGTCCCAGAGTGTGAAAGGAAAGTGTTTAACCCACAGTCCCAGAATGTGAAAGGTGAGTGCTTAACCTACAGTTCCAGAGTGTGAAAGGAAAGTGTTTAGCCTACACTACCAGAGTGTGAAAGGAAAGTGTTTAGCCTGCACTCCCAGAGTGTGAAAGGAAAGTGTTTAACCCACAGTCCCAGAATGTGAAAGGAAAGTGTTTAGCCGACACTCCCAGAGTGTGAAAGGAAAGTGTTGAACACATAATCCTTGAGTGTGAAAGGTGAGTGCTTAACCAACAGTTCCAGAGTGTGAAAGGAAAGTGTTTAGCCTACACTCCCAGAGTGTGAAAGGAAAGTGTTTAGCCGACACTCCCAGAGTGTGAAAGGAAAGTGTTGAACACATAATCCTTGAGTGTGAAAGGTGAGTGCTTAACCAACAGTCCCAGAATGTGAAAGGTGAGTGCTTAACCTACAGTTCCAGAGTGTGAAAGGAAAGTGTTTAGCCTACACTCCCAGAGTGTGAAAGGAAAGTGTTTAGCCGACACTCCCAGAGTGTGAAAGGAAAGTGTTTAACTCACAGTCCCAGAGTGTGAAAGGTGAGTGCTTAACCTACAGTTCCAGAGTGTGAAAGGAAAGTGTTTAGCCGACACTCCCAGAGTGTGAAAGGAAAGTGTTGAACACATAATCCTTGAGTGTGAAAGGTGAGTGCTTAACCAACAGTCCCAGAGTGTGAAAGGTGAGTGCTTAACCTACAGTTCCAGAGTGTGAAAGGAAAGTGTTTAGCCAACACTCCCAGAGTGTGAAAGGAAAGTGTTTAACTCACAGTCCCAGAGTGTGAAAGGTGAGTGCTTAACCTACACTCCCAGAGTGTGAAAGGAAAGTGTTGAACACATAATCCTTGAGTGTGAAAGGACAGTGTTTAACCCACAGTTCCAGCGTGTGAAAGGTCAGTGTTTAACATACAGTCCAAGAGTAAGAAAGGAAAGTGTTTAAACCACAGTCCCAGACTGTGAAAGGAAAGTGTTTAACCCACAGTTCCAGAGTGTGAAAGGTCAGTGTTTAACCCAAAGTCCCAGAGTGTGAAAGGTCAGTGTTTAACCCACAGTGCCAGAGTGTGAAAGGAAAGTGTTTAACCCACAGTCCCAGAGTGTGAAAGGACAGTGTTTAACCCACAGTTCCAGAGTGTGAAAGGAAAGTGTTTAACCCTCAGTCCCAGAGTGTGAAAGGAAAGTGTTTAACCCACAGTTCCAGAGTGTGAAAGGAAAGTGTTTAACCCTCAGTCCCAGAGTGTGAAAGGAAAGTGTTTCACCCACAGTTCCAGAGTGTGAAAGGAAAGTGTTTAACCCTCAGTCCCAGAGTGTGAAAGGAAAGTGTTTAACCCACAGTCCCAGAGTGTGAAAGGACAGTGTTTAACCCACAGTTCCAGAGTGTGAAAGGAAAGTGTTTCACCCACAGTTCCAGAGTGTGAAAGGAAAGTGTTTAACCCTCAGTCCCAGAGTGTGAAAGGAAAGTGTTTAACCCACAGTCCCAGAGTGTGAAAGGACAGTGTTTCACCCACAGTTCCAGAGTGTGAAAGGAAAGTGTTTAACCCTCAGTCCCAGAGTGTGAAAGGAAAGTGTTTAACCCACAGTCCCAGAGTGTGAAAGGAAAGTGTTTAACCCTCAGTCCCAGAGTGTGAAAGGAAAGTGTTTAACCCACAGTCCCAGAGTGTGAAAGGACAGTGTTTCACCCACAGTTCCAGAGTGTGAAAGGAAAGTGTTTAACCCACAGTCCCAGAGTGTGAAAGGACAGTGTTTCACCCACAGTTCCAGAGTGTGAAAGGAAAGTGTTTAACCCTCAGTCCCAGAGTGTGAAAAGAAAGTGTTTAACCCACAGTCCCAGAGTGTGAAAAGAAAGTGTTTAACCCACAGTCCCAGAGTGTGAAAGGAAAGTGTTTAACCCTCAGTCCCAGAGTGTGAAAGGACAGTGTTTCACCCACAGTTCCAGAGTGTGAAAGGAAAGCGTTTAACCCTCAGTCCCAGAGTGTGAAAAGAAAGTGTTTAACCCACAGTCCCAGAGTGTGAAAGGAAAGTGTTTAACCCACAGTTCCAGAGTGTGAAAGGAAAGTGTTTAACCCACAGTCCCAGAGTGTGAAAGGACAGTGTTTCACCCACAGTTCCAGAGTGTGAAAGGAAAGTGTTTAACCCTCAGTCCCAGAGTGTGAAAGGACAGTGTTTCACCCACAGTTCCAGAGTGTGAAAGGAAAGTGTTTAACCCACAGTCCCAGAGTGTGAAAGGACAGTGTTTCACCCACAGTCCCAGAGTGTGAAAGGAAAGTGTTTAACCCTCAGTCCCAGAGTGTGAAAAGAAAGTGTTTAACCCACAGTCCCAGAGTGTGAAAAGAAAGTGTTTAACCCACAGTCCCAGAGTGTGAAAGGAAAGTGTTTAACCCTCAGTCCCAGAGTGTGAAAGGAAAGTGTTTAACCCACAGTCCCAGAGTGTGAAAAGAAAGTGTTTAACCCACAGTCCCAGAGTGTGAAAGGAAAGTGTTTAACCCTCAGTCCCAGAGTGTGAAAGGAAAGTGTTTAACCCACAGTTCCAGAGTGTGAAAGGAAAGTGTTTAACCCTCAGTTCCAGAGTGTGAAAGGAAAGTGTTTAACCCACAGTTCCAGAGTGTGAAAGGAAAGTGTTTAACCCACAGTCCCAGATTGTGAAAGGTCAGTGTTTAACCTACAGTCCCAGGGTGTGAAAGGAAAGTCTTCAACCTGCAGTCCCAGACTGTGAAAGGAAAGTGTTTAGCCTACACTCCCAGATTGTGAAAGGAAAGTGTTTAGCCTACACTCCCAGATTGTGAAAGGAAAGTGTTTAGCCTACACTCCCAGATTGTGAAAGGAAAGTGTTTAGCCTACACTCCCAGATTGTGAAAGGAAAGTGTTTAGCCTACACTCCCAGAGTGTGAAAGGAAAGTGTTTAGCCTACACTCCCAGAGTGTGAAAGGAAAGTGTTTAGCCTACACTCCCAGAGTGTGAAAGGAAAGTGTTTAGCCTACACTCCCAGAGTGTGAAAGGAAAGTGTTTAGCCTACACTCCCAGAGTGTGAAAGGAAAGTGTTTAGCCTACACTCCCAGAGTGTGAAAGGAAAGTGTTTAGCCTACACTCCCAGAGTGTGAAAGGAAAGTGTTTAGCCTACACTCCCAGAGTGTGAAAGGAAAGTGTTTAGCCTACACTCCCAGAGTGTGAAAGGAAAGTGTTTAGCCTACACTCCCAGATTGTGAAAGGAAAGTGTTTAGCCTACACTCCCAGATTGTGAAAGGAAAGTGTTTAGCCTACACTCCCAGAGTGTGAAAGGAAAGTGTTTAGCCTACACTCCCAGAGAGTGAAAGGAAAGTGTTTAACTCAGTCCCAGAGTGTGAAAGGTGAGTGCTTAACCAACAGTCCCAGAATGTGAAAGGTGAGTGCTTAACCTACAGTTCCAGAGTGTGAAAGGAAAGTGTTTAGCCTAAACTCCCAGAGTGTGAAAGGAAAGTGTTGAACACATAATCCTTGAGTGTGAAAGGACAGTGTTTAACCCACAGTTCCAGCATGTGAAAGGTCAGTGTTTAACATACAGTCCAAGAGTAAGAAAGGAAAGTGTTTAAACCACAGTCCCAGACTGTGAAAGGAAAGTGTTTTTCTTTCAGTCCCAGAGTGTGAAAGGACAGAGTTTAACCCACACTCCCAGTGTGTGAAAGGAAAGTCTTGAACCTACAGTCCCAGAGTGTGAAAGGAAAGTGTTTAACCCACAGTCCCAGGGTGTGAAAGGAAAGTGTTTAACCCACAGTCCCAGAATGTGAAAGGTGAGTGCTTAACCTACAGTTCCAGAGTGTGAAAGGAAAGTGTTTAGCCTACACTACCAGAGTGTGAAAGGAAAGTGTTTAGCCTGCACTCCCAGAGTGTGAAAGGAAAGTGTTTAACCCACAGTCCCAGAATGTGAAAGATGAGTGCTTACCCAACAGTTCCAGAGTGTGAAAGGAAAATGTTTAGCCTACACTCCCAGAGTGTGAAAGGAAAGTGTTTAGCCGACACTCCCAGAGTGTGAAAGGAAAGTGTTGAACACATAATCCTTGAGTGTGAAAGGTGAGTGCTTAACAAACAGTCCCAGAATGTGAAAGGTGAGTGCTTAACCTACAGTTCCAGAGTGTGAAAGGAAAGTGTTTAGCCTGCACTCCCAGAGTGTGAAAGGAAAGTGTTTAACTCACAGTCCCAGAGTGTGAAAGTTGAGTGCTTAACCAACAGTCCCAGAATGTGAAAGGTGAGTGCTTAACCTACAGTTCCAGAGTGTGAAAGGAAAGTGTTTAACTCACAGTCCCAGACTGTGAAAGTTGAGTGCTTAACCAACAGTCCCAGAATGTGAAAGGTGAGTGCTTAACCTACAGTTCCAGAGTGTGAAAGGAAAGTGTTTAGCCTGCACTCCCAGAGTGTGAAAGGAAAGTGTTGAACACATAATCCTTGAGTGTGAAAGGACAGTGTTTAACCCACAGTTCCAGCGTGTGAAAGGTCAGTGTTTAACATACAGTCCAAGAGTAAGAACGGACAGTGTTTAACCCACAGTCCCTGAGTGTGAAAGGACAGTGTTTAACCTACAGTCCCAGTGTGTGAAAGGACAGTGTTTAACCTTCAGTCCCAGAGGGTGAAAAGAAAGTGTTTAACCCACATTCCCAGAGTGTGAAAGGTCATTGTTTAACAACAGTCCCAGCGTATGAAAGGTCAGTGTTTAACCTTCAGTCCCAGAGTGTGAAAGGACAGTGTTTAACCCACAGTCCCAGTCTGTGAAAGGAAAGTCTTTAACCCACAGTCCCAGAGTGTGAAAGGTCAGTGTTTAACCTACAGTCCCAGAGTGTGAAAGGAAAGTCTTTAACCTACAGTCCCAGAGTGTGAAAGGAAAGTGTTGAACCCACAGTCCCAGAGTGTGAAAAAAAAGTGTTTAGCCTACACTCCCAGATTGTGAAAGGAAAGTGTTTAGCCTACACTCCCAGAGTGTGAAAGGAAAGTGTTTAACTCACAGTCCCAGAGTGTGAAAGGTGAGTGCTTAACCTACAGTTCCAGAGTGTGAAAGGAAGGTGTTGAACACATAATCCTTGAGTGTGAAAGGACAGTGTTTAACCCACAGTTCCAGCGTGTGAAAGGTCAGTGTTTAACATACAGTCCAAGAGTCTAAAAGGTCAGTGTTTAACCGACAGTCCCAGAGTGTGAAAATAAAATGTTTAACCCACAGTCCCAGAGTGTGAAAGGAAAGTGTTTAAACCACAGTCCCAGAGTGTGAAAGGAAAGTGTTTAACCTGCAGTCCCAGAGTGTGAAAGGAAAGTGTTTCACCCACGCTCCCAGAGTGTGAAAGGAAAGTGTTTAACCCGCAGTCCCAGAGTGTGAAAGGAAAGTGTTTAACCTGCAGTCCCAGAGTGTGAAAGGAAAGTGTTTCACCCACGCTCCCAGAGTGTGAAAGGAAAGTGTTTAACCTGCAGTCCCAGAGTGTGAAAGGAAAGTGTTTAACCTGCAGTCCCAGAGTGTGAAAGGAAAGTGTTTAACCCACAGTCCCAGAGTGTGAAAGGACAGTGTTTAACCCACAGTCCCAGAGTGTGAAAGGAAAGTGTTTCACCCACGCTCCCAGAGTGTGAAAGGAAAGTGTTTAACCCACAGTCCCAGAGTGTGAAAGGAAAGTGTTTCACCCACGCTCCCAGAGTGTGAAAGGAAAGTGTTTAACCCACAGTCCCAGAGTGTGAAAGGAAAGTGTTTAACCCACAGTCCCAGTGTGTGAAAGGACAGTGTTTAACCCACAGTCCCAGACGGTGAAAGGACAGTGTTTAACTCACAGTCCCAGAATGTGAAAGGAAAGTGTTTAACCCACAGTCCCAGAATGTGAATGCAAAGTTTTTAACCTGCAGTCCCAGAGTGTGAAAGGAAAGTGTTTAACCCACAGTCCCAGAATGTGAAAGGAAAGTGTTTAACCCACAGTCCCAGAATGTGAAAGGAAAGTGTTTAACCCACAGTCCCAGAAAGTGAAAGGAAAGTGTTTAACCCACAGTCCCAGAGTGTGAAAGGAAAGTGTTTAACCTACAGTCCCAGAGTGTGAAAGGAAAGTGTTTAACCCACAGTCCCAGAGTGTGAAAGGTCAGTGTTTAACCGACAGTCCCAGAGTGTGAAAGAAAAGTGTTTAACCCACAGTCCCAGAGTGTGAAAGGAAAGTGTTTAACCCACAGTCCCAGAATGTGAAAGGAAAGTGTTTAACCCACAGTCCCAGAATGTGAAAGGAAAGTGTTTAACCCACAGTCCCAGAATGTGAAAGGAAAGTGTTTAACCCACAGTCCCAGAATGTGAAAATAAAGTTTTTAACCTGCAGTCCCAGAGTGTGAAAGGAAAGTGTTTAACCCACAGTCCCAGAATGTGAAAGGAAAGCGTTTAACCCACAGTCCCAGAATGTGAAAGGAAAGTGTTTAACCCACAGTCCCAGAATGTGAAAGGAAAGTGTTTAACCCACAGTCCCAGAATGTGAAAGGAAAGTGTTTAACCCACAGTCCCAGAGTGTGAAAGGAAAGTATTTAACCCACAGTCCCAGAATGTGAAAGCAAAGTGTTTAACCTACAGTCCCAGAGAGGGAAAGCAAAGTGTTTAACCAACAGTCCCAGAGTGTGAAAGGAAAGTATTTAACCCACAGTCCCAGAATGTTAAAGGAAAGTGTTTAACCCGAAGTCCCAGAATGTGAAATGAAAGTGTTTCACCCACAGTCCCAGAGTGTGAAAGCAAAGTGTTTAACCTACAGTCCCAGAGAGGGAAAGCAAAGTGTTCAACCAACAGTCCCAGAGTGTGAAAGGAAAGTGTTTAACCCTCTGTCCGAGAATGTGAAAGGAAAGTGTTTAACCCACAGTCCCAGAATGTGAAAGGAAAGTGTTTAACCCGCTATCCGAGAATGTGAAAGGAAAGTGTTTAACCCACAATCCCAGAATGTGAAAGGAAAGTGTTTAACATCCAGTCCCAGAGTGTGAAAGGAGAGTGTTTAACCCACAGCCCCAGAGTGCGAAAGGAAAGTGTTTAAACCACAGTCCCAGAGTGTGAAAGGAAATTGTTTAACCTGCAGTCCCAGAGTTTGATAGGAAAGTGGTTAACCCGCACTCCCAGAGTGTTAAAGGAAAGTCTTTAACCTGCAGTCCCAGAGTGTGAAAGGTCAGTGTTTAACCTGCAGTCCCAGAGTGTGAACGGAAAGTGTTTAACCCACAGTCCCAGAGTGTGAAAGGAAAGTGTTTAACCCGCAGTCCCAGAGTGTGAAAGGAAAGTGTTTAACCCACAGTCCCAGAGTGTGAAAGGAAAGTGTTTAACCTCCAGTCCCAGAGTGTGAACGGAAAGTGTTTAACCCACAGTCCCAGAGTGTGAAAGGAAAGTGTTTAACCTCCAGTCCCAGAGTGCGAACGGAAAGTGTTTAACCCACAGTCCCAGAGTGCAAAAGGAAAGTGTTTAACCTCCAGTCCCAGAGTGTGAACGGAAAGTGTTTAACCCGAAGCCCCAGAGTGTGAAAGGAAAGTGTTTAACCCGCAGTCCCAAAGTGTGAAAGGAAAGTGTTTATCCCACAGTCCCAGAGTGTGAAAGGAAAGTGTTTAACCTGCAGTCCCAGAATCTGAAAGGAAAGTTTTTAACCCACAGTCCCAGAATGTGAAAGGAAAGTTTTTAACCCACAGTCCCAGAATGTGAAAGGAAAGTTTTTAACCCACAGTCCCAGAGTGTGAAAGGAAAGTTTTTAACCCACAGTCCCAGAGTGTGAAAGGAAAGTGTTTAACCCACAGTCCCAGAGTGTGAAAGGAAAGTGTTTAACCCACAGTCCCAGAATGTGAAAAGAAAGTGTTTAACCCACAGTCCCAGAATGTGAAAGGAAAGTGTTTAACCCACAGTCCCAGAATGTGAAAATAAAGTTTTTAACCTGCAGTCCCAGAGTGTGAAAGGAAAGTGTTTAAACCACAGTCCCAGGGTGTGAAAGGAAATTGTTTAACCAGCAGTCCCAGAGTGTGAAAGGAAAGTGGTTAACCCACAGTCCCAGAGTGTGAAAGGAAAGTTTTTAACCCACAGTCCCAGAATCTGAAAGGAAAGTGTTTAACCCACTGTCCCAGAGTGTGAAAGGTCAGTGTTTCACCTGCAGTCCCAGAGTGTGAAAGGAAAGTCTTTAACCTGCAGTCCCAGAGTGTGAAAGGTCAGTGTTTAACCCACAGTCCCAGAGTGTGAAAGGAAAGCGTTTAACCCGCAGTCCCAGAGTGTGAAAGGAAAGCGTTTAACCCGCAGTCCCAGAGTGTGAAAGGAAAGCGTTTAACCCACAGTCCCTGAGTGTGAAAGGAAAGTGTTTAACCCGCAGTCCCAGAGTGTGAAAGGAAAGTGTTTAACCCGCAGTCCCAGAGTGTGAAAGGAAAGTGTTTAACCCGCAGTCCCAGAGTGTGAAAGGAAAGTGTTTAACCTACAGTCCAAGAGTGTAAAAGGAAAGTGTTTAACCCACAGTCCCAGAGTGTGAAAGGAAAGTGTTTAACCCACAGTTCCAGAGTGTGAAAGGAAAGTGTTTAACCCATAGTCCCAGAGTGTGAAAGGAAAGTGTTTAACCCACAGTCCCAGAGTGTGAAAGGAAAGTGTTTAACCCATAGTCCCTGAGTGTGAAAGGAAAGTGTTTAACCCACAGTCCCAGAGTGTGAAAGGAAAGTGTTTAACCTCCAGTCCCAGAATGTGAAAGGAGAGTGTTTAACCTGCAGTCCCAGAGTGCGAAAGGAAAGTGGTTAACCCGCACTCCCAGAGTGTGAAAGGAAAGTCTTTAACCTGCAGTCCCAGAGTGTGAAAGGTCAGTGTTTAACCCGCAGTCGCCGAGTGTGAAAGGAAAGTTTTTAACCCACAGTCCCAGAATCTGAAAGGAAAGTGTTTAACCTGCAGTCCCAGAGAGCAAAAGGAAAATGTTTAACCTGCAGTCCCAGAGTGTGACAGGAAAGTGTTTAACCTGCAGTCCCAGACTGTGAAAGGAAAGTGTGTAACCCACAGTCCCAGAATCTGAAAGGAAAGTGTTTAATCTCCAGTCCCAGAGTGTGAACGGAAAGTGTTTAACCCACAGTCCCAGAGTGTGAAAGGAAAGTGTTTAACCTCCAGTCCCAGGGTGTGAAAGGAAATTGTTTAACCTGCAGTCCCAGAGTGTGAAAGGAAAGTGGTTAACCTGCAGTCCCAGAGTGTGAAAGGTCAGCGTTTAACCCGCAGTCCCAGAGTGTGAAAGGAAAGTGTTTAACATACAGTCCAGAGTGTGAAAGGAAAGTGTTGAACCGACAGTCCCAGAGTGTGAAAGGAAAGTGTTTCACCCACTGTCCCAGAGTCTGAAAGGAAAGTGTTTAAATCACATTCCCAGATTGTGAAAGGAAAGTGTTTAACCTGCAGTCCCAGTGTGTGAAAGAAAAGTGTTTAACCTGCAGTCCCAGAGTGTGAAAGGAAATTCTTTAACCTGCAGTCCCAGAGTGTGAAAGGTCAGTGTTTAACCCGCAGTCCCAGAGTGTGAAAGGAAAGCGTTTAACCCGCAGTCCCAGAGTGTGAAAGGAAAGCGTTTAACCCACAGTCCCAGAGTGTGAAAGGAAAGTCTTTAACCTGCAGTCCCACAGTGTGAAAGGTCAGTGTTGAACCCGCAGTCCCAGAGTGTGAAAGGAAAGTTTTTAACCCACAGTCCCAGAATCTGAAAGGAAAGTGTTTAACCCACTGTCCCAGAGTGTGAAAGGTCAGTGTTTCACCTGCAGTCCCAGAGTGTGAAAGGAAAGTCTTTAACCTGCAGTCCCAGAGTGTGAAAGGTCAGCGTTTAACCCACAGTCCCAGAGTGTGAAAGGAAAGCGTTTAACCCGCAGTCCCAGAGTGTGAAAGGAAAGCGTTTAACCCGCAGTCCCAGAGTGTGAAAGGAAAGCGTTTAACCTGCAGTCCCAGAGTGTGAAAGGAAAGTGTTTAACCCACAGTCCCTGAGTGTGAAAGGAAAGTGTTTAACCCGCAGTCCCAGAGTGTGAAAGGAAAGTGTTTAACCCGCAGTCCCAGAGTGTGAAAGGAAAGTGTTTAACCCGCAGTCCCAGAGTGTGAAAGGAAAGTGTTTAACCTACAGTCCAAGAGTGTAAAAGGAAAGTGTTTAACCCACAGTCCCAGAGTGTGAAAGGAAAGTGTTTAACCCACAGTTCCAGAGTGTGAAAGGAAAGTGTTTAACCCACAGTCCCAGAGTGTGAAAGGAAAGTGTTTAACCCACAGTTCCAGAGTGTGAAAGGAAAGTGTTTAACCCGCTGTCCGAGAATGTGAAAGGAAAGTGTTTAACCCATAGTCCCAGAATGTGAAAGGAAAGTGTTTAACCCACAGTCCCAGAATGTGAAAGGAAAGTGTTTAACCCACAGTCCCAGAATGTGAAAGGAAAGGCTTTAACATCCAGTCCCAGAATGTGAAAGGAAAGTGGTTAACCCGCACTCCCAGAGTGTGAAAGGAAAGTCTTTAACCTGCAGTCCCAGAGTGTGAAAGGAAAGTCTTTAACCTGCAGTCCCAGAGTGTGAAAGGTCAGTGTTTAACCCGCAGTCGCCGAGTGTGAAAGGAAAGTTTTTAACCCACAGTCCCAGAATCTGAAAGGAAAGTGTTTAACCTGCAGTCCCAGAGAGCAAAAGGAAAATGTTTAACCTGCAGTCCCAGAGTGTGACAGGAAAGTGTTTAACCTGCAGTCCCAGACTGTGAAAGGAAAGTGTGTAACCCACAGTCCCAGAATCTGAAAGGAAAGTGTTTAATCTCCAGTCCCAGAGTGTGAACGGAAAGTGTTTAACCCACAGTCCCAGAGTGTGAAAGGAAAGTGTTTAACCTCCAGTCCCAGGGTGTGAAAGGAAATTGTTTAACCTCCAGTCCCAGGGTGTGAAAGGAAATTGTTTAACCTGCAGTCCCAGAGTGTGAAAGGTCAGCGTTTAACCCGCAGTCCCAGAGTGTGAAAGGAAAGTGTTGAACCGACAGTCCCAGAGTGTGAAAGGAAAGTGTTTAACCTGCAGTCCCAGAGAGTGAAAGGAAAGTGTTTAACCTGCAGTCCCAGAGTGTGAAAGGAAAGTGTTTAACCAACAGTCCCAGAGTGTGAAAGGAAAGTGTTGAACCGACAGTCCCAGAGTGTGAAAGGAAAGTGTCTAAGCCACAGTCCCAGAGAGTGAACGGACAGTGTATAACCCGCTGTCCCAGAGGGTGAAAGGACAGTGTATAAACCACAGACCCAAAGTGCGAAAGGCCAGTGTTTAACCCACATTCCCAGAGTGTGAAAGGAAAGTGTTTCACCCACAGTCCCAGAGTGTGAAAGATCATTGTTTACCCACAGTCCCAGAGTGTGAAAGGAAAGTGTTTAACCCGCAGTCCCAGATTGTGAAACGAAAGTGTTTAACCTGCAGTCCCAGAGTGTGTAAGGAAAGTGTTTAACCAACAGTCCCAGAGTGTGAAAGGAAAGTGTTCAACCCACAGTCCCAGAGTGTGAAAGGAAAGTGTTGAACCGACAGTTCCAGAGTGTGAAAGGAAAGTGTTTAACATACAGTCCCAGAGTGTGAAAGGAAAGTGTTGAACCGACAGTCCCAGAGAGTGAACGGACAGTGTTTAACCCAAAGCCCCAGAATGTGAAAGGAAAGTGTTTAACCTACAGTCCCAGAGTCTGAAAGGAAAGTGTTTAAATCACATTCCCAGATTGTGAAAGGAAAGTGTTTAACCTGCAGTCCCAGTGTGTGAAAGAAAAGTGTTTAACCTGCAGTCCCAGAGTGTGAAAGGAAATTCTTTAACCTGCAGTCCCAGAGTGTGAAAGGTCAGTGTTTAACCCGCAGTCCCAGAGTGTGAAAGGAAAGCGTTTAACCCGCAGTCCCAGAGTGTGAAAGGAAAGCGTTTAACCCACAGTCCCAGAGTGTGAAAGGAAAGTCTTTAACCTGCAGTCCCACAGTGTGAAAGGTCAGTGTTGAACCCGCAGTCCCAGAGTGTGAAAGGAAAGTTTTTAACCCACAGTCCCAGAATCTGAAAGGAAAGTGTTTAACCCACTGTCCCAGAGTGTGAAAGGTCAGTGTTTCACCTGCAGTCCCAGAGTGTGAAAGGAAAGTCTTTAACCTGCAGTCCCAGAGTGTGAAAGGTCAGCGTTTAACCCACAGTCCCAGAGTGTGAAAGGAAAGCGTTTAACCCGCAGTCCCAGAGTGTGAAAGGAAAGCGTTTAACCCGCAGTCCCAGAGTGTGAAAGGAAAGCGTTTAACCTGCAGTCCCAGAGTGTGAAAGGAAAGTGTTTAACCCACAGTCCCTGAGTGTGAAAGGAAAGTGTTTAACCCGCAGTCCCAGAGTGTGAAAGGAAAGTGTTTAACCCGCAGTCCCAGAGTGTGAAAGGAAAGTGTTTAACCCGCAGTCCCAGAGTGTGAAAGGAAAGTGTTTAACCTACAGTCCAAGAGTGTAAAAGGAAAGTGTTTAACCCACAGTCCCAGAGTGTGAAAGGAAAGTGTTTAACCCACAGTTCCAGAGTGTGAAAGGAAAGTGTTTAACCCACAGTCCCAGAGTGTGAAAGGAAAGTGTTTAACCCACAGTTCCAGAGTGTGAAAGGAAAGTGTTTAACCCGCTGTCCGAGAATGTGAAAGGAAAGTGTTTAACCCATAGTCCCAGAATGTGAAAGGAAAGTGTTTAACCCACAGTCCCAGAATGTGAAAGGAAAGTGTTTAACCCACAGTCCCAGAATGTGAAAGGAAAGGCTTTAACATCCAGTCCCAGAATGTGAAAGGAAAGTGGTTAACCCGCACTCCCAGAGTGTGAAAGGAAAGTCTTTAACCTGCAGTCCCAGAGTGTGAAAGGAAAGTCTTTAACCTGCAGTCCCAGAGTGTGAAAGGTCAGTGTTTAACCCGCAGTCGCCGAGTGTGAAAGGAAAGTTTTTAACCCACAGTCCCAGAATCTGAAAGGAAAGTGTTTAACCTGCAGTCCCAGAGAGCAAAAGGAAAATGTTTAACCTGCAGTCCCAGAGTGTGACAGGAAAGTGTTTAACCTGCAGTCCCAGACTGTGAAAGGAAAGTGTGTAACCCACAGTCCCAGAATCTGAAAGGAAAGTGTTTAATCTCCAGTCCCAGAGTGTGAACGGAAAGTGTTTAACCCACAGTCCCAGAGTGTGAAAGGAAAGTGTTTAACCTCCAGTCCCAGGGTGTGAAAGGAAATTGTTTAACCTCCAGTCCCAGGGTGTGAAAGGAAATTGTTTAACCTGCAGTCCCAGAGTGTGAAAGGTCAGCGTTTAACCCGCAGTCCCAGAGTGTGAAAGGAAAGTGTTGAACCGACAGTCCCAGAGTGTGAAAGGAAAGTGTTTAACCTGCAGTCCCAGAGAGTGAAAGGAAAGTGTTTAACCTGCAGTCCCAGAGTGTGAAAGGAAAGTGTTTAACCAACAGTCCCAGAGTGTGAAAGGAAAGTGTTGAACCGACAGTCCCAGAGTGTGAAAGGAAAGTGTCTAAGCCACAGTCCCAGAGAGTGAACGGACAGTGTATAACCCGCTGTCCCAGAGGGTGAAAGGACAGTGTATAAACCACAGACCCAAAGTGCGAAAGGCCAGTGTTTAACCCACATTCCCAGAGTGTGAAAGGAAAGTGTTTCACCCACAGTCCCAGAGTGTGAAAGATCATTGTTTACCCACAGTCCCAGAGTGTGAAAGGAAAGTGTTTAACCCGCAGTCCCAGATTGTGAAACGAAAGTGTTTAACCTGCAGTCCCAGAGTGTGTAAGGAAAGTGTTTAACCAACAGTCCCAGAGTGTGAAAGGAAAGTGTTCAACCCACAGTCCCAGAGTGTGAAAGGAAAGTGTTGAACCGACAGTTCCAGAGTGTGAAAGGAAAGTGTTTAACATACAGTCCCAGAGTGTGAAAGGAAAGTGTTGAACCGACAGTCCCAGAGAGTGAACGGACAGTGTTTAACCCAAAGCCCCAGAATGTGAAAGGAAAGTGTTTAACCTACAGTCCCAGAGTCTGAAAGGAAAGTGTTTAAATCACATTCCCAGATTGTGAAAGGAAAGTGTTTAACCTGCAGTCCCAGTGTGTGAAAGAAAAGTGTTTAACCTGCAGTCCCAGAGTGTGAAAGGAAATTCTTTAACCTGCAGTCCCAGAGTGTGAAAGGTCAGTGTTTAACCCGCAGTCCCAGAGTGTGAAAGGAAAGCGTTTAACCCGCAGTCCCAGAGTGTGAAAGGAAAGCGTTTAACCCACAGTCCCAGAGTGTGAAA
The DNA here is from genome assembly GCF_036365525.1 of Heterodontus francisci. NCBI lineage: Eukaryota > Metazoa > Chordata > Chondrichthyes > Heterodontiformes > Heterodontidae > Heterodontus > Heterodontus francisci. The sequence continues at coordinate 76,401,959 of NC_090396.1, read as the reverse complement.
GGAAAGTCTTTAACCTGCAGTCCCACAGTGTGAAAGGTCAGTGTTGAACCCGCAGTCCCAGAGTGTGAAAGGAAAGTGTTTCACCCACAGTCCCGGAGCGTGAAAGGAAAGTGTTTAACCCACAGTCCCAGAGAGTGAAAGGAAAGTGTTTAACCCACAGTCCCAGAGAGTGAAAGGAAAGTGTTTAACCCACAGTCCCAGAGAGTGAAAGGAAAGTGTTTCAGCTGCAGTCCCAGAGTGTGAAAGGACAGTGTTTAACCCAAAGTCCCAGAGTGTGAAAGGAAAGTGTTTAACCCACAGTCCCAGAGTGTGAAAGGAAAGTGTTTAACCCACAGTCCCAGAGTGTGAAAGGAAAGTGTTTAACCCGCAGTCCCAGAGTGTGAAAGGAAAGTGTTTAACATACAGTCCCAGAGTGTGAAAGGAATGTGTTTAACCCACAGTCCCAGAGTGTGAAAGGAAAGTGTTTAACATACTGTCCCAGAGTGTGAAAGGAAAGTGTTTAACCCACAGTCCCAGAGTGTGAAAGGAAAGTGTTGAACCCACAGTCCCAGAGTGTGAAAGGAAAGTGTTGAACCGACAGTCCCAGAGTGTGAAAGGAAAGTGTTTAACCGACAGTCCCAGAGTGTGAAAGGAAAGTGTTTAACCGACAGTCCCAGAGTGTGAAAGCAAAGTGTTTAACCCACAGTCCCAGAGCGTGAAAGGAAAGTGTTTAACCGACAGTCCCAGAGTGTGAAAGGAAAGTGTTTAACCCACAGTCCCAGAGTGTGAAAGGAAAGTGTTGAACCGACAGTCCCAGTGAGTGAAAGTAAAGTGTTGAACCTGCTGTCCCAGAGTGTGAAAGGACAGTGTTTAACCCAAAGTCCCAGAGAGTGAAAGGAAAGTGTTTAACCCACAGTCCCAGAGTGTGAAAGGAAAGTGTTTAACCCACAGTCCCAGAGTGTGAAAGGAAAGTGTTTAACCCACAGTCCCAGAGTGTGAAAGGAAAGTGTTTAACATACAGTCCCAGAGTGTGAAAGGAATGTGTTTAACCCACAGTCCCAGAGTGTGAAAGGAAAGTGTTTAACATACTGTCCCAGAGTGTGAAAGGAAAGTGTTTAACCCACAGTCCCAGAGTGTGAAAGGAAAGTGTTGAACCGACAGTCCCAGAGTGTGAAAGGAAAGTGTTTAACCCGCAGTCCCTGAGTGTGAAAGGAAAGTGTTTAACCTGCAGTCCCAGAGTGTGAAAGGAAAGTGTTGAACCTGCTGTCCCAGAGTGTGAAAGGAAAGTGTTGAACCTGCTGTCCCAGAGTGTGAAAGGACAGTGTTTAACATACTGTCCCAGAGTGTGAAAGGAAAGTGTTTAACCAACAGTCCCAGAGTGTGAAAGGAAAGTGTCTAACCAACAGTCCCAGAGTGTGAAAGGAAAGTGTTTAACCCACAGTCCCAGAGTGTGAAAGGAAAGTGTTTAACATACAGTCCCAGAGTGTGAAAGGAAAGTGTTGAACCGACAGTCCCAGAGTGTGAAAGGAAAGTCTTTAACCGGCAGTCCCAGTGAGTGAAAGTAAAGTGTTGAACCTGCTGTCCCAGAGTGTGAAAGGACAGTGTTTAAACCAGTCCCAGAATGTGAAAGGAAAGTGTCTAAGCCACAGTCCCAGAGAGTGAACGGACAGTGTATAACCCGCTGTCCCAGAGTGTGAAAGGACAGTGTATAAACCACAGACCCAAAGTGCGAAAGGCCAGTGTTTAACCCACAGTCCCAGAGTGTGAAAGGAAAGTGTTTCACCCACAGTCCCAGAGTGTGAAAGGAAAGTGTTTAACCCAAAGTCCCAGAGAGTGAAAGGAAACTGTTTAACCTGCAGTCCCAGAGTGTGAAAGGAAAGTGTTTTACCCAAAGCCCCAGAGAGTGAAAGGAAAGTGTTTAACCTGCAGTCCCAGAGTGTGAAAGGAAAGTGTTTAACCCACAGTCCCAGCGGGAGAAAGGAAAGTGTTTAACCAACAGTCCCAGAGTGTGAAAGGAAAGTGTTTAATCCACAGTCCCAGAGTGTGAAAGGAAAGTGTTTAACCAACAGTCCCAGAGTGTGAAAGGAAAATGTTTAACCGGCAGTCCCAGAGTGTTAAAGGAAAGTCTTGAACCCACAGTCCCAGAATGTGAAAGGAAAGTGTTTAACCCACAGTCCCAGAATGTGAAATGAAAGTGTTTAACCCACAGTCCCAGATTGTGAAAGGAAAGTGTTTAACCAGCAGTCCCAGAGTGTGAAAGAAAAGTGTCAAACCTGCAGTCCCAGAATGTGAAAGGTAAGTGTTTAACCTGCAGTCCCAGAATGTGAAAGGAAAGTGTTTAACCCACAGTCCCAGAGTGTGAAAGGAAAGTCTTTAACCAGCAGTCCCAGAGTGTGAAAGGTCAGTGTTTAACCCACAGTCCCAGAGTGTGAAAGGAAAGCGTTTAACCCGCAGTCCCAGAGTGTGAAAGGAAAGTCTTTAACCCGCAGTCCCAGAGTGTGAAAGGTCAGTGTTGAACACGCAGTCCCAGAGTGTGAAAGGAAAGTGTTTAACCCACAGTCCCTGAGTGTGAAAGGAAAGTGTTTAACCCGCAGTCCCTGAGTGTGAAAGGAAAGTGTTTAACCTGCAGTCCCAGAGTGTGAAAGGAAAGTGTTGAACCTGCTGTCCCAGAGTGTGAAAGGAAAGTGTTGAACCTGCTGTCCCAGAGTGTGAAAGGAAAGTGTTTAACATACTGTCCCAGAGTGTGAAAGGAAAGTGTTTAACCAACAGTCCCAGAGTGTGAAAGGAAAGTGTTTAACCAACAGTCCCAGAGTGTGAAAGGAAAGTGTTTAACCCACAGTCCCAGAGTGTGAAAGGAAAGTGTTTAACATACAGTCCCAGAGTGTGAAAGGAAAGTGTTGAACCGACAGTCCCAGAGAGTGAAAGGAAAGTGTTTAACCTGCAGTCCCAGAGTGTGAAAGGAGTGTTTAACCCACAGTCCCAGAGTGTGAAAGGAATGTGTTTAACCCACAGTCCCAGAGAGTGAAAGGAAAGTGTTTAACATGCAGTCCCAGAGTGTGAAAGGAGTGTTTAACCCACAGTCCCAGAGTGTGAAAGGAATGTGTTTAACCGACAGTCCCAGAGAGTGAAAGGAAAGTGTTTAACCTGCAGTCCCAGAGTGTGAAAGGAAAGTGTTTAACATACAGTCCCAGAGTGTGAAAGGAAAGTGTTGAACCGACAGTCCCAGAGAGTGAAAGGAAAGTGTTTAACCTGCAGTCCCAGAGTGTGAAAGGAGTGTTTAACCCACAGTCCCAGAGTGTGAAAGGAATGTGTTTAACCCACAGTCCCAGAGTGTGAAAGGAAAGTGTTGAACCGACAGTCCCAGAGTGTGAAAGGAAAGTGTTGAACCGACAGTCCCAGAGTGTGAAAGGAAAGTGTTGAACCCACAGTCCCAGAGCGTGAAAGGAAATTGTTTAACCAACAGTCCCAGAGTGTGAAAGGAAAGTGTTTAACCCACAGTCCCAGAGTGTGAAAGGAAAGTGTTGAACTGACAGTCCCAGAGTGTGAAAGGAAAGTCTTTAACCGGCAGTCCCAGAGCGTGAAAGTAAAGTGTTTAACCTGCAGTCCCAGAATGTGAAAGGAAAGTGTTTAACCCACAGTCCCAGAGTGTGAAAGGAAAGTCTTTAACCTGCAGTCCCAGAGTGTGAAAGGTCAGTGTTTAACCCACAGTCCCAGAGTGTGAAAGGAAAGTGTTTAACCCACAGTCCCTGAGTGTGAAAGGAAAGTGTTTAACCTGCAGTCCCAGAGTGTGAAAGGAAAGTGTTGAACCTGCTGTCCCAGAGTGTGAAAGGAAAGTGTTTAACATACTGTCCCAGAGTGTGAAAGGAAAGTGTTTAACCAACAGTCCCAGAGTGTGAAAGGAAAGTGTTTAACCCACAGTCCCAGAGTGTGAAAGGAAATGTTGTCCCCTTGTTCAAGAAGGGGAGTAGAGACAGCCCTGGTAATTATAGACCTGTGAGCCTTACTTCGGTTGTGGGTAAAATGTTGGAAAAGGTTATAAGAGACAGGATTTATAATCATCTTGAAAAGAATAAGTTCATTTGCGATAGTCAGCACGGTTTTGTGAAAGGTAGGTCGTGCCTCACAAACCTTATTGAGTTTTTCGAGAAGGTGACCAAACAGGTGGATGAGGGTAAAGCCGTGGATGTGGTGTATATGGATTTCAGTAAGGCGTTTGATAAGGTTCCCCACGGTAGGCTATTGCAGAAAATACGCAAGTATGGGGTTGAAGGTGATTTAGAGCTTTGGATCAGAAATTGGCTAGCTGAAAGAAGACAGAGGGTGGTGGTTGATGGCAAATGTTCATCCTGGAGTTTAGTTACTAGTGGTGTACCGCAAGGTTCTGTTTTGGGGCCACTGCTGTTTGTCATTTTTATAAACGACCTGGATGAGGGTGTAGAAGGGTGGGTTAGTAAATTTGCGGATGACACGAAGGTCGGTGGAGTTGTGGATAGTGTCGAAGGGTGTTGTAGGGTACAGAGGGACATAGATAGGCTGCAGAGCTGGGCTGAGAGATGGCAAATGGAGTTTAATGCGGAGAAGTGTGAGGTGATTCACTTTGGAAGGAGTAACAGCAATGCAGAGTACTGGGCTAATGGGAAGATTCTTGGTAGTGTAGATGAGCAGAGAGATCTTGGTATCCAGGTACATAAATCCCTGAAAGTTGCTACCCAGGTTAATAGGGCTGTTAAGAAGGCATATGGTGTGTTAGCCTTTATTAGTAGGGGGATCGAGTTTCAGAGCCACGGGGTCATGATGCAGCTGTACAAAACTCTGGTGAGGCCGCACCTGGAGTATTGCGTGCAGTTCTGGTCACCGCATTATAGGAAGGATGTCGAAGCTTTGGAAAGGGTGCAGAGGAGATTTACTAGGATGTTGCCTGGTATGGAAGGAAGGTCTTACGAGGAAAGGCTGAGGGACTTGGGGTTGTTTTCGTTAGAGAGAAGGAGGAGGAGAGGTGACTTAATAGAGACATACAAGATAATCAGAGGGTTAGATAGGGTGGATAGTGAGAGTCTTTTTCCTCGGATGAGGATGGCAAACACGAGGGGACATAGCTTTAAGTTGAGGGGTGAAAGATATAGGACAGATGTCAGAGGTAGTTTCTTTACGCAGAGAGTAGTAGGGGCGTGGAACGCCCTGCCTGCAACAGTAGTAGACTCGCCAACTTTAAGGGCATTTAAGTGGTCATTGGATAGACATATGGATGTAAATGGAATAGTGTAGGTCAGATGATCGGCGCAACATCGAGGGCCGAAGGGCCTGTACTGCGCTGTAATATTCTAATTCTAATTCTAAAAGTGTTTAACATACAGTCCCAGAGTGTGGAAGGAAAGTGTTTAACCGACAGTCCCAGAGAGTGAAAGGAAAGTGTTTAACCTGCAGTCCCAGAGTGTGAAAGGAAAGTGTTGAACCAACAGTCCCAGAGAGTGAAAGGAAAGTGTTTAACCTGCAGTCCCAGAGTGTGAAAGGAGTGTTTAACCCACAGTCCCAGAGTGTGAAAGGAATGTGTTTAACCCACAGTCCCAGAGTGTGAAAGGAAAGTGTTGAACCGACAGTCCCAGAGTGTGAAAGGAAAGTGTTGAACCCACAGTCCCAGAGCGTGAAAGGAAATTGTTTAACCAACAGTCCCAGAGCGTGAAAGGAAAGTGTTGAACTGACAGTCCCAGAGTGTGAAAGGAAAGTCTTTAACCGGCAGTCCCAGAGAGTGAAAGTAAAGTGTTGAACCTGCTGTCCCAGAGTGTGAAAGGACAGTGTTTAAACCAGTCCCAGAATGTGAAAGGAAAGTGTCTAAGCCACAGTCCCAGAGAGTGAACGGACAGTGTATAACCCGCTGTCCCAGAGTGTGAAAGGACAGTGTATAAACCACAGACCCAAAGAGCGAAAGGCCAGTGTTTAACCCACAGTCCCAGAGTGTGAAAGATCATTGTTTACCCAGAGTCCCAGAGTGTGAAAGGAAAGTGTTTAACCTGCAGTCCCAGAGTGTGAAAGGAAAGTGTTTAACCCACAGTCCCAGCGGGAGAAAGGAAAGTGTTTAACCGACAGTCAGAGTGTGAAAGGAAAGGGTTTAACCCAAAGTCCCAGAGAGTGAAAGGAAACTGTTTAACCTGCAGTCCCAGAGTGTGAAAGGAAAGTGTTTAACCCAAAGCCCCAGAGAGTGAAAAGAAAGTGTTTAACCTGCAGTCCCAGAGTGTGAAAGGAAACTGTTTAACCTGCAGTCCCAGAGTGTGAAAGGAAAGTGTTTAACCCAAAGCCCCAGAGAGTGAAAAGAAAGTGTTTAACCTGCAGTCCCAGAGTGTGAAAGGAAAGTGTTTCACCCACTGTCCCAGAGTCTGAAAGGAAAGTCTTTAACCCACAGTCCCAGAGTGTGAAAGGAAAGTGTTTCAGCTGCAGTCCCAGAGTGTGAAAGGACAGTGTTTAACCCAAAGTCCCAGAGAGTGAAAGGAAAGTGTTTAACCCACAGTCCCAGAGTGTGAAAGGAAAGTGTTTAACCCACAGTCCCAGAGTGTGAAAGGAAAGTGTTTAACCCACAGTCCCAGAGTGTGAAAGGAAAGTGTTTAACCCACAGTCCCAGAGTGTGAAAGGAAAGTGTTTAACCCACAGTCCCAGAGTGTGAAAGGGAAGTGTTTAACATACAGTCCCAGAGTGTGAAAGGGAAGTGTTGAACCGACAGTCCCAGAGAGTGAAAGGAAAGTGGTGAACCTGCAGTCCCAGAGTGTGAAAGGAAAGTGTTTAACCCACAGTCCCAGAGTGTGAAAGGAAAGTGTTTCAGCTGCAGTCCCAGAGTGTGAAAGGACAGTGTTTAACCCAAAGTCCCAGAGAGTGAAAGGAAAGTGTTTAACCCACAGTCCCAGAGTGTGAAAGGAAAGTGTTTAACCCACAGTCCCAGAGTGTGAAAGGAAAGTGTTTAACCCACAGTCCCAGAGTGTGAAAGGAAAGTGTTTAACCCACAGTCCCAGAGTGTGAAAGGAAAGTGTTTAACCCACAGTCCCAGAGTGTGAAAGGAAAGTGTTTAACCCACAGTCCCAGAGTGTGAAAGGGAAGTGTTTAACATACAGTCCCAGAGAGTGAAAGGAAAGTGTTTAACCTGCAGTCCCAGAGTGTGAAAGGAAAGTGTTTAACATACTGTCCCAGAGTGTGAAAGGAAAGTGTTTAACATACAGTCCCAGAGTGTGAAAGGAAAGTGTTTAACATACAGTCCCAGAGTGTGAAAGGAAAGTGTTTAACATACAGTCCCAGAGAGTGAAAGGAAAGTGTTTAACCTGCAGTCCCAGAGTGTGAAAGGAAAGTGTTTAACATACAGTCCCAGAGTGTGAAAGGAAAGTGTTGAACCGACAGTCCCAGAGAGTGAAAGGAAAGTGTTTAACCTGCAGTCCCAAAGTGTGAAAGGAAAGTGTTTAACCCACAGTCCCAGAGAGTGAACGGACAGTGGATAACCCGCTGTCCCAGAGTGTGAAAGGAAAGTGTTTCACCCACAGTCCCAGAGTGTGAAAGATCATTGTTTACCCAGAGTCCCAGAGTGTGAAAGGAAAGTGTTTAACCCAAAGTCACAGAGAGTGAAAGGAAAGTGTTTAACCCACAGTCCCAGAGTGTGAAAGGAAAGTGTTTAACCCACAGTCCCAGAGTGTGAAAGGAAAGTGTTTAACCCACAGTCCCAGAGTGTGAAAGCAAAGTGTTGAACCCACAGTCCCAGAGTGTGAAAGGAAAGTTTTCAACCAACAGTCCCAGAGTGTGAAAGCAAAGTGTTTAACCCACAGTCCCAGAGCGTGAAAGGAAAGTGTATAAACCACAGACCCAAAGTGCGAAAGGCCTGTGTTTAACCCACAGTCCCAGAGTGTGAAAGGAAAGTGTTTCACCCACAGTCCCAGAGTGTGAAAGATCATTGTTTACCCACAGTCCCAGAGTGTGAAAGGAAAGTGTTTAACCCAAAGTCCCAGAGAGAGAAAGGAAACTGTTTAGCCTGCAGTCCCAGAGTGTGAAAGGAAAGTGTTTAACCCAAAGCCCCAGAGAGTGAAAGGAAAGTGTTTAACCTGCAGTCCCAGAGTGTGAAAGGAAAGTGTTTAACCCACAGTCCCAGCGGGAGAAAGGAAAGTGTTTAACCAACAGTCCCAGAGTGTGAAAGGAAAGTGTTTAACCCACAGTCCCAGAGTGTGAAAGGAAAGTGTTTAACTGACAGTCCCAGAGTGTGAAAGGAAAGTGTTTAACCTGCAGTCCCAGAGTGTGAAAGGAAAGTGTTTAACATACTGTCCCAGAGTGTGAAAGGAAAGTGTTGAACCGACAGTCCCAGAGAGTGAACGGACAGTGTATAACCCGCTGTCCCAGAGTGTGAAAGGACAGTGTATAAACCACAGACCCAAAGTGCGAAAGGCCAGTGTTTAACCCACAATCCCAGCGTGTGAAAGGAAAGTGTTTAACCCACAGTCCCAGAGTGTGAAAGATCATTGTTTACCCAGAGTCCCAGAGTGTGAAAGGAAAGTGTTTAACCCAAAGTCACAGAGAGTGAGAGGAAAGTGTTTAACCCACAGTCCCAGAGTGTGAAAGGAAAGTGTTTAACCCGCAGTCCCAGAGTGTGAAAGGAAAGTGTTTAACATACTGTCCCAGAGTGTGAAAGGAAAGTGTTTAACCCACAGTCCCAGAGTGTGAAAGGAAAGTGTTTAACCCACAGTCCCAGAGTGTGAAAGGAAAGTGTTGAACCGACAGTCCCAGAGTGTGAAAGGAAAGTGTTTAACCGACAGTCCCAGAGTGTGAAAGGAAAGTATTCAACCAACAGTCCCAGAGTGTGAAAGCAAAGTGTTTAACCCACAGTCCCAGAGTGTGAAAGGAAAGTGTTGAACCGACAGTCCCAGAGTGTGAAAGGAAAGTCTTTAACCGGCAGTCCCAGTGAGTGAAAGTAAAGTGTTGAACCTGCTGTCCCAGAGTGTGAAAGGACAGTGTTTAAACCAGTCCCAGAATGTGAAAGGAAAGTGTCTAAGCCACTGTCCCAGAGAGTGAACGGACAGTGTATAACCCGCTGTCCCAGAGTGTGAAAGGACAGTGTATAAACCACAGACCCAAAGTGCGAAAGGCCAGTGTATAACCCACAGTCCCAGAGTGTGAAAGGAAAGTGTTTCACCCACAGTCCCAGAGTGTGAAAGATCATTGTTTACCCACAGTCCCAGAGTGTGAAAGGAAAGTGTTTAACCCAAAGTCCCAGAGAGTGAAAGGAAACTGTTTAACCTGCAGTCCCAGAGTGTGAAAGGAAAGTGTTTAACCCAAAGCCCCAGAGAGTGAAAGGAAAGTGTTGAACCTGCAGTCCCAGAGTGTGAAAGGAAAGTGTTTAACCAACAGTCCCAGCGGGAGAAAGGAAAGTGTTTAACCCACAGTCCCAGAGTGTGAAAGGAAAGTGTTTAACCAACAGTCCCAGAGTGTGAAAGGAAAGTGTTTAACCAACAGTCCCAGAGAGTGAAAGTAAAGTGTTGAACCTGCTGTCCAAGAGTGTGAAAGGACAGTGTTTAAATCAGTCCCAGAATGTGAAAGGAAAGTGTCTAAGCCACCGTCCCAGAGAGTGAACGGGCAGTGTATAACCCGCTGTCCCAGAGTGTGAAAGGACAGTGTATAAACCACAGACCCAAAGTGCGAAAGGCCAGTGTTTCACCCACAGTCCCAGAGTGTGAAAGATCATTGTTTACCCAGAGTCCCAGAGTGTGAAAGGAAAGTGTTTAACCCAAAGTCCCAGAGTGTGAAAGGAAAGTGTTTAACCCAAAGCCCCAGAGAGTGAAAGGAAAGTGTTTAACCTGCAGTCCCAGAGTGTGAAAGGAAAGTGTTTAACCCACAGTCCCAGCGGGAGAAAGGAAAGTGTTTAACCGACAGTCACAGAGTGTGAAAGGAAAGGGTTTAACCCAAAGTCCCAGAGAGTGAAAGGAAACTGTTTAACCTGCATTCCCAGAGTGTGAAAGGTCAGTGTTTAACCCACAGTCCCAGAGTGTGAAAGAGAAGTGTTAAACCTGCAGTCCCAGAGTGTGAAAGGTCAGTGTTTAACCCACAGTCCCAGAGTGTGAAAGGAAAGTCTTTAACCCACAGTCCCAGAGTGTGAAAGGAAAGTGTTTCAGCTGCAGTCCCAGAGTGTGAAAGGACAGTGTTTAACCTGCATTCCCAGAGTGTGAAAGGTCAGTGTTTAACCCACAGTCCCAGAGTGTGAAAGAGAAGTGTTTAACCTGCATTCCCAGAGTGTGAAAGGTCAGTGTTTAACCCACAGTCCCAGAGTGTGAAAGAGAAGTGTTAAACCTGCAGTCCCAGAGTGTGAAAGGTCAGTGTTTAACCCACAGTCCCAGAGTGTGAAAGGAAAGTCTTTAACCCAGAGTCCCAGAGAGTGAAAGGAAAGTGTTTCAGCTGCAGTCCCAGAGTGTGAAAGGACAGTGTTTAACCCAAAGTCCCAGAGAGTGAAAGGAAAGTGTTTAACCCACAGTCCCAGAGTGTGAAAGGAAAGTGTTTAACCCACAGTCCCAGAGTGTGAAAGGAAGGTGTTTAACCCACAGTCAGAGTGTGAAAGGAAAGTGTTTAACCCACAGTCCCAGAGTGTGAAAGGGAAGTGTTTAACATACAGTCCCAGAGTGTGAAAGGAAAGTGTTGAACCGACAGTCCCAGAGAGTGAAAGGAAAGTGTTTAACCTGCAGTCCCAGAGTGTGAAAGGAAAGTGTTTAACCCACAGTCCCAGAGTGTGAAAGGAAAGTGTTGAACCGACAGTCCCAGAGAGTGAAAGGAAAGTGTTTAACCTGCAGTCCCAGAGTGTGAAAGGAAAGTGTTTAACATACTGTCCCAGAGTGTGAAAGGAAAGTGTTGAACCGACAGTCCCAGAGAGTGAAAGCAAAGTGTTTAACCTGCAGTCCCAGAGTGTGAAAGGAAAGTGTTTAACATACAGTCCCAGAGTGTGAAAGGAAAGTGTTTAACATACAGTCCCAGAGAGTGAAAGGAAAGTGTTGAACCGACAGTCCCAGAGAGTGAAAGGAAAGTGTTTAACCTGCAGTCCCAGAGTGTGAAAGGAAAGTGTTTAACCCACAGTCCCAGAGAGTGAACGGACAGTGTATAACCCGCTGTCCCAGAGTGTGAAAGGACAGTGTATAAACCACAGACCCAAAGTGCGAAAGGCCAGTGTTTAACCCACAGTCCCAGAGTGTGAAAGGAAAGTGTTTCACCCACAGTCCCAGAGTGTGAAAGATCATTGTTTACCCAGAGTCCCAGAGTGTGAAAGGAAAGTGTTTAACCCACAGTCCCAGAGTGTGAAAGGAAAGTGTTTAACCCACAGTCCCAGAGTGTGAAAGGAAAGTGTTTAACCCACAGTCCCAGAGTGTGAAAGGAAAGTGTTTAACATACAGTCCCAGAGTGTGAAAGGAATGTGTTTAACCCACAGTCCCAGAGTGTGAAAGGAAAGTGTTTAACATACTGTCCCAGAGTGTGAAAGGAAAGTGTTTAACCCACAGTCCCAGAGTGTGAAAGGAAAGGGTTTAACCCACAGTCCCAGAGTGTGAAAGGAAAGTGTTTAACCCACAGTCCCAGAGTGTGAAAGGAAAGTGTTTAACCCACAGTCCCAGAGTGTGAAAGGAAAGTGTTTAACCCACAGTCCCAGAGTGTGAAAGGAAAGTGTTTAACCCACAGTCCCAGAGTGTGAAAGGAAAGTGTTTAACCCACAGTCCCAGAGTGTGAAAGGAAGTGTTTAACCGACAGTCCCAGAGTGTGAAAGGAAAGTGTTTAACCCACAGTCCCAGAGTGTGAAAGCAAAGTGTTTAACCTACAGTCCCAGAGAGGGAAAGGAAAGTGTTTAACCTACAGTCCCACAGTGTGAAAGCAAAGTGTTTAACCTACAGTCCCACAGTGTGAAAGCAAAGTGTTTAACCAACAGTCCCAAAGGGAAAGGAAAGTGTTTAACCGACAGTCCCAGAGTGTGAAAGCAAAGTGTTTAACCAACAGTCCCAGACTGTGAAAGCAAAGTGTTTAACCGACAGTCCCAGAGTGTGAAAGCAAAGTGTTTCACCCACATTCCCAGAGTGTGAAAGCAAAGTGTTTGACCGACAGTCCCATGGTGTGAAAGCAAAGTGTTTAAGCAACAGTTCCAGAGTGTGAAAGGAAAGTGTTTAACCTACAGTCCCAGAGTGTGAAAGCAAAGTGTTTGACCGACAGTCCCATGGTGTGAAAGCAAAGTGTTTAAGCAACAGTTCCAGAGAGGGAAAGGAAAGTGTTTAATCTACAGTCCCAGAGTGTGAAAGGAAAGTGTTTAACCTACAGTCCCAGAGAGGGAAAGGAAAGTGTTTAACCTGCAGTCCCATAGTGTGAAAGCAAAGTGTTTAACCAACAGTCCCAGAGTGTGAAAGGAAAGTGTTTAACCTACAGTCCCAGAGTGTGAATGGAAAGTGTTTAACCTACAGTCCCAGAATGTGAAAGTAAAGTGTTTAATCTACAGTCCCATAGTGTGAAAGGAAAGTGTTTAACCTACAGTCCCAGAGTGTGAATGGAAAGTGTTTAACCTACAGTCCCAGAATGTGAAAGTAAAGTGTTTAATCTACAGTCCCATAGTGTGAAAGGAAAGTGTTTAATCTACAGTCCCAGAGTGTGAAAGGAAAGTGTTTAACCTACAGTCCCAGAGAGGGAAAGGAAAGTGTTTAACCTGCAGTCCCATAGTGTGAAAGCAAAGTGTTTAACCAACAGTCCCAGAGTGTGAAAGGAAAGTGTTTAACCTACAGTCCCAGAGTGTGAATGGAAAGTGTTTAACCTACAGTCCCAGAGTGTGAAAGGAAAGTGTTTAACCTACAGTCCCAGAGAGGGAAAGGAAAGTGTTTAACCTACAGTCCCAGAGTGTGAAAGGAAAGTGTTTAACCTACAGTCCCAGAATGTGAAAGGAAAGTGTTTAACCCACAGTCCCAGAATGTGAAAGCAAAGTGTTTAACCAACAGTCCGAGAGAGGGAAAGGAAAGTGTTTAACCTACAGTCCCAGAGTGTGAAATCAAAGTGTTTGACCGACAGTCCCATGGTGTGAAAGCAAAGTGTTTAAGCAACAGTTCCAGAGAGGGAAAGGAAAGTGTTTAATCTACAGTCCCAGAGTGTGAAAGGAAAGTGTTTAACCTACAGTCCCAGAGAGGGAAAGGAAAGTGTTTAACCTGCAGTCCCATAGTGTGAAAGCAAAGTGTTTAACCAACAGTCCCAGAGTGTGAAAGGAAAGTGTTTAACCTACAGTCCCAGAGTGTGAAAGGAAAGTGTTTAACCTACAGTCCCAGAGTGTGAAAGGAAAGTGTTTAACCTACAGTCCCAGAATGTGAAAGGAAAGTGTTTAACCTACAGTCCCAGAATGTGAAAGCAAAGTGTTTAACCAACAGTCCGAGAGAGGGAAAGGAAAGTGTTTAACCTACAGTCCCAGAGTGTGAAAGCAAAGTGTTTAACCAACAGTCCCATAGTGTGAAAGGAAAGTGTTTCACCCACATTCCCAGAATGTGAAATGAAAGTGTTTAACCAACAGTCCCAGAGTGTGAAAGGAAAGTGTTTCACCCACATTCCCAGAGTGTGAAAGCAAAGTGTTTAACCTGCAGTCCCAGAATGCGAAAGGAAAGTGTTTAACCCACAGTCCCAGAGTGTGAAAGGAAAGTGTTTAACCCACAGTCCCAGAGTGTGAAGGTAAAGTGTTTAACCAACAGTCCCAGAGTGTGAAAGGAAAGTGTTTAACCAACAGTCCCAGAGTGTGAAAGGAAAGTGTTTAACCAACAGTCCCAGAGTGTGAAAGCAAAGTGTTCAACCTGCAGTCCCAGAATGTGAAAGGAAAGTGTTCAACCTACAGTCCCAGAATGTGAAAGGAAAGTGTTTAACCTACAGTCCCAGAGTGTGAAAGGAAAGTGTTTAACCTACAGTCCCAGAGTGTGAAAGGAAAGTGTTTAACCTACAGTCCCAGAATGTGAAAGGAAAGTGTTTAACCTACAGTCCCAGCGTGTGAAAGGAAAGTGTTTAACCTACAGTCCCAGAATGTGAAAGGAAAGTGTTTAACCCACAGTCCCAGAGAGTGAAAGGAAAGTGTTTAACCCACAGTCCCAGAGAGGGAAACGAAAGTGTTTAACCTACAGTCCCAGAGTGTGAAAGGAAAGTGTTTAACCCACAGTTCCAGAATGTGAAAGGAAAGTGTTTCACCCACAGTCCCCAATTGTGAAAGGAAAGTGTTTCACCCACAGTCCCCGATTGTGAAAGGAAAGTGTTTCACCCACAGTCCCAGATTGTGAAAGGAAAGTGTTTCACCCACAGTCCCAGAATGTGAAAGGAAAGTGTTTCACCCATAGTCCCCAATTGTGAAAGGAAAGTGTTTCACCCACAGTCCCAGAGTGTGAAAGGAAAGTGTTTAACCAACAGTCCCAGAGTGTGAAATGAAAGTGTTTAACCTACAGTCCCAGAGAGGGAAAGGAAAGTGTTTAACCAACAGTCCCAGAGAAGGAAAGCAACGTGTTTAACCGACAGTCCCAGAGTGTGAAAGCCAAGTGTTTAACCAACAGTCCCAGAGAGGGAAAGCAAAGTGTTTAACCTACAGTCCCAGAGTGTGAAAGGAAAGTGTTTAACCAACAGTCCCAGAGAATGAAAGCAAAGTGTTTAAGCCACAGTCCCAGAGTGTGAAAGGAAAGTGTTTAACGTACAGTCCCAGAGTGTGAAATGAAAGTGTTTAACTCACAGTCCAGAGTGTGAAATGAAAGTGTTTAAGCCACAGTCCCAGAGTCTGAAAGGAAAGTGTTTAACGCACAGTCCCAGAGTGTGAAAGGAAAGTGTTTCACCCACAGTCCCAGACTGCAAAAGGAAAGTGTTTAACCAACAGTCCCAGAGTGTGAAAGGAAAGTGTTTCACCCACAGTCCCAGAGTGTGAAAGGAAAGTGTTTCACCCACAGTCCCAGAGTGTGAAAAGACAGTGTTTAACCCACAGTCCCAGAGTGTGAAAAGACAGTGTTTAACCCACAGTCCCAGAGTGTGAAAGGAAAGTGTTTAACCCGAAGTCCCAGAGTGTGAAAGGACAGTGTTTAACCCACAGTCCCAGAGTGTGAAAGGACAGTGTTTAACCTGCAGTCCCAGAGTGTGAAAGGAAAGTGTTTCACCCAAAGTCCCCGAGAGTGAAAGGAAAGTGTTTAACCTGCAGTCCCAGAGTGTGAAAGCGAAGCGTTCAACCCAAAGTCCCAGAGAGTGAAAGGAAACTGTTTAACCCACAGTCCCAGAGTGTGAAAGGAAAGTGTTTAACCCAAAGTCCCAGAGAGTGAAAGGAAAGTGTTTAACCAACAGTCCCGGAGTGTGAAAGGAAAGTGTTTAACGTACAGTCCCAGAATGTGAAAGGAAAGTGTTCAACCTGCAGTCCCAGAGTGTGAAAGGAAAGTGTTTAACCCAAAGTCCCAGAGTTGGAATGGAAAGTGTTTAACCCACAGTCGCGGAGTGTGAAAGGAAAGTGTTTATCCCACAGTCCCAGAGTGTGAAAGGAAAGTGTTTAACCCACAGTCCCAGAGTGTGAAAGGAAAGTGTTTATCCCACAGTCCCAGAGTGTGAAAGGAAAGTGTTTAACCCACAGTTCCAGAATGTGAAAGGAAAGTGTTTAACCAACAGTCCCAGAGTGTGAAAGGAAAGTGTTTAACCCACAGTCCCGGAGTGTGAAAGGAAAGTGTTTAACCCACAGTCCCGGAGTGTGAAAGGCAAGTGTTTAACCCACAGTGCCAGAGAGGGAAAGCAAAGTGTTTAACCAACAGTCCCAGAGTGTGAAAGCAAAGTGTTTAACCTACAGTCCCAGAGAGGGAAAGGAAAGTGTTTAACCAACAGTCCCAGAGTGTGAAAGCGAAGTGTTTAACAAACAGTCCCAGAGAGGGAAAGGAAAGTGTTGAACCCACAGTCCCAGAGTGTGAAAGGAAAGTGTTTCACCCACAGTCCCAGAATGTGAAAGGAAAGTGTTTCACCCACAGTCCCAGAGTGTGAAAGGAAAGTGTTTAAGCTGCAGTCCCAGAGTGTGAAAGGACAGTGTTTAACCCAAAGTCCCAGAGAGTGAAAGGAAAGTGTTTAACCTACAGTCCCAGAGTGTGAAAGGAAAGTGTTTAAGCTGCAGTCCCAGAGTGTGAAAGGACAGTGTTTAACCCACAGTCCCAGAGTGTGAAAGGAAAGTGTTTAACCCACAGTCCCAGAGTGTGAAAGGAAAGTGTTTAACCCACCGTCCCAGAGTGTGAAAGTTCAGTGCATAAACCACTTTCCCAAAGTGTGAAAGGAAAGTGTTTAACCAACAGTCCCAGAGTGTGAAAGGAAAGTGTTTCACCCACAGTCCCAGAGTGCAAAAGGAAAGTGTTTAACCAACATTCCCAGAGTGTGAAAGCAAACTGTTTCACCCACATTCCGAGTGTGAATGTTCAGTGTATAAACCACTGTCCCAAAGTGTGAAAGGAAAGTGTTTAAACAACAGTCCCAGAGTGTGAAAGGAAAATGTTTAACCTACAGTCCCAGAGTGTGAAAGGAAAGTGTTTCACCCACAGTCCCAGAGAGGGAAAGCAAAGTGTTTAACCTGCAGTCCCAGAGTGTGAAAGGAAAGTGTTTAACCCACAGTCCCAGAGTGTGAAAGGAAAGTGTTTAACCTACAGTCCCAGAGAGGGAAAGGAAAGTGCTTAACCAACAGTCCCATAGTGTGAAAGCAAAGTGTTTAACCAACAGTCCCAGAGTGTGAAAGCAAAGTGTTTAACCTACAGTCCCAGAGTGTGAAAGGACAGTGTTTAACCCAAAGTCCCAGAGAGTGAAAGGAAAGTGTTTAACCAACAGTCCCATAGTGTGAAAGCAAAGTGTTTAACCCACAGTCCCAGAGTGTGAAAGGAAAGTGTTTCACCCACAGTCCCAGAATGTGAAAGAAAAGTGTTTCACCCACAGTCCCAGAGTGTGAAAGGAAAGTGTTTAACCTACAGTCCCAGAGTGTGAAAGCCAAGTGTTTAACCAACAGTCCCAGAGAGGGAAAGCAAAGTGTTTAACCTACAGTCCCAGAATGTGAAAGGAAAGTGTTTAACCAACAGTCCCAGAGAATGAAAGCAAAGTGTTTAAGCCACAGTCCCAGAGTGTGAAAGGAAAGTGTTTAACCAACAGTCCCAGAGTGTGAAAGCAAAGTGTTTAACCTGCAGTCCCAGAGTGTGAAAGCAAAGTGTTTAACCTGCATTCCCAGAGTGTGAAAGCAAAGTGTTTAACCTGCAGTCCCAGAGTGTGAAAGCAAAGTGTTTAACCTGCAGTCCCAGAGTGTGAAAGCAAAGTGTTTAACCTACAGTCCCATCGTGTGAAAGCAAAGTGTTTAATCCAAAGTCCCAGAATGTGAAAGGAAAGTGTTTAACCAACAGTGCCGGAGTGTGAAAGGAAAGTGTTTCACCCACAGTCCCAGTGTGTGAAAGGAAAGTGTTTAACCTACAGTCCCACAGTGTGAAATGAAAGTGTTTAACGCACAGTCCCAGAGTGTGAAAGGAAAGTGTTTCACCCACAGTCCCAGACTGCAAAAGGAAAGTGTTTAACCAACAGTCCCAGACTGCAAAAGGAAAGTGTTTCACCCACAGTCCCAGAGTGTGAAAGGAAAGTGTTTCACCCACAGTCCCAGAGTGTGAAAAGACAGTGTTTAACCCACAGTCCCAGAGTGTGAAAAGACAGTGTTTAACCCACAGTCCCAGAGTGTGAAAGGAAAGTGTTTAACCCGAAGTCCCAGAGTGTGAAAGGACAGTGTTTAACCCACAGTCCCAGAGTGTGAAAGGACAGTGTTTAACCTGCAGTCCCAGAGTGTGAAAGGAAAGTGTTTAACCCAAAGTCCCAGAGTGTGAAAGGAAAGTGTTCAACCCAAAGTCCCAGAATGTGAAAGGAAAGTGTTTAACCCACAGTCGCGGAGTGTGAAAGGAAAGTGTTTATCCCACAGTCCCAGAGTGTGAAAGGAAAGTGTTTAACCCACAGTCCCAGAGTGTGAAAGGAAAGTGTTTAACCCACAGTCCCAGAATGTGAAAGGAAAGTGTTTAACCAACAGTCCCAGAGTGGGAAAGGAAAGTGTTTAACCCACAGTCCCAGAGTGTGAAAGCAAAGTGTTTAACAAACAGTCCCAGAGAGGGAAAGGAAAGTGTTGAACCCACAGTCCCGGAGTGTGAAAGGAAAGTGTTTAACCCACAGTCCCGGAGTGTGAAAGGCAAGTGTTTAACCCACAGTGCCAGAGAGGTAAAGCAAAGTGTTTAACCAACAGTCCCAGAGTGTGAAAGCAAAGTGTTTAACCTACAGTCCCAGAGAGGGAAAGGAAAGTGTTTAACCAACAGTCCCAGAGTGTGAAAGGAAAGTGTTTAACCCACAGTCCCAGAATGTGAAAGGAAAGTGTTTCACCCACAGTCCCAGAATGTGAAAGGAAAGTGTTTAACCCACAGTCCCAGAGAGGGAAACGAAAGTGTTTAACCCACAGTCCCAGAGCGGGAAAGCAAAGTGTTTAACCTACAGTCCCAGGGTGTGAAAGCAAAGTGTTTAACCCACAGTCCCAGAGAGGGAAAGCAAAGTGTTTAACCTACAGTCCCAGAGTGTGAAAGCAAAGTGTTTAACCAACAGTCCCAGAGAGGGAAAGCAAAGTGTTTAACCTACAGTCCCAGAGTGTGAAAGCAAAGTGTTTAACCTACAGTCCCAGAGTGTGAAAGCAAAGTGTTTGAGCCACAGTCCCAGAGAGGGAAAGCAAAGTGTTAAACCTACAGTCCCAGAGTGTGAAAGGAAAGTGTTTAACCCACAGTCCCGGAGTGTGAAAGGAAAGTGTTTAACCCACAGTCCCAGAGTGTGAAAGCAAAGTGTTTAACCTACAGTCCCAGAGTGTGAAAGGACAGTGTTTAACCCAAAGTCCCAGAGAGTGAAAGGAAAGTGTTTAACCAACAGTCCCATAGTGTGAAAGCAAAGTGTTTAACCAACAGTCCCAGTGTGTGAAAGCAAAGTGTTTAACCCACAGTCCCAGAGTGTGAAAGGAAAGTGTTTCACCCACAGTCCCAGAATGTGAAAGAAAAGTGTTTCACCCACAGTCCCAGAGTGTGAAAGGAAAGTGTTTAACCTACAGTCCCAGAGTGTGAAAGCCAAGTGTTTAACCAACAGTCCCAGAGAGGGAAAGCAAAGTGTTTAACCTACAGTCCCAGAATGTGAAAGGAAAGTGTTTAACCAACAGTCCCAGAGAATGAAAGCAAAGTGTTTAAGCCACAGTCCCAGAGTGTGAAAGGAAAGTGTTTAACCAACAGTCCCAGAGTGTGAAAGCAAAGTGTTTAACCTGCAGTCCCAGAGTGTGAAAGCAAAGTGTTTAACCTGCATTCCCAGAGTGTGAAAGCAAAGTGTTTAACCTGCAGTCCCAGAGTGTGAAAGCAAAGTGTTTAACCTGCAGTCCCAGAATGTGAAAGCAAAGTGTTTAACCTACAGTCCCATCGTGTGAAAGCAAAGTGTTTAATCCAAAGTCCCAGAATGTGAAAGGAAAGTGTTTAACCAACAGTGCCGGAGTGTGAAAGGAAAGTGTTTCACCCACAGTCCCAGTGTGTGAAAGGAAAGTGTTTAACCTACAGTCCCACAGTGTGAAATGAAAGTGTTTAACTCACAGTCCCAGAGTGTGAAATGAAAGTGTTTAAGCCACAGTCCCAGAGTGTGAAAGGAAAGTGTTTAACGCACAGTCCCAGAGTGTGAAAGGAAAGTGTTTCACCCACAGTCCCAGACTGCAAAAGGAAAGTGTTTAACCAACAGTCCCAGACTGCAAAAGGAAAGTGTTTCACCCACAGTCCCAGAGTGTGAAAGGAAAGTGTTTCACCCACAGTCCCAGAGTGTGAAAAGACAGTGTTTAACCCACAGTCCCAGAGTGTGAAAAGACAGTGTTCAACCCACAGTCCCAGAGTGTGAAAAGACAGTGTTTAACCCACAGTCCCAGAGTGTGAAAGGAAAGTGTTTAACCCGAAGTCCCAGAGTGTGAAAGGACAGTGTTTAACCCACAGTCCCAGAGTGTGAAAGGACAGTGTTTAACCTGCAGTCCCAGAGTGTGAAAGGAAAGTGTTTAACCCAAAGTCCCAGAGTGTGAAAGGAAAGTGTTCAACCCAAAGTCCCAGAATGTGAAAGGAAAGTGTTTAACCCACAGTCGCGGAGTGTGAAAGGAAAGTGTTTATCCCACAGTCCCAGAGTGTGAAAGGAAAGTGTTTAACCCACAGTCCCAGAGTGTGAAAGGAAAGTGTTTAACCCACAGTCCCAGAATGTGAAAGGAAAGTGTTTAACCAACAGTCCCAGAGTGGGAAAGGAAAGTGTTTAACCAACAGTCCCAGAGTGTGAAAGCAAAGTGTTTAACAAACAGTCCCAGAGTGTGAAAGGACAGTGTTTAACCCACAGTCCCGGAGTGTGAAAGGAAAGTGTTTAACCCACAGTCCCGGAGTGTGAAAGGCAAGTGTTTAACCCACAGTGCCAGAGAGGGAAAGCAAAGTGTTTAACCAACAGTCCCAGAGTGTGAAAGCAAAGTGTTTAACCTACAGTCCCAGAGAGGGAAAGGAAAGTGTTTAACCAACAGTCCCAGAGTGTGAAAGGAAAGTGTTTAACCCACAGTCCCAGAATGTGAAAGGAAAGTGTTTCACCCACAGTCCCAGAATGTGAAAGGAAAGTGTTTAACCCACAGTCCCAGAGAGGGAAACGAAAGTGTTTAACCCACAGTCCCAGAGAGGGAAAGCAAAGTGTTTAACCTACAGTCCCAGAGTGTGAAAGCAAAGTGTTTAACCAACAGTCCCAGAGAGGGAAAGCAAAGTGTTTAACCTACAGTCCCAGAGTGTGAAAGCAAAGTGTTTAACCCACAGTCCCAGAGAGGGAAAGCAAAGTGTTTAACCTACAGTCCCAGAGTGTGAAAGCAAAGTGTTTAACCAACAGTCCCTGAGAGGGAAAGCAAAGTGTTTAACCTACAGTCCCAGAGTGTGAAAGCACAGTGTTTAACCTACAGTCCCAGAGTGTGAAAGCAAAGTGTTTGAGCCACAGTCCCAGAGAGGGAAAGCAAAGTGTTAAACCTACAGTCCCAGAGTGTGAAAGGAAAGTGTTTAACCCACAGTCCCGGAGTGTGAAAGGAAAGTGTTTAACCCACAGTGCCAGAGAGGGACAGCAAAGTGTTCAACCAACATTCCCAGAGAGGGAAAGGAAAGTGTTTAACCCACAGTCCCAGAGTGTGAAATGAAAGTGTTTAACCAACAGTCCCAGAGAGTGAAAGGAAAGTGTTTAACCCACAGTCCCAGAGTGTGAAATGAAAGTGTTTAACCTACAGTCCCAGAGTGTGAAAGGAAAGTGTTTAACCTACAGTCCCAGAGAGTGAAAGGAAAGTGTTTAACCCACAGTCCCAGAGTGTGAAATGAAAGTGTTTAACCAACAGTCCCAGAGTGTGAAAGGAAAGTGTTTAACCCACAGTCCCAGAGAGGGAAAGCAAAGTGTTTAACCTACAGTCCCAGAGTGTGAAAGCAAAGTGTTTAACCAACAGTCCCAGAGAGGGAAAGGAAAGTGTTTTACCTGCAGTCCCAGAGTGTGAAAGGAAAGTGTTTAACCAACAGTCCAAGAGTGTGAAAGGAAAGTGTTTAACCTACAGTCCCAGAATGTGAAAGGAAAGTGTTTAACCAACAGTCCCAGAGTGTGAAAGCAAAGTGTTCAACCTGCAGTCCCAGAGTGTGAAAGCAAAGTGTTTAACCTACAGTCCCAGAGTGTGAAAGGAAAGTGTTTAACCTACAGTCCCAGAATGTGAAAGGAAAGTGTTTAACCTACAGTCCCAGAATGTGAAAGGAAAGTGTTTAACCTACAGTCCCAGAGTGTGAAAGGAAAGTGTTTAACCTACAGTCCCAGAATGTGAAAGGAAAGTGTTTAACTGACAGTCCCAGAATGTGAAAGGAAAGTGTTTAACCTACAGTCCCAGAGTGTGAAAGGAAAGTGTTTAACCTACAGTCCCAGAGTGTGAAAGCAAAGTGTTTAACCTACAGTCCCAGAGTGTGAAAGGAAAGTGTTTAACCTACAGTCCCAGAGTGTGAAAGGAAAGTGTTTAACCTACAGTCCCAGAATGTGAAAGGAAAGTGTTTAACCTACAGTCCCAGAATGTGAAAGGAAAGTGTTTAACCCACAGTCCCAGAGTGTGAAGTGAAAGTGTTTAACCAACAGTCCCAGAATGTGAAAGGAAAGTGTTTAACCAACAGTCCCAGAGTGTGAAAGCAAAGTGTTTAACCTACAGTCCCAGAATGTGAAAGGAAAGTGTTTAACCCACAGTCCCAGAGTGTGAAATGAAAGTGTTTAACCCACAGTCCCAGAGAGGGAAAGCAAAGTGTTTAACCTACAGTCCCAGAGTGTGAAAGCAAAGTGTTTAACCTACAGTCCCCAATTGTGAAAGGAAAGTGTTTAACCCACTGTCCCAGAGAGGGAAAGGAAAGTGTTTGAGCCACAGTCCCAGAGTGTGAAAGGAAAGTGTTTCAGCTGCAGTCCCAGAGTGTGAAAGGAAAGTGTTTAACCAACAGTCCCAGAGTGTGAAAGCAAAGTGTTTAACCTCCAGTCCCAGAGTGTGAAAGGAAAGTGTTTAACCCACAGTCACGGAGTGTGAAAGGAAACTGTTTAACCCACAGTGCCAGAGAGGGAAAGCAAAGTGTTCAACCAACAGTCCCAGAGAGGGAAAGGAAAGTGTTTTACCTACAGTCCCAGAGTGTGAAAGCAAAGTGTTTAACCTACAGTCCCACAGTGTGAAAGCAAAGTGTTTAACCAACAGTCCCAGAATGTGAAAGGAAAGTGTTTAACCTGCAGTCCCAGAGTGTGAAAGCAAAGTGTTTAACCAACAGTCCCAGAATGTGAAAGGAAAGTGTTTAACCAACAGTCCCAGAGAGTGAAAGGAAAGTGTTTAACCCACAGTCCCAGAATGTGAAAGGAAAGTGTTTCACCCACGGTCCCCGATTGTGAAAGGAAAGTGTTTCACCCACAGTCCCAGAGTGTGAAAGGAAAGTGTTTAACCAACAGTCCCAGAGTGTGAAAGTAAAGTGTTTAACCAACAGTCCCAGAGTGTGAAAGGAAAGTGTTTAACCTGCAGTCCCAGAGTGTGAAAGCTAAGTGTTTAACCAACAGTCCCAGAGTGTGAAAGCAAAGTGTTTAACCAACAGTCCCAGAGTGTGAAAGGAGAGTGTTTAACCTACAGTCCCAGAGTGTGAAAGCAAAGTGTTTAACCAACAGTCCCAGAGAGGGAAAGGAAAGTGTTTTACCTGCAGTCCCAGAGTGTGAAAGGAAAGTGTTTAACCCACAGTCCCGGAGTGTGAAAGCAAAGTGTTTAACCCACAGTGCCAGAGAGGGAAAACCAAGTGTTCAAAAAACATTCCCAGAGTGTGAAAGGAAAGTGTTTAACCTACAGTCCCACAGTGTGAAAGCAAAGTGTTTAACCAACAGTCCCAGAGAGGGAAAGCAAAGTGTTTAACCAACAGTCCCAGAGTGTGAAAGCAAAGTGTTTAACCGACAGTACCAGAGAGTGAAAGGAAAGTTTTTGACCCACAGTCCCAGAGTGTGAAATGAAAGTGTTTAACCAACAGTCCCAGAATGTGAAAGGAAAGTGTTTAACCAACAGTCCCAGAATGTGAAAGGAAAGTGTTTAACCAACAGTCCCAGAGTGTGAAAGCAAAGTGTTTAACCAACAGTCCCAGAGAGGGAAAGGAAAGTGTTTAACCAACAGTCCCTGAGTGTGAAAGGAAAGTGTTTAACCCACAGTCCCAGAGTGCAAAAGGAAAGTGTTTCACCCACAGTCCCAGAGTGTGAAAGTTCAGTGTATAAACCACAGTCCCAAAGTGTGAAAGGAAAGTGTTTAACCAACAGTCCCAGAGTGTGAAAGGAAAGTGTTTAACCTACAGTCCCAGAGTGTGAAAGGAAAGTGTTTCACCCACAGTCCCAGAGTGTGAAAGGAAAGTGTTTAACCTACAGTCCCACAGTGTGAAATGAAAGTGTTTAACTCACAGTCCCAGAGTGTGAAATGAAAGTGTTTAAGCCACAGTCCCGGAGTGTGAAAGGAAAGTGTTTCACCCACAGTCCCAGAGAGTGAAAGGAAAGTGTTTCACCCACAGTCCCAGAGTGTGAAAGGAAAGTGTTTCACCCACAGTCCCAGAGAGTGAAAGGAAAGTGTTTCACCCACAGTCCCATAGTGTGAAATGAAAGTGTTTCACCCACAGTCCCAGAGTGTGAAAGCAAAGTGTTGAACCTACAGTCCCAGAGAGGGAAAGCAAAGTGTTTAACCCACAGTCCCAGAGTGTGAAAGGACAGTGTATAAACCACAGAGCCAAAGTGTGAAAGGAAAGTGTTTAACCAACAGTCCCAGAGTGTGAAAGGAAAGTGTTTAACCAACAGTCCCTGAGTGTGAAAGGAAAGTGTTTCACCCACAGTCCCAGAGTGTGAAAGGAAAGTGTTTAACCAACAGTCCCAGAGAGGGAAAGCAAAGTGTTTAACCAACAGTCCCCGAGAGTGAAAGGAAAGTGTTTAACCAACAGTCCCGGAGTGTGAAAGGAAAGTGTTGAACCCAAAGTCCCAGAGAGTGAAAGGAAAGTGTTTAACCAACAGTCCCGGAGTGTGAAAGGAAAGTGTTTAACCTACAGTCCCAGAATGTGAAAGGAAAGTGTTTAACCTGCAGTCCCAGAGTGTGAAAGGAAAGTGTTTAACCCAAAGTCCCAGAGTGTGAAAGGAAAGTGTTTAACCCAAAGTCCCAGAGTGTGAAAGGAAAGTGTTTAACCCAAAGTCCCAGAGTGTGAAAGGACAGTGTTGAACCCACAGTCCCAGAGTGTGAAAGGACAGTGTTTAACCCACAGTCCCAGAGTGTGAAAGGACAGTGTTTAACCCACAGTCCCAGAGTGTGAAAGGACAGTGTTTAACCCACAGTCCCAGAGTGTGAAAGGACAGTGTTTAACCCACAGTCCCAGAGAGTGAAAGGACAGTGTTTAACCCACAGTCCCAGAGTGTGAAAGGAAAGTGTTTAACCCACAGTGCCAGAGAGGGAAAGCAAAGTGTTTAACCAACAGTCCCAGAGTGTGAAAGGACAGTGTTTAACCGACAGTCCCACAGTGTGAAAGCAAAGTGTTTAACCAACAGTCCCAGAGAGGGAAAGGAAAGTGTTTAACCGACAGTCCCAGAGTGTGAAAGCAAAGTGTTTAACCTGCAGTCTCAGAATGTGAAAGCAAAGTGTTTAACCAACAGTCCCACAGTGTGAAAGTTCAGTGTATAAACCACTTTCCCAAAGTGTGAAAGGAAAGTGTTTAACCAACAGTCCCAGAGTGTGAAAGGAAAGTGTTTCACCCACAGTCCCAGAGTGCAAAAGGAAAGTGTTTAACCAACAGTCCCAGAGTGTGAAAGGAAAGTGTTTCACCCACAGTCCCAGAGTGTGAAAGTTCAGTGTATAAACCACAGTCCCAAAGTGTGAAAGGAAAGTGTTTAACCAACAGTCCCAGAGTGTGAAAGGAAAGTGTTTAACCTACAGTCCCAGAGTGTGAAAGGTAAGTGTTTCACCCACAGTCCCAGAGTGTGAAAGGAAAGTGTTTAACCAACAGTCCCAGAGTGTGAAAGGAAAGTGTTTAACCAACAGTCCCACAGTGTGAAAGGAAAGTGTTCAAGCTGCAGTCCCAGATTGTGAAAGCAAAGTGTTTAACCTGCAGTCCCAGAGTGTGAAAGCAAAGTGTTTAACCTGCAGTCCCAGAATGTGAAAGGAAAGTGTTTAACCTACAGTCCCATAGTGTGAAAGCAAAGTGTTTAACCAACAGTCCCAGAGTGTGAAAGCAAAGTGTTTAACCGACAGTCCCACAGTGTGAAAGCAAAGTGTTTCACCAACAGTCCCAGAGAGGGAAAGGAAAGTGTTTAACCCACAGTCCCTGAGTGTGAAAGGAAAGTGTTTAACCCACAGTCCCAGAGAGTGAAAGGAAAGTGTTTAAGCCACAGTCCCAGAGAGTGAAAGGAAAGTGTTTAACCCACAGTCCCAGAGTGTGAAATGAAAGTGTTTAACCCACAGTCCCAGAGAGGGAAAGCAAAGTGTTTAACCTACAGTCCCAGAGTGTGAAAGCAAAGTGTTTAACCTAACAGTCCCAGAGTGTGAAAGGAAAGTGTTTAACCCACTGTCCCAGAGAGGGAAAGGAAAGTGTTTGAGCCACAGTCCCAGAGTGTGAAAGGAAAGTGTTTCAGCTGCAGTCCCAGAGTGTGAAAGGAAAGTGTTTAACCAACAGTCCCAGAGTGTGAAAGCAAAGTGTTTAACCTCCAGTCCCAGAGTGTGAAAGGAAAGTGTTTAACCCACAGTCACGGAGTGTGAAAGGAAACTGTTTAACCCACAGTCCCACAGTGTGAAAGCAAAGTGTTTAACCAACAGTCCCAGAATGTGAAAGCAAAGTGTTTAACCTACAGTCCCACAGTGTGAAAGGCAAGTGTTTAACCAACAGTCCCAGAGAGGGAAAGGAAAGTGTTTTACCTACAGTCCCAGAGTGTGAAAGCAAAGTGTTTAACCTACAGTCCCACAGTGTGAAAGCAAAGTGTTTAACCAACAGTCCCAGAATGTGAAAGGAAAGTGTTTAACCAACAGTCCCAGAGTGTGAAAGCAAAGTGTTTAACCTGCATTCCCAGAGTGTGAAAGCAAAGTGTTTAACCTGCATTCCCAGAGTGTGAAAGCAAAGTGTTTAACCTGCAGTCCCAGAGTGTGAAAGCAAAGTGTTTAACCTGCAGTCCCAGAGTGTGAAAGCAAAGTGTTTAACCTACAGTCCCATCGTGTGAAAGCAAAGTGTTTAATCCAAAGTCCCAGAATGTGAAAGGAAAGTGTTTAACCAACAGTGCCGGAGTGTGAAAGGAAAGTGTTTCACCCACAGTCCCAGTGTGTGAAAGGAAAGTGTTTAACCTACAGTCCCACAGTGTGAAATGAAAGTGTTTAACTCACAGTCCCAGAGTGTGAAATGAAAGTGTTTAAGCCACAGTCCCAGAGTGTGAAAGGAAAGTGTTTAACGCACAGTCCCAGAGTGTGAAAGGAAAGTGTTTCACCCACAGTCCCAGACTGCAAAAGGAAAGTGTTTCACCCACAGTCCCAGAGTGTGAAAGGAAAGTGTTTCACCCACAGTCCCAGAGTGTGAAAAGACAGTGTTTAACCCACAGTCCCAGAGTGTGAAAAGACAGTGTTTAACCCACAGTCCCAGAGAGGGAAAGCAAAGTGTTTAACCTACAGTCCCAGACTGCAAAAGGAAAGTGTTTAACCTACAGTCCCAGAGTGTGAAAGGAAAGTGTTTAACCTACAGTCCCAGAGTGTGAAAGGAAAGTGTTTAACCAACAGTCCCAGAGAGGGAAAGCAAAGTGTTTAACCAACAGTCCCAGAGTGTGAAAGCAAAGTGTTTAACCGACAGTACCAGAGAGTGAAAGGAAAGTTTTTGACCCACAGTCCCAGAGTGTGAAATGAAAGTGTTTAACCAACAGTCCCAGAATGTGAAAGGAAAGTGTTTAACCAACAGTCCCAGAATGTGAAAGGAAAGTGTTTAACCAACAGTCCCAGAGTGTGAAAGCAAAGTGTTTAACCAACAGTCCCAGAGAGGGAAAGGAAAGTGTTTAACCAACAGTCCCTGAGTGTGAAAGGAAAGTGTTTAACCCACAGTCCCAGAGTGCAAAAGGAAAGTGTTTCACCCACAGTCCCAGAGTGTGAAAGTTCAGTGTATAAACCACAGTCCCAAAGTGTGAAAGGAAAGTGTTTAACCAACAGTCCCAGAGTGTGAAAGGAAAGTGTTTAACCTACAGTCCCAGAGTGTGAAAGGAAAGTGTTTCACCCACAGTCCCAGAGTGTGAAAGGAAAGTGTTTAACCTACAGTCCCACAGTGTGAAATGAAAGTGTTTAACTCACAGTCCCAGAGTGTGAAATGAAAGTGTTTAAGCCACAGTCCCGGAGTGTGAAAGGAAAGTGTTTCACCCACAGTCCCAGAGAGTGAAAGGAAAGTGTTTCACCCACAGTCCCAGAGTGTGAAAGGAAAGTGTTTCACCCACAGTCCCAGAGAGTGAAAGGAAAGTGTTTCACCCACAGTCCCATAGTGTGAAATGAAAGTGTTTCACCCACAGTCCCAGAGTGTGAAAGCAAAGTGTTGAACCTACAGTCCCAGAGAGGGAAAGCAAAGTGTTTAACCCACAGTCCCAGAGTGTGAAAGGACAGTGTATAAACCACAGAGCCAAAGTGTGAAAGGAAAGTGTTTAACCAACAGTCCCAGAGTGTGAAAGGAAAGTGTTTAACCAACAGTCCCTGAGTGTGAAAGGAAAGTGTTTCACCCACAGTCCCAGAGTGTGAAAGGAAAGTGTTTAACCAACAGTCCCAGAGAGGGAAAGCAAAGTGTTTAACCAACAGTCCCCGAGAGTGAAAGGAAAGTGTTTAACCAACAGTCCCGGAGTGTGAAAGGAAAGTGTTGAACCCAAAGTCCCAGAGAGTGAAAGGAAAGTGTTTAACCAACAGTCCCGGAGTGTGAAAGGAAAGTGTTTAACCTACAGTCCCAGAATGTGAAAGGAAAGTGTTTAACCTGCAGTCCCAGAGTGTGAAAGGAAAGTGTTTAACCCAAAGTCCCAGAGTGTGAAAGGAAAGTGTTTAACCCAAAGTCCCAGAGTGTGAAAGGAAAGTGTTTAACCCAAAGTCCCAGAGTGTGAAAGGACAGTGTTGAACCCACAGTCCCAGAGTGTGAAAGGACAGTGTTTAACCCACAGTCCCAGAGTGTGAAAGGACAGTGTTTAACCCACAGTCCCAGAGTGTGAAAGGACAGTGTTTAACCCACAGTCCCAGAGTGTGAAAGGACAGTGTTTAACCCACAGTCCCAGAGAGTGAAAGGACAGTGTTTAACCCACAGTCCCAGAGTGTGAAAGGAAAGTGTTTAACCCACAGTGCCAGAGAGGGAAAGCAAAGTGTTTAACCAACAGTCCCAGAGTGTGAAAGGACAGTGTTTAACCGACAGTCCCACAGTGTGAAAGCAAAGTGTTTAACCAACAGTCCCAGAGAGGGAAAGGAAAGTGTTTAACCGACAGTCCCAGAGTGTGAAAGCAAAGTGTTTAACCTGCAGTCTCAGAATGTGAAAGCAAAGTGTTTAACCAACAGTCCCACAGTGTGAAAGTTCAGTGTATAAACCACTTTCCCAAAGTGTGAAAGGAAAGTGTTTAACCAACAGTCCCAGAGTGTGAAAGGAAAGTGTTTCACCCACAGTCCCAGAGTGCAAAAGGAAAGTGTTTAACCAACAGTCCCAGAGTGTGAAAGGAAAGTGTTTCACCCACAGTCCCAGAGTGTGAAAGTTCAGTGTATAAACCACAGTCCCAAAGTGTGAAAGGAAAGTGTTTAACCAACAGTCCCAGAGTGTGAAAGGAAAGTGTTTAACCTACAGTCCCAGAGTGTGAAAGGTAAGTGTTTCACCCACAGTCCCAGAGTGTGAAAGGAAAGTGTTTAACCAACAGTCCCAGAGTGTGAAAGGAAAGTGTTTAACCAACAGTCCCACAGTGTGAAAGGAAAGTGTTCAAGCTGCAGTCCCAGATTGTGAAAGCAAAGTGTTTAACCTGCAGTCCCAGAGTGTGAAAGCAAAGTGTTTAACCTGCAGTCCCAGAATGTGAAAGGAAAGTGTTTAACCTACAGTCCCATAGTGTGAAAGCAAAGTGTTTAACCAACAGTCCCAGAGTGTGAAAGCAAAGTGTTTAACCGACAGTCCCACAGTGTGAAAGCAAAGTGTTTCACCAACAGTCCCAGAGAGGGAAAGGAAAGTGTTTAACCCACAGTCCCTGAGTGTGAAAGGAAAGTGTTTAACCCACAGTCCCAGAGAGTGAAAGGAAAGTGTTTAAGCCACAGTCCCAGAGAGTGAAAGGAAAGTGTTTAACCCACAGTCCCAGAGTGTGAAATGAAAGTGTTTAACCCACAGTCCCAGAGAGGGAAAGCAAAGTGTTTAACCTACAGTCCCAGAGTGTGAAAGCAAAGTGTTTAACCTAACAGTCCCAGAGTGTGAAAGGAAAGTGTTTAACCCACTGTCCCAGAGAGGGAAAGGAAAGTGTTTGAGCCACAGTCCCAGAGTGTGAAAGGAAAGTGTTTCAGCTGCAGTCCCAGAGTGTGAAAGGAAAGTGTTTAACCAACAGTCCCAGAGTGTGAAAGCAAAGTGTTTAACCTCCAGTCCCAGAGTGTGAAAGGAAAGTGTTTAACCCACAGTCACGGAGTGTGAAAGGAAACTGTTTAACCCACAGTCCCACAGTGTGAAAGCAAAGTGTTTAACCAACAGTCCCAGAATGTGAAAGCAAAGTGTTTAACCTACAGTCCCACAGTGTGAAAGGCAAGTGTTTAACCAACAGTCCCAGAGAGGGAAAGGAAAGTGTTTCACCCACAGTCCCACAGTGTGAAAGCAAAGTGTTTAACCAACAGTCCCAGAATGTGAAAGGAAAGTGTTTAACCAACAGTCCCAGAGTGTGAAAGCAAAGTGTTTAACCTGCATTCCCAGAGTGTGAAAGCAAAGTGTTTAACCTGCATTCCCAGAGTGTGAAAGCAAAGTGTTTAACCTGCAGTCCCAGAGTGTGAAAGCAAAGTGTTTAACCTGCAGTCCCAGAGTGTGAAAGCAAAGTGTTTAACCTACAGTCCCATCGTGTGAAAGCAAAGTGTTTAATCCAAAGTCCCAGAATGTGAAAGGAAAGTGTTTAACCAACAGTGCCGGAGTGTGAAAGGAAAGTGTTTCACCCACAGTCCCAGTGTGTGAAAGGAAAGTGTTTAACCTACAGTCCCACAGTGTGAAATGAAAGTGTTTAACTCACAGTCCCAGAGTGTGAAATGAAAGTGTTTAAGCCACAGTCCCAGAGTGTGAAAGGAAAGTGTTTAACGCACAGTCCCAGAGTGTAAAAGGAAAGTGTTTCACCCACAGTCCCAGACTGCAAAAGGAAAGTGTTTAACCAACAGTCCCAGACTGCAAAAGGAAAGTGTTTCACCCACAGTCCCAGAGTGTGAAAGGAAAGTGTTTCACCCACAGTCCCAGAGTGTGAAAAGACAGTGTTTAACCCACAGTCCCAGAGTGTGAAAAGACAGTGTTTAACCCACAGTCCCAGAGAGGGAAAGCAAAGTGTTTAACCTACAGTCCCAGACTGCAAAAGGAAAGTGTTTAACCAACAGTCCCAGACTGCAAAAGGAAAGTGTTTCACCCACAGTCCCAGAGTGTGAAAGGAAAGTGTTTCACCCACAGTCCCAGAGTGTGAAAAGACAGTGTTTAACCCACAGTCCCAGAGTGTGAAAGCAAAGTGTTTAACCCACAGTCCCAGAGAGGGAAAGCAAAGTGTTTAACCTACAGTCCCAGAGTGTGAAAGCAAAGTGTTTAACCAACAGTCCCAGAGAGGGAAAGCAAAGTGTTTAACCTACAGTCCCAGAGTGTGAAAGCAAAGTGTTTAACCTACAGTCCCAGAGTGTGAAAGCAAAGTGTTTGAGCCACAGTCCCAGAGAGGGAAAGCAAAGTGTTAAACCTACAGTCCCAGAGTGTGAAAGGAAAGTGTTTAACCCACAGTCCCGGAGTGTGAAAGGAAAGTGTTTAACCCACAGTGCCAGAGAGGGACAGCAAAGTGTTCAACCAACATTCCCAGAGAGGGAAAGGAAAGTGTTTAACCCACAGTCCCAGAGTGTGAAATGAAAGTGTTTAACCAACAGTCCCAGAGAGTGAAAGGAAAGTGTTTAACCCACAGTCCCAGAGTGTGAAATGAAAGTGTTTAACCTACAGTCCCAGAATGTGAAAGGAAAGTGTTTAACCTACAGTCCCAGAGAGTGAAAGGAAAGTGTTTAACCCACAGTCCCAGAGTGTGAAATGAAAGTGTTTAACCAACAGTCCCAGAGTGTGAAAGGAAAGTGTTTAACCCACAGTCCCAGAGAGGGAAAGCAAAGTGTTTAACCTACAGTCCCAGAGTGTGAAAGCAAAGTGTTTAACCAACAGTCCCAGAGAGGGAAAGGAAAGTGTTTTACCTGCAGTCCCAGAGTGTGAAAGGAAAGTGTTTAACCAACAGTCCAAGAGTGTGAAAGGAAAGTGTTTAACCTACAGTCCCAGAATGTGAAAGGAAAGTGTTTAACCTACAGTCCCAGAATGTGAAAGGAAAGTGTTTAACCAACAGTCCCAGAGTGTGAAAGCAAAGTGTTCAACCTGCAGTCCCAGAGTGTGAAAGCAAAGTGTTTAACCTACAGTCCCAGAGTGTGAAAGGAAAGTGTTTAACCTACAGTCCCAGAATGTGAAAGGAAAGTGTTTAACCTACAGTCCCAGAGTGTGAAAGGAAAGTGTTTAACCTACAGTCCCAGAATGTGAAAGGAAAGTGTTTAACTGACAGTCCCAGAATGTGAAAGGAAAGTGTTTAACCTACAGTCCCAGAGTGTGAAAGGAAAGTGTTTAACCTACAGTCCCAGAGTGTGAAAGCAAAGTGTTTAACCTACAGTCCCAGAGTGTGAAAGGAAAGTGTTTAACCTACAGTCCCAGAGTGTGAAAGGAAAGTGTTTAACCTACAGTCCCAGAATGTGAAAGGAAAGTGTTTAACCCACAGTCCCAGAGTGTGAAGTGAAAGTGTTTAACCAACAGTCCCAGAATGTGAAAGGAAAGTGTTTAACCAACAGTCCCAGAGTGTGAAAGCAAAGTGTTTAACCTACAGTCCCAGAATGTGAAAGGAAAGTGTTTAACCCACAGTCCCAGAGTGTGAAATGAAAGTGTTTAACCCACAGTCCCAGAGAGGGAAAGCAAAGTGTTTAACCTACAGTCCCAGAGTGTGAAAGCAAAGTGTTTAACCTACAGTCCCCAATTGTGAAAGGAAAGTGTTTAACCCACTGTCCCAGAGAGGGAAAGGAAAGTGTTTGAGCCACAGTCCCAGAGTGTGAAAGGAAAGTGTTTCAGCTGCAGTCCCAGAGTGTGAAAGGAAAGTGTTTAACCAACAGTCCCAGAGTGTGAAAGCAAAGTGTTTAACCTCCAGTCCCAGAGTGTGAAAGGAAAGTGTTTAACCCACAGTCACGGAGTGTGAAAGGAAACTGTTTAACCCACAGTGCCAGAGAGGGAAAGCAAAGTGTTCAACCAACATTCCCAGAGTGTGAAAGGAAAGTGTTTAACCTACAGTCCCACAGTGTGAAAGGCAAGTGTTTAACCAACAGTCCCAGAGAGGGAAAGGAAAGTGTTTTACCTACAGTCCCAGAGTGTGAAAGCAAAGTGTTTAACCTACAGTCCCACAGTGTGAAAGCAAAGTGTTTAACCAACAGTCCCAGAATGTGAAAGGAAAGTGTTTAACCAACAGTCCCAGAGAGTGAAAGGAAAGTGTTTAACCCACAGTCCCAGAATGTGAAAGGAAAGTGTTTCACCCACAGTCCCCGATTGTGAAAGGAAAGTGTTTCACCCACAGTCCCAGAGTGTGAAAGGAAAGTGTTTAACCAACAGTCCCAGAGTGTGAAAGGAAAGTGTTTAACCAACAGTCCCAGAGTGTGAAAGGAAAGTGTTTAACCTGCAGTCCCAGAGTGTGAAAGCTAAGTGTTTAACCAACAGTCCCAGAGTGTGAAAGCAAAGTGTTTAACCAACAGTCCCAGAGTGTGAAAGGAAAGTGTTTAACTGACAGTCCCAGAATGTGAAAGGAAAGTGTTTAACCTACAGTCCCAGAGTGTGAAAGGAAAGTGTTTAACCTACAGTCCCAGAGTGTGAAAGCAAAGTGTTTAACCTACAGTCCCAGAGTGTGAAAGCAAAGTGTTTAACCAACAGTCCCAGAGAGGGAAAGCAAAGTGTTTAACCTACAGTCCCAGAGTGTGAAAGCAAAGTGTTTAACCCACAGTCCCAGAGAGGGAAAGCAAAGTGTTTAACCTACAGTCCCAGAGTGTGAAAGCAAAGTGTTTAACCAACAGTCCCTGAGAGGGAAAGCAAAGTGTTTAACCTACAGTCCCAGAGTGTGAAAGCACAGTGTTTAACCTACAGTCCCAGAGTGTGAAAGCAAAGTGTTTGAGCCACAGTCCCAGAGAGGGAAAGCAAAGTGTTAAACCTACAGTCCCAGAGTGTGAAAGGAAAGTGTTTAACCCACAGTCCCGGAGTGTGAAAGGAAAGTGTTTAACCCACAGTGCCAGAGAGGGACAGCAAAGTGTTCAACCAACATTCCCAGAGAGGGAAAGGAAAGTGTTTAACCCACAGTCCCAGAGTGTGAAATGAAAGTGTTTAACCAACAGTCCCAGAGAGTGAAAGGAAAGTGTTTAACCCACAGTCCCAGAGTGTGAAATGAAAGTGTTTAACCTACAGTCCCAGAGTGTGAAAGGAAAGTGTTTAACCTACAGTCCCAGAGAGTGAAAGGAAAGTGTTTAACCCACAGTCCCAGAGTGTGAAATGAAAGTGTTTAACCAACAGTCCCAGAGTGTGAAAGGAAAGTGTTTAACCCATAGTCCCAGAGAGGGAAAGCAAAGTGTTTAACCTACAGTCCCAGAGTGTGAAAGCAAAGTGTTTAACCAACAGTCCCAGAGAGGGAAAGGAAAGTGTTTTACCTGCAGTCCCAGAGTGTGAAAGGAAAGTGTTTAACCAACAGTCCAAGAGTGTGAAAGGAAAGTGTTTAACCTACAGTCCCAGAATGTGAAAGGAAAGTGTTTAACCAACAGTCCCAGAGTGTGAAAGCAAAGTGTTCAACCTGCAGTCCCAGAGTGTGAAAGCAAAGTGTTTAACCTACAGTCCCAGAGTGTGAAAGGAAAGTGTTTAACCTACAGTCCCAGAATGTGAAAGGAAAGTGTTTAACCTACAGTCCCAGAATGTGAAAGGAAAGTGTTTAACCTACAGTCCCAGAGTGTGAAAGGAAAGTGTTTAACCTACAGTCCCAGAATGTGAAAGGAAAGTGTTTAACTGACAGTCCCAGAATGTGAAAGGAAAGTGTTTAACCTACAGTCCCAGAGTGTGAAAGGAAAGTGTTTAACCTACAGTCCCAGAGTGTGAAAGCAAAGTGTTTAACCTACAGTCCCAGAGTGTGAAAGGAAAGTGTTTAACCTACAGTCCCAGAGTGTGAAAGGAAAGTGTTTAACCTACAGTCCCAGAATGTGAAAGGAAAGTGTTTAACCTACAGTCCCAGAATGTGAAAGGAAAGTGTTTAACCCACAGTCCCAGAGTGTGAAGTGAAAGTGTTTAACCAACAGTCCCAGAATGTGAAAGGAAAGTGTTTAACCAACAGTCCCAGAGTGTGAAAGCAAAGTGTTTAACCTACAGTCCCAGAATGTGAAAGGAAAGTGTTTAACCCACAGTCCCAGAGTGTGAAATGAAAGTGTTTAACCCACAGTCCCAGAGAGGGAAAGCAAAGTGTTTAACCTACAGTCCCAGAGTGTGAAAGCAAAGTGTTTAACCTACAGTCCCCAATTGTGAAAGGAAAGTGTTTAACCCACTGTCCCAGAGAGGGAAAGGAAAGTGTTTGAGCCACAGTCCCAGAGTGTGAAAGGAAAGTGTTTCAGCTGCAGTCCCAGAGTGTGAAAGGAAAGTGTTTAACCAACAGTCCCAGAGTGTGAAAGCAAAGTGTTTAACCTCCAGTCCCAGAGTGTGAAAGGAAAGTGTTTAACCCACAGTCACGGAGTGTGAAAGGAAACTGTTTAACCCACAGTGCCAGAGAGGGAAAGCAAAGTGTTCAACCAACAGTCCCAGAGAGGGAAAGGAAAGTGTTTTACCTACAGTCCCAGAGTGTGAAAGCAAAGTGTTTAACCTACAGTCCCACAGTGTGAAAGCAAAGTGTTTAACCAACAGTCCCAGAATGTGAAAGGAAAGTGTTTAACCTGCAGTCCCAGAGTGTGAAAGCAAAGTGTTTAACCAACAGTCCCAGAATGTGAAAGGAAAGTGTTTAACCAACAGTCCCAGAGAGTGAAAGGAAAGTGTTTAACCCACAGTCCCAGAATGTGAAAGGAAAGTGTTTCACCCACGGTCCCCGATTGTGAAAGGAAAGTGTTTCACCCACAGTCCCAGAGTGTGAAAGGAAAGTGTTTAACCAACAGTCCCAGAGTGTGAAAGGAAAGTGTTTAACCAACAGTCCCAGAGTGTGAAAGGAAAGTGTTTAACCTGCAGTCCCAGAGTGTGAAAGCTAAGTGTTTAACCAACAGTCCCAGAGTGTGAAAGCAAAGTGTTTAACCAACAGTCCCAGAGTGTGAAAGGAGAGTGTTTAACCTACAGTCCCAGAGTGTGAAAGCAAAGTGTTTAACCAACAGTCCCAGAGAGGGAAAGGAAAGTGTTTTACCTGCAGTCCCAGAGTGTGAAAGGAAAGTGTTTAACCCACAGTCCCGGAGTGTGAAAGCAAAGTGTTTAACCCACAGTGCCAGAGAGGGAAAACCAAGTGTTCAAAAAACATTCCCAGAGTGTGAAAGGAAAGTGTTTAACCTACAGTCCCACAGTGTGAAAGCAAAGTGTTTAACCAACAGTCCCAGAGAGGGAAAGCAAAGTGTTTAACCAACAGTCCCAGAGTGTGAAAGCAAAGT
Source organism: Heterodontus francisci (assembly GCF_036365525.1). Lineage (NCBI taxonomy): Eukaryota > Metazoa > Chordata > Chondrichthyes > Heterodontiformes > Heterodontidae > Heterodontus > Heterodontus francisci. The sequence goes on along the minus strand of NC_090396.1, from coordinate 76,365,547 downwards.
GTTTAACCGACAGTACCAGAGAGTGAAAGGAAAGTTTTTGACCCACAGTCCCAGAGTGTGAAATGAAAGTGTTTAACCAACAGTCCCAGAATGTGAAAGGAAAGTGTTTAACCAACAGTCCCAGAATGTGAAAGGAAAGTGTTTAACCAACAGTCCCAGAGTGTGAAAGCAAAGTGTTTAACCAACAGTCCCAGAGAGGGAAAGGAAAGTGTTTAACCAACAGTCCCTGAGTGTGAAAGGAAAGTGTTTAACCCACAGTCCCAGAGTGCAAAAGGAAAGTGTTTCACCCACAGTCCCAGAGTGTGAAAGTTCAGTGTATAAACCACAGTCCCAAAGTGTGAAAGGAAAGTGTTTAACCAACAGTCCCAGAGTGTGAAAGGAAAGTGTTTAACCTACAGTCCCAGAGTGTGAAAGGAAAGTGTTTCACCCACAGTCCCAGAGTGTGAAAGGAAAGTGTTTAACCTACAGTCCCACAGTGTGAAATGAAAGTGTTTAACTCACAGTCCCAGAGTGTGAAATGAAAGTGTTTAAGCCACAGTCCCGGAGTGTGAAAGGAAAGTGTTTCACCCACAGTCCCAGAGAGTGAAAGGAAAGTGTTTCACCCACAGTCCCAGAGTGTGAAAGGAAAGTGTTTCACCCACAGTCCCAGAGAGTGAAAGGAAAGTGTTTCACCCACAGTCCCATAGTGTGAAATGAAAGTGTTTCACCCACAGTCCCAGAGTGTGAAAGCAAAGTGTTGAACCTACAGTCCCAGAGAGGGAAAGCAAAGTGTTTAACCCACAGTCCCAGAGTGTGAAAGGACAGTGTATAAACCACAGAGCCAAAGTGTGAAAGGAAAGTGTTTAACCAACAGTCCCAGAGTGTGAAAGGAAAGTGTTTAACCAACAGTCCCTGAGTGTGAAAGGAAAGTGTTTCACCCACAGTCCCAGAGTGTGAAAGGAAAGTGTTTAACCAACAGTCCCAGAGAGGGAAAGCAAAGTGTTTAACCAACAGTCCCCGAGAGTGAAAGGAAAGTGTTTAACCAACAGTCCCGGAGTGTGAAAGGAAAGTGTTGAACCCAAAGTCCCAGAGAGTGAAAGGAAAGTGTTTAACCAACAGTCCCGGAGTGTGAAAGGAAAGTGTTTAACCTACAGTCCCAGAATGTGAAAGGAAAGTGTTTAACCTGCAGTCCCAGAGTGTGAAAGGAAAGTGTTTAACCCAAAGTCCCAGAGTGTGAAAGGAAAGTGTTTAACCCAAAGTCCCAGAGTGTGAAAGGAAAGTGTTTAACCCAAAGTCCCAGAGTGTGAAAGGACAGTGTTGAACCCACAGTCCCAGAGTGTGAAAGGACAGTGTTTAACCCACAGTCCCAGAGTGTGAAAGGACAGTGTTTAACCCACAGTCCCAGAGTGTGAAAGGACAGTGTTTAACCCACAGTCCCAGAGTGTGAAAGGACAGTGTTTAACCCACAGTCCCAGAGAGTGAAAGGACAGTGTTTAACCCACAGTCCCAGAGTGTGAAAGGAAAGTGTTTAACCCACAGTGCCAGAGAGGGAAAGCAAAGTGTTTAACCAACAGTCCCAGAGTGTGAAAGGACAGTGTTTAACCGACAGTCCCACAGTGTGAAAGCAAAGTGTTTAACCAACAGTCCCAGAGAGGGAAAGGAAAGTGTTTAACCGACAGTCCCAGAGTGTGAAAGCAAAGTGTTTAACCTGCAGTCTCAGAATGTGAAAGCAAAGTGTTTAACCAACAGTCCCACAGTGTGAAAGTTCAGTGTATAAACCACTTTCCCAAAGTGTGAAAGGAAAGTGTTTAACCAACAGTCCCAGAGTGTGAAAGGAAAGTGTTTCACCCACAGTCCCAGAGTGCAAAAGGAAAGTGTTTAACCAACAGTCCCAGAGTGTGAAAGGAAAGTGTTTCACCCACAGTCCCAGAGTGTGAAAGTTCAGTGTATAAACCACAGTCCCAAAGTGTGAAAGGAAAGTGTTTAACCTACAGTCCCAGAGTGTGAAAGGTAAGTGTTTCACCCACAGTCCCAGAGTGTGAAAGGAAAGTGTTTAACCAACAGTCCCAGAGTGTGAAAGGAAAGTGTTTAACCAACAGTCCCACAGTGTGAAAGGAAAGTGTTCAAGCTGCAGTCCCAGATTGTGAAAGCAAAGTGTTTAACCTGCAGTCCCAGAGTGTGAAAGCAAAGTGTTTAACCTGCAGTCCCAGAATGTGAAAGGAAAGTGTTTAACCTACAGTCCCATAGTGTGAAAGCAAAGTGTTTAACCAACAGTCCCAGAGTGTGAAAGCAAAGTGTTTAACCGACAGTCCCACAGTGTGAAAGCAAAGTGTTTCACCAACAGTCCCAGAGAGGGAAAGGAAAGTGTTTAACCCACAGTCCCTGAGTGTGAAAGGAAAGTGTTTAACCCACAGTCCCAGAGAGTGAAAGGAAAGTGTTTAAGCCACAGTCCCAGAGAGTGAAAGGAAAGTGTTTAACCCACAGTCCCAGAGTGTGAAATGAAAGTGTTTAACCCACAGTCCCAGAGAGGGAAAGCAAAGTGTTTAACCTACAGTCCCAGAGTGTGAAAGCAAAGTGTTTAACCTAACAGTCCCAGAGTGTGAAAGGAAAGTGTTTAACCCACTGTCCCAGAGAGGGAAAGGAAAGTGTTTGAGCCACAGTCCCAGAGTGTGAAAGGAAAGTGTTTCAGCTGCAGTCCCAGAGTGTGAAAGGAAAGTGTTTAACCAACAGTCCCAGAGTGTGAAAGCAAAGTGTTTAACCTCCAGTCCCAGAGTGTGAAAGGAAAGTGTTTAACCCACAGTCACGGAGTGTGAAAGGAAACTGTTTAACCCACAGTCCCACAGTGTGAAAGCAAAGTGTTTAACCAACAGTCCCAGAATGTGAAAGCAAAGTGTTTTACCTACAGTCCCAGAGTGTGAAAGCAAAGTGTTTAACCTACAGTCCCACAGTGTGAAAGCAAAGTGTTTAACCAACAGTCCCAGAATGTGAAAGGAAAGTGTTTAACCAACAGTCCCAGAGTGTGAAAGCAAAGTGTTTAACCTGCATTCCCAGAGTGTGAAAGCAAAGTGTTTAACCTGCATTCCCAGAGTGTGAAAGCAAAGTGTTTAACCTGCAGTCCCAGAGTGTGAAAGCAAAGTGTTTAACCTGCAGTCCCAGAGTGTGAAAGCAAAGTGTTTAACCTACAGTCCCATCGTGTGAAAGCAAAGTGTTTAATCCAAAGTCCCAGAATGTGAAAGGAAAGTGTTTAACCAACAGTGCCGGAGTGTGAAAGGAAAGTGTTTCACCCACAGTCCCAGTGTGTGAAAGGAAAGTGTTTAACCTACAGTCCCACAGTGTGAAATGAAAGTGTTTAACTCACAGTCCCAGAGTGTGAAATGAAAGTGTTTAAGCCACAGTCCCAGAGTGTGAAAGGAAAGTGTTTAACGCACAGTCCCAGAGTGTGAAAGGAAAGTGTTTCACCCACAGTCCCAGACTGCAAAAGGAAAGTGTTTAACCAACAGTCCCAGACTGCAAAAGGAAAGTGTTTCACCCACAGTCCCAGAGTGTGAAAGGAAAGTGTTTCACCCACAGTCCCAGAGTGTGAAAAGACAGTGTTTAACCCACAGTCCCAGAGTGTGAAAAGACAGTGTTTAACCCACAGTCCCAGAGAGGGAAAGCAAAGTGTTTAACCTACAGTCCCAGACTGCAAAAGGAAAGTGTTTAACCAACAGTCCCAGACTGCAAAAGGAAAGTGTTTCACCCACAGTCCCAGAGTGTGAAAGGAAAGTGTTTCACCCACAGTCCCAGAGTGTGAAAAGACAGTGTTTAACCCACAGTCCCAGAGTGTGAAAGCAAAGTGTTTAACCCACAGTCCCAGAGAGGGAAAGCAAAGTGTTTAACCTACAGTCCCAGAGTGTGAAAGCAAAGTGTTTAACCAACAGTCCCAGAGAGGGAAAGCAAAGTGTTTAACCTACAGTCCCAGAGTGTGAAAGCAAAGTGTTTAACCTACAGTCCCAGAGTGTGAAAGCAAAGTGTTTGAGCCACAGTCCCAGAGAGGGAAAGCAAAGTGTTAAACCTACAGTCCCAGAGTGTGAAAGGAAAGTGTTTAACCCACAGTCCCGGAGTGTGAAAGGAAAGTGTTTAACCCACAGTGCCAGAGAGGGACAGCAAAGTGTTCAACCAACATTCCCAGAGAGGGAAAGGAAAGTGTTTAACCCACAGTCCCAGAGTGTGAAATGAAAGTGTTTAACCAACAGTCCCAGAGAGTGAAAGGAAAGTGTTTAACCCACAGTCCCAGAGTGTGAAATGAAAGTGTTTAACCTACAGTCCCAGAATGTGAAAGGAAAGTGTTTAACCTACAGTCCCAGAGAGTGAAAGGAAAGTGTTTAACCCACAGTCCCAGAGTGTGAAATGAAAGTGTTTAACCAACAGTCCCAGAGTGTGAAAGGAAAGTGTTTAACCCACAGTCCCAGAGAGGGAAAGCAAAGTGTTTAACCTACAGTCCCAGAGTGTGAAAGCAAAGTGTTTAACCAACAGTCCCAGAGAGGGAAAGGAAAGTGTTTTACCTGCAGTCCCAGAGTGTGAAAGGAAAGTGTTTAACCAACAGTCCAAGAGTGTGAAAGGAAAGTGTTTAACCTACAGTCCCAGAATGTGAAAGGAAAGTGTTTAACCTACAGTCCCAGAATGTGAAAGGAAAGTGTTTAACCAACAGTCCCAGAGTGTGAAAGCAAAGTGTTCAACCTGCAGTCCCAGAGTGTGAAAGCAAAGTGTTTAACCTACAGTCCCAGAGTGTGAAAGGAAAGTGTTTAACCTACAGTCCCAGAATGTGAAAGGAAAGTGTTTAACCTACAGTCCCAGAGTGTGAAAGGAAAGTGTTTAACCTACAGTCCCAGAATGTGAAAGGAAAGTGTTTAACTGACAGTCCCAGAATGTGAAAGGAAAGTGTTTAACCTACAGTCCCAGAGTGTGAAAGGAAAGTGTTTAACCTACAGTCCCAGAGTGTGAAAGCAAAGTGTTTAACCTACAGTCCCAGAGTGTGAAAGGAAAGTGTTTAACCTACAGTCCCAGAGTGTGAAAGGAAAGTGTTTAACCTACAGTCCCAGAATGTGAAAGGAAAGTGTTTAACCCACAGTCCCAGAGTGTGAAGTGAAAGTGTTTAACCAACAGTCCCAGAATGTGAAAGGAAAGTGTTTAACCAACAGTCCCAGAGTGTGAAAGCAAAGTGTTTAACCTACAGTCCCAGAATGTGAAAGGAAAGTGTTTAACCCACAGTCCCAGAGTGTGAAATGAAAGTGTTTAACCCACAGTCCCAGAGAGGGAAAGCAAAGTGTTTAACCTACAGTCCCAGAGTGTGAAAGCAAAGTGTTTAACCTACAGTCCCCAATTGTGAAAGGAAAGTGTTTAACCCACTGTCCCAGAGAGGGAAAGGAAAGTGTTTGAGCCACAGTCCCAGAGTGTGAAAGGAAAGTGTTTCAGCTGCAGTCCCAGAGTGTGAAAGGAAAGTGTTTAACCAACAGTCCCAGAGTGTGAAAGCAAAGTGTTTAACCTCCAGTCCCAGAGTGTGAAAGGAAAGTGTTTAACCCACAGTCACGGAGTGTGAAAGGAAACTGTTTAACCCACAGTGCCAGAGAGGGAAAGCAAAGTGTTCAACCAACATTCCCAGAGTGTGAAAGGAAAGTGTTTAACCTACAGTCCCACAGTGTGAAAGGCAAGTGTTTAACCAACAGTCCCAGAGAGGGAAAGGAAAGTGTTTTACCTACAGTCCCAGAGTGTGAAAGCAAAGTGTTTAACCTACAGTCCCACAGTGTGAAAGCAAAGTGTTTAACCAACAGTCCCAGAATGTGAAAGGAAAGTGTTTAACCAACAGTCCCAGAGAGTGAAAGGAAAGTGTTTAACCCACAGTCCCAGAATGTGAAAGGAAAGTGTTTCACCCACAGTCCCCGATTGTGAAAGGAAAGTGTTTCACCCACAGTCCCAGAGTGTGAAAGGAAAGTGTTTAACCAACAGTCCCAGAGTGTGAAAGGAAAGTGTTTAACCAACAGTCCCAGAGTGTGAAAGGAAAGTGTTTAACCTGCAGTCCCAGAGTGTGAAAGCTAAGTGTTTAACCAACAGTCCCAGAGTGTGAAAGCAAAGTGTTTAACCAACAGTCCCAGAGTGTGAAAGGAGAGTGTTTAACCTACAGTCCCAGAGTGTGAAAGCAAAGTGTTTAACCAACAGTCCCAGAGAGGGAAAGGAAAGTGTTTTACCTGCAGTCCCAGAGTGTGAAAGGAAAGTGTTTAACCCACAGTCCCGGAGTGTGAAAGCAAAGTGTTTAACCCACAGTGCCAGAGAGGGAAAACCAAGTGTTCAAAAAACATTCCCAGAGTGTGAAAGGAAAGTGTTTAACCTACAGTCCCACAGTGTGAAAGCAAAGTGTTTAACCAACAGTCCCAGAGAGGGAAAGGAAAGTGTTTAACCAACAGTCCCAGAGAGGGAAAGCAAAGTGTTTAACCAACAGTCCCAGAGTGTGAAAGCAAAGTGTTTAACCGACAGTACCAGAGAGTGAAAGGAAAGTTTTTGACCCACAGTCCCAGAGTGTGAAATGAAAGTGTTTAACCAACAGTCCCAGAATGTGAAAGGAAAGTGTTTAACCAACAGTCCCAGAATGTGAAAGGAAAGTGTTTAACCAACAGTCCCAGAGTGTGAAAGCAAAGTGTTTAACCAACAGTCCCAGAGAGGGAAAGGAAAGTGTTTAACCAACAGTCCCAGAGTGTGAAAGGAAAGTGTTTAACCTACAGTCCCAGAGTGTGAAAGGAAAGTGTTTCACCCACAGTCCCAGAGTGTGAAAGGAAAGTGTTTAACCTACAGTCCCACAGTGTGAAATGAAAGTGTTTAACTCACAGTCCCAGAGTGTGAAATGAAAGTGTTTAAGCCACAGTCCCGGAGTGTGAAAGGAAAGTGTTTCACCCACAGTCCCAGAGAGTGAAAGGAAAGTGTTTCACCCACAGTCCCAGAGTGTGAAAGGAAAGTGTTTCACCCACAGTCCCAGAGAGTGAAAGGAAAGTGTTTCACCCACAGTCCCATAGTGTGAAATGAAAGTGTTTCACCCACAGTCCCAGAGTGTGAAAGCAAAGTGTTGAACCTACAGTCCCAGAGAGGGAAAGCAAAGTGTTTAACCCACAGTCCCAGAGTGTGAAAGGACAGTGTATAAACCACAGAGCCAAAGTGTGAAAGGAAAGTGTTTAACCAACAGTCCCAGAGTGTGAAAGGAAAGTGTTTAACCAACAGTCCCTGAGTGTGAAAGGAAAGTGTTTCACCCACAGTCCCAGAGTGTGAAAGGAAAGTGTTTAACCAACAGTCCCAGAGAGGGAAAGCAAAGTGTTTAACCAACAGTCCCCGAGAGTGAAAGGAAAGTGTTTAACCAACAGTCCCGGAGTGTGAAAGGAAAGTGTTGAACCCAAAGTCCCAGAGAGTGAAAGGAAAGTGTTTAACCAACAGTCCCGGAGTGTGAAAGGAAAGTGTTTAACCTACAGTCCCAGAATGTGAAAGGGAAGTGTTTAACCTGCAGTCCCAGAGTGTGAAAGGAAAGTGTTTAACCCAAAGTCCCAGAGTGTGAAAGGAAAGTGTTTAACCCAAAGTCCCAGAGTGTGAAAGGAAAGTGTTTAACCCAAAGTCCCAGAGTGTGAAAGGACAGTGTTGAACCCACAGTCCCAGAGTGTGAAAGGACAGTGTTTAACCCACAGTCCCAGAGTGTGAAAGGACAGTGTTTAACCCACAGTCCCAGAGTGTGAAAGGACAGTGTTTAACCCACAGTCCCAGAGTGTGAAAGGACAGTGTTTAACCCACAGTCCCAGAGTGTGAAAGGACAGTGTTTAACCCACAGTCCCAGAGAGTGAAAGGACAGTGTTTAACCCACAGTCCCAGAGTGTGAAAGGAAAGTGTTTAACCCACAGTGCCAGAGAGGGAAAGCAAAGTGTTTAACCAACAGTCCCAGAGTGTGAAAGGACAGTGTTTAACCGACAGTCCCACAGTGTGAAAGCAAAGTGTTTAACCAACAGTCCCAGAGAGGGAAAGGAAAGTGTTTAACCGACAGTCCCAGAGTGTGAAAGCAAAGTGTTTAACCTGCAGTCTCAGAATGTGAAAGCAAAGTGTTTAACCAACAGTCCCACAGTGTGAAAGTTCAGTGTATAAACCACTTTCCCAAAGTGTGAAAGGAAAGTGTTTAACCAACAGTCCCAGAGTGTGAAAGGAAAGTGTTTCACCCACAGTCCCAGAGTGCAAAAGGAAAGTGTTTAACCAACAGTCCCAGAGTGTGAAAGGAAAGTGTTTCACCCACAGTCCCAGAGTGTGAAAGTTCAGTGTATAAACCACAGTCCCAAAGTGTGAAAGGAAAGTGTTTAACCAACAGTCCCAGAGTGTGAAAGGAAAGTGTTTAACCTACAGTCCCAGAGTGTGAAAGGAAAGTGTTTCACCCACAGTCCCAGAGTGTGAAAGGAAAGTGTTTAACCAACAGTCCCAGAGTGTGAAAGGAAAGTGTTTAACCAACAGTCCCACAGTGTGAAAGGAAAGTGTTCAAGCTGCAGTCCCAGATTGTGAAAGCAAAGTGTTTAACCTGCAGTCCCAGAGTGTGAAAGCAAAGTGTTTAACCTGCAGTCCCAGAATGTGAAAGGAAAGTGTTTAACCTACAGTCCCATAGTGTGAAAGCAAAGTGTTTAACCAACAGTCCCAGAGTGTGAAAGCAAAGTGTTTAACCGACAGTCCCAGAGTGTGAAAGCAAAGTGTTTAACCGACAGTCCCACAGTGTGAAAGCAAAGTGTTTCACCAACAGTCCCAGAGAGGGAAAGGAAAGTGTTTAACCCACAGTCCCTGAGTGTGAAAGGAAAGTGTTTAACCCACAGTCCCAGAGAGTGAAAGGAAAGTGTTTAAGCCACAGTCCCAGAGAGTGAAAGGAAAGTGTTTAACCCACAGTCCCAGAGTGTGAAATGAAAGTGTTTAACCCACAGTCCCAGAGAGGGAAAGCAAAGTGTTTAACCTACAGTCCCAGAGTGTGAAAGCAAAGTGTTTGAGCCACAGTCCCAGAGTGTGAAAGGAAAGTGTTTCAGCTGCAGTCCCAGAGTGTGAAAGGAAAGTGTTTAACCAACAGTCCCAGAGTGTGAAAGCAAAGTGTTTAACCTCCAGTCCCAGAGTGTGAAAGGAAAGTGTTTAACCCACATTCACGGAGTGTGAAAGGAAACTGTTTAACCCACAGTCCCACAGTGTGAAAGCAAAGTGTTTAACCAACAGTCCCAGAATGTGAAAGCAAAGTGTTTAACCTACAGTCCCACAGTGTGAAAGGCAAGTGTTTAACCAACAGTCCCAGAGAGGGAAAGCAAAGTGTTTAACCTACAGTCCCACAGTGTGAAAGCAAAGTGTTTAACAAACAGTCCCAGAATGTGAAAGGAAAGTGTTTAACCTACAGTCCCTGAATGTGAAAGCAAAGTGTTTCACCTGCAGTCCCACAGTGTGAAAGCAAAGTGTTTAACCAACAGTCCCAGAGAGGGAAAGGAAAGTGTTTAACCTGCAGTCCCAGAGTGTGAAAGCAAAGTGTTTAACCAACAGTCCCAGAATGTGAAAGGAAAGTGTTTAACCAACAGTCCCAGAGAGTGAAAGGAAAGTGTTTAACCCACAGTCCCAGAATGTGAAAGGAAAGTGTTTCACCTACAGTCCCCGATTGTGAAAGGAAAGTGTTTCACCCACAGTCCCAGAGTGTGAAAGGAAAGTGTTTAACCAACAGTCCCAGAGTGTGAAAGGAAAGTGTTTAACCAACAGTCCCAGAGTGTGAAAGGAAAGTGTTTAACCTACAGTCCCAGAGAGGGAAAGCAAAGTGTTTAACCAACAGTCCCAGAGTGTGAAAGGAAAGTGTTTAACCAACAGTCCCAGAATGTGAAAGGAAAGTGTTTAACCTACAGTCCCAGAGTGTGAAAGCAAAGTGTTTAACCAACAGTCCCAGAATGTGAAAGGAAAGTGTTTTACCTGCAGTCCCAGAGTGTGAAAGGAAAGTGTTTAACCAACAGTGCCAGAGAGGGAAAGGAAAGTGTTTAACCAACAGTCCCAGAGTGTGAAAGGAAAGTGTTTAACCCACAGTCCCAGAGTGCAAAAGGAAAGTGTTTCACCCACAGTCCCAGAGTGTGAAAGTTCAGTGTATAAACCACAGTCCCAAAGTGTGAAAGGAAAGTGTTTAACCTACAGTCCCAGAGTGTGAAAGGAAAGTGTTTCACCCACAGTCCCAGAGTGTGAAAGGAAAGTGTTGAACCTACAGTCCCACAGTGTGAAATGAAAGTGTTTAAGCCACAGTCCCAGAGTGTGAAAGGAAAGTGTTTCACCCACAGTCCCAGAGAGTGAAAGGAAAGTGTTTCACCCACAGTCCCAGAGTGTGAAAGGACAGTGTTTAACCCACAGTCCCAGAGTGTGAAAGGACAGTGTTTCACCCACAGTCCCAGAGAGTGAAAGGAAAGTGTTTCACCCACAGTCCCATAGTGTGAAATGAAAGTGTTTCACCCACAGTCCCAGAGTGTGAAAGCAAAGTGTTGAACCTACAGTCCCAGAGAGGGAAAGCAAAGTGTTTAACCCACAGTCCCAGAGTGTGAAAGGACAGTGTATAAACCACAGAGCCAAAGTGTGAAAGGAAAGTGTTTAACCAACAGTCCCAGAGTGTGAAAGGAAAGTGTTTAACCAACAGTCCCAGAGTGTGAAAGGAAAGTGCTTAACCAACAGTCCCAGAGTGTGAAAGGAAAGTGTTTAACCTACAGTCCCACAGTGTGAAAGGAAAGTGTTTAACCTGCAGTCCCAGAGTGTGAAAGCAAAGTGTTTAACCTGCAGTCCCAGAATGTGAAAGGAAAGTGTTTAACCTACAGTCCCATAGTGTGAAAGCAAAGTGTTTAACAACCATGTCCCAGAGTGTGAAAGCAAAGTGTTTAACCGACAGTCCCACAGTGTGAAAGCAAAGTGTTTCACCAACAGTCCCAGAGAGGGAAAGGAAAGTGTTTAACCCACAGTCCCCGAGTGTGAAAGGAAAGTGTTTAACCCACAGTCCCAGAGAGTGAAAGGAAAGTGTTTAAGCCACAGTCCCAGAGTGTGAAAGGAAAGTGTTTAACCTACAGTCCCACAGTGTGAAAGCAAAGTGTTTAACAAACAGTCCCAGAATGTGAAAGGAAAGTGTTTAACCTACAGTCCCTGAATGTGAAAGCAAAGTGTTTCACCTGCAGTCCCACAGTGTGAAAGCAAAGTGTTTAACCAACAGTCCCAGAGAGGGAAAGGAAAGTGTTTAACCTGCAGTCCCAGAGTGTGAAAGCAAAGTGTTTAACCAACAGTCCCAGAATGTGAAAGGAAAGTGTTTAACCAACAGTCCCAGAGAGTGAAAGGAAAGTGTTTAACCCACAGTCCCAGAATGTGAAAGGAAAGTGTTTCACCTACAGTCCCCGATTGTGAAAGGAAAGTGTTTCACCCACAGTCCCAGAGTGTGAAAGGAAAGTGTTTAACCAACAGTCCCAGAGTGTGAAAGGAAAGTGTTTAACCAACAGTCCCAGAGTGTGAAAGGAAAGTGTTTAACCTACAGTCCCAGAGAGGGAAAGCAAAGTGTTTAACCAACAGTCCCAGAGTGTGAAAGGAAAGTGTTTAACCAACAGTCCCAGAATGTGAAAGGAAAGTGTTTAACCTACAGTCCCAGAGTGTGAAAGCAAAGTGTTTAACCAACAGTCCCAGAATGTGAAAGGAAAGTGTTTTACCTGCAGTCCCAGAGTGTGAAAGGAAAGTGTTTAACCAACAGTGCCAGAGAGGGAAAGGAAAGTGTTTAACCAACAGTCCCAGAGTGTGAAAGGAAAGTGTTTAACCCACAGTCCCAGAGTGCAAAAGGAAAGTGTTTCACCCACAGTCCCAGAGTGTGAAAGTTCAGTGTATAAACCACAGTCCCAAAGTGTGAAAGGAAAGTGTTTAACCAACAGTCCCAGAGTGTGAAAGGAAAGTGTTTAACCTACAGTCCCAGAGTGTGAAAGGAAAGTGTTTCACCCACAGTCCCAGAGTGTGAAAGGAAAGTGTTGAACCTACAGTCCCACAGTGTGAAATGAAAGTGTTTAAGCCACAGTCCCAGAGTGTGAAAGGAAAGTGTTTCACCCACAGTCCCAGAGAGTGAAAGGAAAGTGTTTCACCCACAGTCCCAGAGTGTGAAAGGACAGTGTTTAACCCACAGTCCCAGAGTGTGAAAGGACAGTGTTTCACCCACAGTCCCAGAGAGTGAAAGGAAAGTGTTTCACCCACAGTCCCATAGTGTGAAATGAAAGTGTTTCACCCACAGTCCCAGAGTGTGAAAGCAAAGTGTTGAACCTACAGTCCCAGAGAGGGAAAGCAAAGTGTTTAACCCACAGTCCCAGAGTGTGAAAGGACAGTGTATAAACCACAGAGCCAAAGTGTGAAAGGAAAGTGTTTAACCAACAGTCCCAGAGTGTGAAAGGAAAGTGTTTAACCAACAGTCCCAGAGTGTGAAAGGAAAGTGCTTAACCAACAGTTCCAGAGTGTGAAAGGAAAGTGTTTAACCAACAGTCCCAGAGTGTGAAAGGAAAGTGTTTCACCAACAGTCCCAGAGTGTGAAAGGAAAGTGTCTCACCAACAGTCCCAGAGTGTGAAAGGAAAGTGTTTAACCTACAGTCCCACAGTGTGAAAGGAAAGTGTTTAACCTGCAGTCCCAGAGTGTGAAAGCAAAGTGTTTAACCTGCAGTCCCAGAATGTGAAAGGAAAGTGTTTAACCTACAGTCCCATAGTGTGAAAGCAAAGTGTTTAACAACCATGTCCCAGAGTGTGAAAGCAAAGTGTTTAACCGACAGTCCCACAGTGTGAAAGCAAAGTGTTTCACCAACAGTCCCAGAGAGGGAAAGGAAAGTGTTTAACCCACAGTCCCCGAGTGTGAAAGGAAAGTGTTTAACCCACAGTCCCAGAGAGTGAAAGGAAAGTGTTTAAGCCACAGTCCCAGAGTGTGAAAGGAAAGTGTTAAACCAACAGTCCCGGACTGTGAAAGGAAAGTGTTTAACCAACAGTCCCGGAGTGTGAAAGGAAAGTGTTTAACCTACAGTCCCAGAATGTGAAAGGAAAGTGTTTAACCTGCAGAACCCAGAGTGTGAAAGGAAAGTGTTTAACCCACAGTCCCAGAGTGTGAAAGGACAGTGTTTAACCCACAGTCCCAGAGTGTGAAAGGACAGTGTTTAACCCACAGTCCCAGAGTGTGAAAGGACAGTGTTTAACCCACAGTCCCAGAGTGTGAAAGGACAGTGTTTAACCTACAGTCCCAGAGTGTGAAAGGAAAGTGTTTAACCCAAAGTCCCAGAGAGTGAAAGGACAGTGTTTAACCCAAAGTCCCAGAGTGTGAAAGGAAAGTGTTTAACCAACAGTCCCAGAGTGTGAAAGGAAAATGTTTAATCCAAAGTCCCAGAATGTGAAAGGAAAGTGTTTAACCAACAGTCCCGGAGTGTGAAAGGAAAGTGTTTCACCAACAGTCCCAGAGAGGGAAAGGAAAGTGTTTAACCTACAGTCCCAGAGGGTGAAACTAAAGTGTTTAACCAACAGTCCCAGAGTGTGAAAGGAAAGTGTTTAACCTACAGTCCCAGAATGTGAAAGGAAAGTGTTTAACCTGCAGTCCCAGAGTGTGAAAGGAAAGTGTTTAACCCACAGTCCCAGAGTGTGAAAGGACAGTGTTTAACCCACAGTCCCAGAGTGTGAAAGGACAGTGTTTAACCCACAGTCCCAGAGTGTGAAAGGACAGTGTTTAACCCACAGTCCCAGTGTGAAAGGACAGTGTTTAACCCACAGTCCCAGAGTGTGAAAGGAAAGTGTTTAACCCACAGTCCCAGAGTGTGAAAGGACAGTGTTTAACCCACAGTCCCAGAGTGTGAAAGGAAAGTGTTTAACCCAAAGTCCCAGAGTGTGAAAGGACAGTGTTTAACCCACAGTCCCAGAGTGTGAAAGGAAAGTGTTTAACCCAAAGTCCCAGAGAGTGAAAGGACAGTGTTTAACCCAAAGTCCCAGAGAGTGAAAGGACAGTGTTTAACCCAAAGTCCCAGAGTGTGAAAGGAAAGTGTTTAACCCACAGTCCCAGAGTGTGAAAGGAAAGTGTTTAACCCACAGTCCCAGACTGTGAAAGGACAGTGTACAAACCAAAGACCCAATGTGTGAAAGGAAAGTGTTTAACCAACAGTCCCAGAGTGTGAAAGGAAAGTGTTTCACCCACAGTCCCAGATTGTGAAAGGAAAGTGTCTAAGTCACCGTCCCAGAGAGTGAACGGACAGTGTATAGCCCACTGTCCCAGAGTGTGAAAGGAAAGTGTTTAACCAACAGTCCCAGAGTGTGAAAGGAAAGTGTTTCACCCACAGTCCCAGAGTGTGAAAGGAAAGTGTTTAACCAACAGTCCCAGAGTGTGAAAGGAAAGTGTTTAACCCACAGTCCCAGAGTGTAAAAGGAAAGTGTTTAACCCACAGTCCCAGAGAGTGAGAGGAAAGTGTTGAACTTGCATTCCCAGAATGGGAAAGGAAAGTGTTGAACCCACAGTCCCAGAGTGTGAAAGTAAAGTGTTTAACCCACAGTCCCAGAGTGTGAAAGGAAAGTGTTTAACCTACAGTCCCACAGTGTGAAAGCAAAGTGTTTCACCAACAGTCCCAGAGAGGGAAAGGAAAGTGTTTAACCAACAGTCCCAGAGTATGAAAGGAAATTATTTAACCCACAGTCCCTGAGTGTGAAAGGAAAGTGTTTAACACACAGTCTCTGAGTGTGAAAGGAAAGTGTTAAACCAACAGTCCCGGACTGTGAAAGGAAAGTGTTTAACCAACAGTCCCGGACTGTGAAAGGAAAGTGTTTAACCAACAGTCCCGGACTGTGAAAGCAAAGTGTTTAACCTACAGTCCCAGAATGTGAAAGGAAAGTGTTTAACCCAAAGTCCAAGAGTGTGAAAGGACAGTGTTTCACCCACAGTCCCAGAGTGTGAAAGGACAGTGTTTCACCCACAGTCCCAGAGTGTGAAAGGACAGTGTTTAACCCACAGTCCCAGAGTGTGAAAGGACAGTGTTTAACCCAAAGTCCCAGAGTGTGAAAGGAAAGTGTTTAACCCACAGTCCCGGAGTGTGAAAGGAAAGTGTTTAACCCACAGTGCCAGAGAGGGAAAGCAAAGTGTTTAACCAACAGTCCCAGAGTGTGAAAGGACAGTGTTTAACCTACAGTCCCATAGTGTGAAAGCAAAGTGTTTAACCAACAGTCCCAGAGTGTGAAAGGAAAATGTTTAATCCAAAGTCCCAGAATGTGAAAGGAAAGTGTTTAACCAACAGTCCCGGAGTGTGAAAGGAAAGTGTTTAACCAACAGTCCCGGAGTGTGAAAGGAAAGTGTTTTACCCAAAGTCCCAGAATGTGAAAGGAAAGTGTTTAACCAACAGTCCCGGAGTGTGAAAGGAAAGTGTTTCACCCAAAGTCCCAGAATGTGAAAGGAAAGTGTTTAACCTGCAGTCCCAGAGAGTGAAAGGAAAGTGTTTAACCAACAGTCCCGGAGTGTGAAAGGAAAATGTTTAACCTACAGTCCCAGAGTGTGAAAGGACAGTGTTTAACCCACAGTCCCAGAGTGTGAAAGGACAGTGTTTAACCCACAGTCCCAGAGTGTGAAAGGAAAGTGTTTCACCCACAGTCCCAGAGTGTGAAAGGAAAGTGTTTCACCCACAGTCCCAGAGTGTGAAAGGAAAGTGTTTCACCCACAGTCCCAGAGTGTGAAAGGAAAGTGTTTAACCCAAAGTCCCAGAGTGTGAAAGGGAAGTGTTTATCCCACTGTCCCAGAGTGTGAAAGGGAAGTGTTTAACCGACAGTCCCAGAGTGTGAAAGGAAAGTGTTTAACCCACAGTCCCAGAGTGTGAAAGGACAGTGTATAAACCACAGACCCAAAGTGTGAAAGGAAAGTGTTTAACCAACAGTCCCAGAGTGTGAAAGGAAAGTGTTTAACCAACAGTCCCAGAGTGTGAAAGGAAAGTGTTTAACCAACAGTCCCAGAGTGTGAAAGGAAAGTGTTTCACCCACAGTCCCAGAGTGTGAAAGGAAAGTGTTTAACCAACAGTCCCAGAGAGTGAAAGGAAAGTGTTTAACCAACAGTCCCAGAGAGGGAAATCAAAGTGTTTAACCAACAGTCCCAGAGTGTGAAAGGAAAGTGTTTAACCAACAGTCCCGGAGTGTGAAAGGAAAGTGTTGAACCCAAAGTCCCAGAGAGTGAAAGGAAAGTGTTTATCCAACAGTCCCGGAGTGTGAAAGGAAAGTGTTTAACCTGCAGTCCCAGAGTGTGAAAGGAAAGTGTTTAACCCAAAGTCCCAGAGTTTGAAAGGAAAGTGTTTAACCCACAGTCCCAGAGTGTGAAAGGAAAGTGTTTAACCCACAGTCCCAGAGTGTGAAAGGAAAGTGTTTAACCCACAGTGCCAGAGAGGGAAAGCAAAGTGTTTAACCAACAGTCCCAGAGTGTGAAAGGACAGTGTTTAACCGACAGTCCCACAGTGTGAAAGCAAAGTGTTTAACCAACAGTCCCAGAGAGGGAAAGGAAAGTGTTTAACCGACAGTCCCAGAGTGTGAAAGCAAAGTGTTTAACCTGCAGTCTCAGAATGTGAAAGCAAAGTGTTTAACCAACAGTCCCAGAGAGGGAAAGGAAAGTGTTTAACCTACAGTCCCAGAGAGGGAAAGGAAAGTGTTTAACCTACAGTCCCCGATTGTGAAAGGACAGTGTTTCACCCACAGTCCCAGAGTGTGAAAGGAAAGTGTTTAACCCACAGTCCCAGAGTGTGAAAGGAAAGTGTTTAACCGACAGTCCTAGAGTGTGAAAGGAAAGTGTTTCACCCACAGTCCCAGAGTGTGAAAGGAAAGTTTTCAACCAACAGTCCCAGAGTGTGAAAGCAAAGTGTTTAACCCACAGTCCCAGAGTGTGAAAGTACAGTGTTTAACCTGCAGTCCCAGAGTGTGAAAGGAAAGTCTTTAACCGGCAGTCCCAGAGACTGAAAGGAAACTGTTTAACCCGCAGTCCCAGAGTGTGAAAGGAAAGTTTTTAACCCACAGTCCCAGCGGGTGAAAGGAAAGTGTTTAACCAACAGTCCCAGAGTGAGAAAGGAAAGTGTTTAACCCACAGTCCCAGAGTGTGAAAGGAAAGTGTTTAACCCACAGTCCCAGAGTGTGAAAGGAAAGTGTTTAACCCACAGTCCCAGACTGTGAAAGGACAGTGTACAAACCACAGACCCAATGTGTGAAAGGAAAGTGTTTAACCAACAGTCCCAGAGTGTGAAAGGAAAGTGTTTCACCCACAGTCCCAGATTGTGAAAGGAAAGTGTCTAAGTCACCGTCCCAGAGAGTGAACGGACAGTGTATAGCCCACTGTCCCAGAGTGTGAAAGGAAAGTGTTTAACCAACAGTCCCAGAGTGTGAAAGGAAAGTGTTTCACCCACAGTCCCAGAGTGTGAAAGGAAAGTGTTTAACCAACAGTCCCAGAGTGTGAAAGGAAAGTGTTTAACCCACAGTCCCAGAGTGTAAAAGGAAAGTGTTTAACCAACAGTCCCAGAGTGTGAAAGGAAAGTGTTTCACCCACAGTCCCAGAGTGTGAAAGGAAAGTGTTTAACCAACAGTCCCAGAGTGTGAAAGGAAAGTGTTTCACCCACAGTCCCAGATTGTGAAAGGAAAGTGTCTAAGTCACCGTCCCAGAGAGTGAACGGACAGTGTATAGCCCACTGTCCCAGAGTGTGAAAGGAAAGTGTTTAACCAACAGTCCCAGAGTGTGAAAGGAAAGTGTTTCACCCACAGTCCCAGAGTGTGAAAGGAAAGTGTTTAACCCACAGTCCCAGAGAGTGAGAGGAAAGTGTTGAACTTGCATTCCCAGAATGGGAAAGGAAAGTGTTTAACCCACAGTCCCAGAGAGTGAAAGGAAAGTGTTTAAAAAAACAGTCCCAGAGTGTGAAAGGAAAGTGTTTAACCCACAGGCCTAGAGTGTGAAAGGAAAGTGTTGAACCTGCTGTCCCAGAGTGTGAAAGGCCAGTGTTTAACCTGCATTCCCAGAATGTGATAGGAAAGTGTTTAACCCACAGTCCCAGAGTGTGAAAGGAAAGTGTTTAACCCACAGTCCCAGAGAGTGAGAGGAAAGTGTTTAACCCACAGTCCCAGAGAGTGAGAGGAAAGTGTTGAACTTGCATTCCCAGAATGAGAAAGGAAAGTGTTTAACCCACAGTCCCAGAGAGTGAAAGTAAATTGTTTAACCCACAGTCCCAGAGTGTGAAAGGAAAGTGTTTAACCCACAGTCCCAGAGTGTGAAAGGAAAGTGTTTAACCCACAGTCCCAGAGTGTGAAAGGAAAGTGTTTAACCCACAGTCCCAGAGTGTGAAAGGAAAGTGTTTAACCCACAGTCCCAGAGTGTGAAAGGAAAGTGTTTAACCCACAGTCCCAGAGTGCGAAAGGTCAGTTTTCAACCGACAGTCCCAGAATGTGAAAGCAAAGTGTTTAACCCACAGTCCCAGAGTGTGAAAGCAAAGTGTTTAACCCACAGTCCCAGATTGTGAAAGGACAGTGTTTAACCCACAGTCCCAGAGTGTGAAAGGACAGTGTTTAACCCACAGTCCCAGAGTGTGAAAGGACAGTGTTTAACCCACAGTCCCAGAGTGTGAAAGGAAAGTGTTTAACACACAGTCCCAGAGTGTGAAAGGAAGTGTTTAACACACAGTCCCAGAGTGTGAAAGGAAGTGTTTGACCCACAGTCCCAGAGTGTGAAAGGACAGTGTTTAACCCACAGTCCCAGAGTGTGAAATGAAAGTGCTTAACCCACAGTCCCAGAGTGTGAAAGGAAAGTGCTTAACCCACAGTCCCAGAGTGTGAAAGGAAAGTGCTTAACCTACAGTCCCAGAGTGTGAAAGGAAAGTGCTTAACCTACAGTCCCAGAGTGTGAAAGGACAGTGTTTACCCGACACTCCCAGAGCTTTTAAGGAAAGTTTTTATCCTATAGTCGCAAAATGTGAAAGGACAGTGTTTAATCCACAGTCCCAGATTGTGAAAGTAAAGTGTTGAACCCACACTCCCCGAGTGTGAAAGGACAGTGTTTAACCTGCAGTCCCAGAGTGTGAAAGGAATGTGTTTAACCTGCAGACCCAGAGTATGAAAGGACAGTGTTTAACCCACAGTCCCAGAGTGTGAAAGGACAGTGTTTAACCCACATTCCCAGAGTGTGAAAGGACAGTGTTTAACCCACAGTCCCAGAGTGTGAAAGGACAGTGTTTAACCCACAGTCCCAGAGTGTGAAAGGACAGTGTTTAACCCACAGTCCCAGAGTGTGTAAGGAAAATTTTTTAACTGCAGTCCCAGAGAGTGAAAGGAAAGTGTTTGACCCACAGTCCCAGAGTGAGAAAGGAAACTGTTTAAGCCACATTCCCAGAGTGTGAAAGGACAGTGTTTAACCCACAGTCCCAGATTGTGAAAGGACAGTGTTTAACCCACAGTCCGAGAGTGTGAAAGGACAGTGTTTAACCCACAGTCCCAGAGTGTGAAAGGAAAGTGTTTAACCTACAGTCCCAGAGAGGGAAAGGAAAGTGTTTAACCTACAGTCCCAGAGTGTGAAAGGACAGTGTTTAACCCACATTCCCAGAGTGTGAAAGGACAGTGTTTAACCCACAGTCCCAGAGTGTGAAAGGACTGTGTTTAACCCACAGTCCCAGAGTGTGAAAGGACAGTGTTTAACCCACAGTCCCAGAGTGTGTAAGGAAAATTTTTAAACTGCAGTCCCAGAGAGTGAAAGGAAAGTGTTTGACCCACAGTCCCAGAGTGAGAAAGGAAACTGTTTAAGCCACAGTCCCAGATTGTGAAAGGACAGTGTTTCACCCACAGTCCGAGAGTGTGAAAGGACAGTGTTTAACCCACAGTCCCAGAGTGTGAAAGGAAAGTGTTTAACCTACAGTCCCAGAGAGGGAAAGGAAAGTGTTTAACCGACAGTCCCAGAGTGTGAAAGGAAAGTGTTTCACCCACTGTCCCCGATTGTGAAAGGAAAGTGTTTCACCCACAGTCCCAGAGTGTGAAAGGAAAGTGTTTAACCCACAGTCCCAGAGTGTGAAAGGTCATTGTTTACCCACAGTCAGAGTGTGAAAGGAAAGTGTTGAACCCACAGTCCCAGAGTGTGAAAGGAAAGTGTTTAACCCACAGTCCCAGAGTGTGAAAGGAAAGTGTTTAACCCACAGTCCCAGATTGTGAAAGAGCAGTGTTTAACCCACAGTCCCAGAGTGTGAAAGGAAAGTGTTTAACCCACAGTCCCAGAGTGTGAAAGGAAGTGTTTAACCCACAGTCCCAGAGTGTGAAAGGAAGTGTTTAACCTACAGTCCCAGAGTGTGAAAGGAAAGTGTTTAACCCACAGTCCCAGAGTGTGAAAGGAAAGTGTTTAACCCACAGTCCCAGAGTGTGAAAGGAAAGTGTTTAACCCACAGTCCCAGAGTGTGAAAGCAAAGTGTTTAACCTGCATTCCCAGAGTGTGAAAGGGAAGTGTTTCCACACACAGTCAGAGTGTGTGTAAAGAAAGTGTTTAACCCACAGTCCCAGATTGTGAAAGGACAGTGTTTAACACACAGTCCCAGAGTGTGAAAGGACAGTGTTTAACCCACAGTCCCAGAGTGTGAAAGGAAGTGTTTAACCCACAGTCCCAGAGTGTGAAAGGAACGTGTTTAACCCACAGTCCCAGAGTGTGAAAGGAAGTGTTTAACCCACTGTCCCAGAGTGTGAAAGGAAAGTGTTTAACACACAGTCCCAGAGTGTGAAAGGAAGTGTTTAACACACAGTCCCAGAGTGTGAAAGGAAGTGTTTGACCCACAGTCCCAGAGTGTGAAAGGACAGTGTTTAACCCACAGTCCCAGAGTGTGAAAGCAAAGTGCTTAACCCACAGTCCCAGAGTGTGAAAGGAAAGTGCTTAACCTACAGTACCAGAGTGTGTAAGGACAGTGTTTACCCGACACTCCCAGAGCTTTTAAGGAAAGTTTTTATCATATAGTCGCAAAATGTGAAAGGACAGTGTTTAATCCACAGTCCCAGATTGTGAAAGTAAAGTGTTGAACCCACACTCCCCGAGTGTGAAAGGACAGTGTTTAACCTGCAGTCCCAGAGTGTGAAAGGAATGTGTTTAACCTGCAGACCCAGAGTATGAAAGGACAGTGTTTAACCCACAGTCCCAGAGTGTGAAAGGACAGTGTTTAACCCACATTCCCAGAGTGTGAAAGGACAGTGTTTAACACAGTCCCAGAGTGTGAAAGGACAGTGTTTAACCCACAGTCCCAGAGTGTGAAAGGACAGTGTTTAACCCACAGTCCCAGAGTGTGAAAGGACAGTGTTTAACCCACAGTCCCAGAGTGTGAAAGGACAGTGTTTAACCCACAGTCCCAGAGTGTGAAAGGAAAAATTTTAAACTGCAGTCCCAGAGAGTGAAAGGAAAGTGTTTGTCCCAATGTCCCAGAGTGAGAAAGGAAACTGTTTAAGCCACAGTCCCAGATTGTGAAAGGACAGTGTTTAACCCACAGTCCCAGTGTGTGAAAGGACAGTGTTTAACCCACAGTCCCAGAGTGTATAAGGAAAATTTTTAAACTGCAGTCCCAGAGAGTGAAAGGAAAGTGTTTGACCCACAGTCCCAGAGTGAGAAAGGAAACTGTTTAAGCCACAGTCCCAGATTGTGAAAGGACAGTGTTTAACCCACAGTCCGAGAGTGTGAAAGGACAGTGTTTAACCCACAGTCCCAGAGTGTGAAAGTAAAGTGTTTAACCTACAGTCCCAGAGAGGGAAAGGAAAGTGTTTAACCTACAGTCCCAGAGTGTGAAAGGACAGTGTTTAACCCACATTCCCAGAGTGTGAAAGGACAGTGTTTAACCCACAGTCCCAGAGTGTGAAAGGACAGTGTTTAACGCAGAGTCCCAGAGTGTGAAAGGACAGTGTTTAACCCACAGTCCCAGAGTGTGAAAGGAAAGTGTTTAACCTACAGTCCCAGAGTGTGAAAGGAAAGTGTTTAACCCACAGTCCCACAGTGTGAAAGGAAAGTGTTTCACCCACAGTCCCAGAGAGTGAGAGGAAAGTGTTTAACCCACAGTCCCAGAGTGTGAAAGGAAAGTGTTTAACCTGCATTCCCAGAGTGTGAAAGGTCATTGTTTAACCTACAGTCCCAGAGTGTGAAAGGTCACTGTTTAACCTACAGTCCCAGAGTGTGAAAGGTCAGTCTTTAACCCACATTCCCAAAGTGTGAAAGGACAGTGTTCAACCCACATTCCCAAAGTGTGAAAGGAAAGTGTTCAACCCGCAGTCCCAAAGTGTGAAAGGAAAGTGTTCAACCCGCAGTCCCAGAGTGTGAAAGGAAAGTGTTTAACCTGGATTCCCAGAGAGTGAGAGGAAAGTGTTTAACCTGCATTCCCAAAGTCTAATAGGAAAGTGTTGAACCTGCTGTCCCAGAGTGTGAAAGGACAGTGTTTAACCCACAGTCCCAGAGTGTGAAAGGTCATTGTTTAACCAACAGTCCCAGAGAGTGAGAGGAAAGTGTTTAACCCACAGTCCCAGAGTGTGAAAGGAAAGTGTTTAACCAACAGTCCCAGAGTGTGAAAGGAAAGTGTTTCACCCACAGTCCCAGAGTGTGAAAGGAAAGTGTTTAACCAACAGTCCCAGAGTGTGAAAGGACAGTGTTTAACCCACAGTCCCAGAGTGTGAAAGGACAGTGTTTAACCCACAGTCCCAGAGTGTGAAAGGACAGTGTTTAACCCACAGTCCCAGAATGTGAAAGGAAGTGTTTAACCCACAGTCCAAGAGTGTGAAAGGAAAGTGTTTAACCCACAGTCCCAGAGTGTGAAAGGAAAGTGTTTCACCCACAGTCCCAGAGTGTGAAAGGAAACTGTTTCACCCACCGTCCCAGAGTGTGAAAGGAAAGTGTTTAACCTGCATTCCCAGAGTGTGAAAGGAAAGTGTTTAACCCACAGTCCCAGAGTGTGAAAGGAAAGTGTTTAACCAACAGTCCCAGAGTGTGTTAAGAAAGTGTTTAACCCACAGTCCCAGATTGTGAAAGGACAGTGTTTAACCAACAGTCCCAGAGTGTGTTAAGAAAGTGTTTAACCCACAGTCCCAGAGTGTGAAAGGAAAGTGTTTAACCAACAGTCCCAGAGTGTGTTAAGAAAGTGTTTAACCCACAGTCCCAGAGTGTGAAAGGAAAGTGTTTAACCCACAGTCCCAGAGTGTGAAAGGAAAGTGTTTAACCCACAGTCCCAGAGTGTGAAAGGACAGTGTTTAACCCAGAGTCCCAGAGTGTGAAAGGAAAGTGTTTCACCCACCGTCCCAGAGTGTGAAAGGAAAGTGTTTAACCTGCATTCCCAGAGTGTGAAAGGAAAGTGTTTAACCCACAGTCCCAGAGTGTGAAAGGAAAGTGTTTAACCCACAGTCCCAGAGTGTGAAAGGAAAGTGTTTAACCAACAGTCCCAGAGTGTGTTAAGAAAGTGTTTAACCCACAGTCCCAGATTGTGAAAGGACAGTGTTTAACCAACAGTCCCAGAGTGTGTTAAGAAAGTGTTTAACCCACAGTCCCAGAGTGTGAAAGGAAAGTGTTTAACCAACAGTCCCAGAGTGTGTTAAGAAAGTGTTTAACCCACAGTCCCAGAGTGTGAAAGGAAGTGTTTAACCCGCATTCCCAGAGTGTGAAAGGAAAGTGTTTAACCAACAGTCCCAGAGTGTGAAAGGAAAGTGTTTCACCCACAGTCCCAGAGTGTGAAAGGAAAGTGTTTCACCGACCGTCCCAGAGTGTGAAAGGAAAGTGTTTAACCTGCATTCCCAGAGTGTGAAAGGAAAGTGTTTAACCCACAGTCCCAGAGTGTGAAAGGAAAGTGTTTAACCAACAGTCCCAGAGTGTGTTAAGAAAGTGTTTAACCCACAGTCCCAGATTGTGAAAGGAAAGTGTTTAACCAACAGTCCCAGAGTGTGTTAAGAAAGTGTTTAACCCACAGTCCCAGAGTGTGAAAGGAAAGTGTTTAACCCACAGTCCCAGAGTGTGAAAGGAAAGTGTTTAACCCACAGTCCCAGAGTGTGAAAGGAAAGTGTTTAACCCACAGTCCCAGAGTGTGAAAGGAAAGTGTTTAACCCACAGTCCCAGAGTGTGAAAGGAAAGTGTTTAACCCACAGTCCCAGAGTGTGTTAAGAAAGTGTTTAACCCACAGTCCCAGAGTGTGAAAGGAAAGTGTTTAACCCACAGTCCCAGAGTGTGAAAGGAAAGTGTTTAACCCACAGTCCCAGAGTGTGAAAGGAAAGTGTTTAACCCACAGTCCCAGAGTGTGAAAGGAAAGTGTTTAACCCACAGTCCCAGAGTGTGTTAAGAAAGTGTTTAACCAACAGTCCCAGAGTGTGTTAAGAAAGTGTTTAACCCACAGTCCCAGAGTGTGAAAGGAAAGTGTTTAACCAACAGTCCCAGAGTGTGAAAGGAAAGTGTTTAACCCACAGTCCCAGAGTGTGAAAGGAAAGTGTTTAACCCACAGTCCCAGAGTGTGAAAGGAAAGTGTTTAACCCACAGTCCCAGAGTGTGTTAAGAAAGTGTTTAACCCACAGTCCCAGAGTGTGAAAGGAAAGTGTTTAACCCACAGTCCCAGAGTGTGAAAGGAAAGTGTTTAACCCACAGTCCCAGAGTGTGAAAGGAAAGTGTTTAACCCACAGTCCCAGAGTGTGAAAGGAAAGTGTTTAACCCACAGTCCCAGAGTGTGAAAGGAAAGTGTTTAACCAACAGTCCCAGAGTGTGTTAAGAAAGTGTTTAACCCACAGTCCCAGAGTGTGAAAGGAAAGTGTTTAACCAACAGTCCCAGAGTGTGTTAAGAAAGTGTTTAACCCACAGTCCCAGATTGTGAAAGGAAAGTGTTTAACCCACAGTCCCAGATTGTGAAAGGAAAGTGTTTAACCAACAGTCCCAGAGTGTGTTAAGAAAGTGTTTAACCCACAGTCCCAGAGTGTGAAAGGAAAGTGTTTAACCCACAGTCCCAGTGTGTGAAAGGACAGTGTTTAACCCACAGTCCCAGAGTGTATAAGGAAAATTTTTAAACTGCAGTCCCAGAGAGTGAAAGGAAAGTGTTTGACCCACAGTCCCAGAGTGAGAAAGGAAACTGTTTAAGCCACAGTCCCAGATTGTGAAAGGACAGTGTTTAACCCACAGTCCCAGTGTGTGAAAGGACAGTGTTTAACCCACAGTCCCTGAGTGTATAAGGAAAATTTTTAAACTGCAGTCCCAGAGAGTGAAAGGAAAGTGTTTGACCCACAGTCCCAGAGTGAGAAAGGAAACTGTTTAAGCCACAGTCCCAGATTGTGAAAGGACAGTGTTTAACCCACAGTCCGAGAGTGTGAAAGGACAGTGTTTAACCCACAGTCCCAGAGTGTGAAAGTAAAGTGTTTAACCTACAGTCCCAGAGAGGGAAAGGAAAGTGTTTAACCTACAGTCCCAGAGTGTGAAAGGACAGTGTTTAACCCACATTCCCAGAGTGTGAAAGGACAGTGTTTAACCCACAGTCCCAGAGTGTGAAAGGACAGTGTTTAACGCAGAGTCCCAGAGTGTGAAAGGACAGTGTTTAACCCACAGTCCCAGAGTGTGAAAGGAAAGTGTTTAACCTACAGTCCCAGAGTGTGAAAGGAAAGTGTTTAACCCACAGTCCCACAGTGTGAAAGGAAAGTGTTTCACCCACAGTCCCAGAGAGTGAGAGGAAAGTGTTTAACCCACAGTCCCAGAGTGTGAAAGGAAAGTGTTTCACCCACAGTCCCAGAGAGTGAGAGGAAAGTGTTTAACCCACAGTCCCAGAGAGTGAGAGGAAAGTGTTTAACCTGCATTCCCAGAGTGTGAAAGGTCATTGTTTAACCTACAGTCCCAGAGTGTGAAAGGTCACTGTTTAACCTACAGTCCCAGAGTGTGAAAGGTCAGTCTTTAACCCACATTCCCAAAGTGTGAAAGGACAGTGTTCAACCCACATTCCCAAAGTGTGAAAGGAAAGTGTTCAACCCGCAGTCCCAAAGTGTGAAAGGAAAGTGTTCAACCCGCAGTCCCAGAGTGTGAAAGGAAAGTGTTTAACCTGGATTCCCAGAGAGTGAGAGGAAAGTGTTTAACCTGCATTCCCAAAGTCTAATAGGAAAGTGTTGAACCTGCTGTCCCAGAGTGTGAAAGGACAGTGTTTAACCCAC
Source organism: Heterodontus francisci (assembly GCF_036365525.1). Classification (NCBI taxonomy): domain Eukaryota; kingdom Metazoa; phylum Chordata; class Chondrichthyes; order Heterodontiformes; family Heterodontidae; genus Heterodontus; species Heterodontus francisci. The sequence continues at coordinate 76,339,402 of NC_090396.1, read as the reverse complement.
AGTCCCAGAGTGTGAAAGGTCATTGTTTAACCAACAGTCCCAGAGAGTGAGAGGAAAGTGTTTAACCCACAGTCCCAGAGTGTGAAAGGAAAGTGTTTAACCAACAGTCCCAGAGTGTGAAAGGAAAGTGTTTCACCCACAGTCCCAGAGTGTGAAAGGAAAGTGTTTAACCAACAGTCCCAGAGTGTGAAAGGAAAGTGTTTAACCAACAGTCCCAGAGTGTGAAAGGACAGTGTTTAACCCACAGTCCCAGAGTGTGAAAGGACAGTGTTTAACCCACAGTCCCAGAGTGTGAAAGGACAGTGTTTAACCCACAGTCCCAGAATGTGAAAGGAAGTGTTTAACCCACAGTCCAAGAGTGTGAAAGGAAAGTGTTTAACCCACAGTCCCAGAGTGTGAAAGGAAAGTGTTTCACCCACAGTCCCAGAGTGTGAAAGGAAACTGTTTCACCCACCGTCCCAGAGTGTGAAAGGAAAGTGTTTAACCTGCATTCCCAGAGTGTGAAAGGAAAGTGTTTAACCCACAGTCCCAGAGTGTGAAAGGAAAGTGTTTAACCAACAGTCCCAGAGTGTGTTAAGAAAGTGTTTAACCCACAGTCCCAGATTGTGAAAGGACAGTGTTTAACCAACAGTCCCAGAGTGTGTTAAGAAAGTGTTTAACCCACAGTCCCAGAGTGTGAAAGGAAAGTGTTTAACCAACAGTCCCAGAGTGTGTTAAGAAAGTGTTTAACCCACAGTCCCAGAGTGTGAAAGGAAAGTGTTTAACCCACAGTCCCAGAGTGTGAAAGGAAAGTGTTTAACCCACAGTCCCAGAGTGTGAAAGGACAGTGTTTAACCCAGAGTCCCAGAGTGTGAAAGGAAAGTGTTTCACCCACCGTCCCAGAGTGTGAAAGGAAAGTGTTTAACCTGCATTCCCAGAGTGTGAAAGGAAAGTGTTTAACCCACAGTCCCAGAGTGTGAAAGGAAAGTGTTTAACCCACAGTCCCAGAGTGTGAAAGGAAAGTGTTTAACCAACAGTCCCAGAGTGTGTTAAGAAAGTGTTTAACCCACAGTCCCAGATTGTGAAAGGACAGTGTTTAACCAACAGTCCCAGAGTGTGTTAAGAAAGTGTTTAACCCACAGTCCCAGAGTGTGAAAGGAAAGTGTTTAACCAACAGTCCCAGAGTGTGTTAAGAAAGTGTTTAACCCACAGTCCCAGAGTGTGAAAGGAAGTGTTTAACCCGCATTCCCAGAGTGTGAAAGGAAAGTGTTTAACCAACAGTCCCAGAGTGTGAAAGGAAAGTGTTTCACCCACAGTCCCAGAGTGTGAAAGGAAAGTGTTTCACCGACCGTCCCAGAGTGTGAAAGGAAAGTGTTTAACCTGCATTCCCAGAGTGTGAAAGGAAAGTGTTTAACCCACAGTCCCAGAGTGTGAAAGGAAAGTGTTTAACCAACAGTCCCAGAGTGTGTTAAGAAAGTGTTTAACCCACAGTCCCAGATTGTGAAATGAAAGTGTTTAACCAACAGTCCCAGAGTGTGTTAAGAAAGTGTTTAACCCACAGTCCCAGAGTGTGAAAGGAAAGTGTTTAACCCACAGTCCCAGAGTGTGAAAGGAAAGTGTTTAACCCACAGTCCCAGAGTGTGAAAGGAAAGTGTTTAACCCACAGTCCCAGAGTGTGAAAGGAAAGTGTTTAACCCACAGTCCCAGAGTGTGAAAGGAAAGTGTTTAACCCACAGTCCCAGAGTGTGTTAAGAAAGTGTTTAACCCACAGTCCCAGAGTGTGAAAGGAAAGTGTTTAACCCACAGTCCCAGAGTGTGAAAGGAAAGTGTTTAACCCACAGTCCCAGAGTGTGAAAGGAAAGTGTTTAACCCACAGTCCCAGAGTGTGAAAGGAAAGTGTTTAACCCACAGTCCCAGAGTGTGAAAGGAAAGTGTTTAACCAACAGTCCCAGAGTGTGTTAAGAAAGTGTTTAACCCACAGTCCCAGAGTGTGAAAGGAAAGTGTTTAACCAACAGTCCCAGAGTGTGTTAAGAAAGTGTTTAACCCACAGTCCCAGATTGTGAAAGGAAAGTGTTTAACCCACAGTCCCAGATTGTGAAAGGAAAGTGTTTAACCAACAGTCCCAGAGTGTGTTAAGAAAGTGTTTAACCCACAGTCCCAGAGTGTGAAAGGAAAGTGTTTAACCCACAGTCCCAGAGTGTGAAAGGAAAGTGTTTAACCCACAGTCCCAGAGTGTGAAAGGAAAGTGTTTAACCCACAGTCCCAGAGTGTGAAAGGAAAGTGTTTAACCCACAGTCCCAGAGTGTGAAAGGACAGTGTTTAACCCAGAGTCCCAGAGTGTGAAAGGAAAGTGTTTCACCCACCGTCCCAGAGTGTGAAAGGAAAGTGTTTAACCTGCATTCCCAGAGTGTGAAAGGAAAGTGTTTAACCCACAGTCCCAGAGTGTGAAAGGAAAGTGTTTAACCCACAGTCCCAGAGTGTGAAAGGACAGTGTTTAACCCAGAGTCCCAGAGTGTGAAAGGAAAGTGTTTCACCCACCGTCCCAGAGTGTGAAAGGAAAGTGTTTAACCTGCATTCCCAGAGTGTGAAAGGAAAGTGTTTAACCCACAGTCCCAGAGTGTGAAAGGAAAGTGTTGAACCAACAGTCCCAGAGTGTGTTAAGAAAGTGTTTAACCCACAGTCCCAGATTGTGAAAGGACAGTGTTTAACCAACAGTCCCAGAGTGTGTTAAGAAAGTGTTTAACCCACAGTCCCAGAGTGTGAAAGGAAAGTGTTTAACCAACAGTCCCAGAGTGTGTTAAGAAAGTGTTTAACCCACAGTCCCAGAGTGTGAAAGGAAGTGTTTAACCCACAGTCCCAGAGTGTGAAAGGAAAGTGTTTAACCCACAGTCCCAGAGTGTGTTAAGAAAGTGTTTAACCCACAGTCCCAGAGTGTGAAAGGAAAGTGTTTAACCCACAGTCCCAGAGTGTGAAAGGAAAGTGTTTAACCCACAGTCCCAGAGTGTGAAAGGAAAGTGTTTAACCCACAGTCCCAGAGTGTGAAAGGAAAGTGTTTAACCCACAGTCCCAGAGTGTGAAAGGAAAGTGTTTAACCAACAGTCCCAGAGTGTGTTAAGAAAGTGTTTAACCCACAGTCCCAGAGTGTGAAAGGAAAGTGTTTAACCAACAGTCCCAGAGTGTGTTAAGAAAGTGTTTAACCCACAGTCCCAGATTGTGAAAGGAAAGTGTTTAACCCACAGTCCCAGATTGTGAAAGGAAAGTGTTTAACCAACAGTCCCAGAGTGTGTTAAGAAAGTGTTTAACCCACAGTCCCAGAGTGTGAAAGGAAAGTGTTTAACCCACAGTCCCAGAGTGTGAAAGGAAAGTGTTTAACCCACAGTCCCAGAGTGTGAAAGGAAAGTGTTTAACCCACAGTCCCAGAGTGTGAAAGGAAAGTGTTTAACCCACAGTCCCAGAGTGTGAAAGGACAGTGTTTAACCCAGAGTCCCAGAGTGTGAAAGGAAAGTGTTTCACCCACCGTCCCAGAGTGTGAAAGGAAAGTGTTTAACCTGCATTCCCAGAGTGTGAAAGGAAAGTGTTTAACCCACAGTCCCAGAGTGTGAAAGGAAAGTGTTTAACCCACAGTCCCAGAGTGTGAAAGGACAGTGTTTAACCCAGAGTCCCAGAGTGTGAAAGGAAAGTGTTTCACCCACCGTCCCAGAGTGTGAAAGGAAAGTGTTTAACCTGCATTCCCAGAGTGTGAAAGGAAAGTGTTTAACCCACAGTCCCAGAGTGTGAAAGGAAAGTGTTTAACCAACAGTCCCAGAGTGTGTTAAGAAAGTGTTTAACCCACAGTCCCAGATTGTGAAAGGACAGTGTTTAACCAACAGTCCCAGAGTGTGTTAAGAAAGTGTTTAACCCACAGTCCCAGAGTGTGAAAGGAAAGTGTTTAACCAACAGTCCCAGAGTGTGTTAAGAAAGTGTTTAACCCACAGTCCCAGAGTGTGAAAGGAAGTGTTTAACCCACAGTCCCAGAGTGTGAAAGGAAGTGTTTAACCCACAGTCCCAGAGTGTGAAAGGAAAGTGTTTAACCCACAGTCCCAGAGTGTGAAAGGAAAGTGTTTAACCCACAGTCCCAGAGTGTGAAAGGAAGTGTTTAACCCACAGTCCCAGAGTGTGAAAGGAAGTGTTTAACCCACAGTCCCAGAGTGTGAAAGGAAAGTGTTTAACCCACAGTCCCAGAGTGTGAAAGGACAGTGTTTAACCCACAGACCCAGAGTATGAAAGGAAAGTGTTTAACCCACAGTCCCAGAGTGTGTAAGGACAGTGTTTACCCGACACTCCCAGAGCTTTTAAGGAAAGTTTTTATCCTATAGTCGCAAAATGTGAAAGGACAGTGTTTAACCCACAGTCCCAGTGTGTGTAAAGAAAGTGTTTAACCTGCAGTCCCAGAGTGTGAAAGGAATGTGTTTAACCCACAGTCCCAGTGTGTGTAAAGAAAGTGTTTAACCTGCAGTCCCAGAGTGTGAAAGGAAAGTGTTTCACCCACAGTCCCAGAGTGTGAAAGGAAAGTGTTTAACCCACAGTCCCACAGTGTGAAAGGAAAGTGTTTCACCCACAGTCCCAGAGAGTGAGAGGAAAGTGTTTAACCCACAGTCCCAGAGTGTGAAAGGAAAGTGTTTCACCCACAGTCCCAGAGAGTGAGAGGAAAGTGTTTAACCCACAGTCCCAGAGAGTGAAAGGAAAGTGTTTAACCTGCATTCCCAGAGTGTGAAAGGTCATTGTTTAACCTACAGTCCCAGAGTGTGAAAGGTCACTGTTTAACCTACAGTCCCAGAGTGTGAAAGGTCAGTCTTTAACACACATTCCCAAAGTGTGAAAGGACAGTGTTCAACCCACATTCCCAAAGTGTGAAAGGAAAGTGTTCAACCCGCAGTCCCAAAGTGTGAAAGGAAAGTGTTCAACCCGCAGTCCCAGAGTGTGAAAGGAAAGTGTTTAACCTGGATTCCCAGAGAGTGAGAGGAAAGTGTTTAACCTGCATTCCCAAAGTCTAATAGGAAAGTGTTGAAGCTGCTGTCCCAGAGTGTGAAAGGACAGTGTTTAACCCACAGTCCCAGAGTGTGAAAGGTCATTGTTTAACCAACAGTCCCAGAGAGTGAGAGGAAAGTGTTTAACCTGCATTCCCAAAGTCTAATAGGAAAGTGTTGAACCTGCTGTCCCAGAGTGTGAAAGGACAGTGTTTAACCCACAGTCCCAGATTGTGAAAGGACAGTGTTTAACCCACAGTCCCAGAGTGTGAAAGGTCATTGTTTAACCAACAGTCCCAGAGAGTGAGAGGAAAGTGTTTAACCTGCATTCCCAAAGTCTAATAGGAAAGTGTTGAACCTGCTGTCCCAGAGTGTGAAAGGACAGTGTTTAACCCACAGTCCCAGAGTGTGAAAGGTCATTGTTTAACCAACAGTCCCAGAGAGTGAGAGGTCATTGTTTAACCAACAGTCCCAGAGAGTGAGAGGAAAGTGTTTAACCTGCATTCCCAAAGTCTAATAGGAAAGTGTTGAACCTGCTGTCCCAGAGTGTGAAAGGACAGTGTTTAACCCACAGTCCCAGAGTGTGAAAGGTCATTGTTTAACCCACAGTCCCAGAGTGTGAAAGGACAGTGTTTAACCCACAGTCCCAGAGTGTGAAAGGACAGTGTTTAACCCACAGTCCCAGAGTGTGAAAGGACAGTGTTTAACCCACAGTCCCAGAGTGTGAAAGGACAGTGTTTAACCCACAGTCCCAGAGTGTGAAAGGAAAGTGTTTAACCCACAGTCCCAGAGTGTGAAAGGAAAGTGTTTAACCCACAGTCCCAGAGTGTGAAAGGAAAGTGTTTAACCCACAGTCCCAGAGTGTGAAAGGAAAGTGTTTAACCCACAGTCCCAGAGTGTGAAAGGACAGTGTTTAACCCAGAGTCCCAGAGTGTGAAAGGAAAGTGTTTCACCCACCGTCCCAGAGTGTGAAAGGAAAGTGTTTAACCTGCATTCCCAGAGTGTGAAAGGAAAGTGTTTAACCCACAGTCCCAGAGTGTGAAAGGAAAGTGTTTAACCCACAGTCCCAGAGTGTGAAAGGACAGTGTTTAACCCAGAGTCCCAGAGTGTGAAAGGAAAGTGTTTCACCCACCGTCCCAGAGTGTGAAAGGAAAGTGTTTAACCTGCATTCCCAGAGTGTGAAAGGAAAGTGTTTAACCCACAGTCCCAGAGTGTGAAAGGAAAGTGTTGAACCAACAGTCCCAGAGTGTGTTAAGAAAGTGTTTAACCCACAGTCCCAGATTGTGAAAGGACAGTGTTTAACCAACAGTCCCAGAGTGTGTTAAGAAAGTGTTTAACCCACAGTCCCAGAGTGTGAAAGGAAAGTGTTTAACCAACAGTCCCAGAGTGTGTTAAGAAAGTGTTTAACCCACAGTCCCAGAGTGTGAAAGGAAGTGTTTAACCCACAGTCCCAGAGTGTGAAAGGAAAGTGTTTAACCCACAGTCCCAGAGTGTGTTAAGAAAGTGTTTAACCCACAGTCCCAGAGTGTGAAAGGAAAGTGTTTAACCCACAGTCCCAGAGTGTGAAAGGAAAGTGTTTAACCCACAGTCCCAGAGTGTGAAAGGAAAGTGTTTAACCCACAGTCCCAGAGTGTGAAAGGAAAGTGTTTAACCCACAGTCCCAGAGTGTGAAAGGAAAGTGTTTAACCAACAGTCCCAGAGTGTGTTAAGAAAGTGTTTAACCCACAGTCCCAGAGTGTGAAAGGAAAGTGTTTAACCAACAGTCCCAGAGTGTGTTAAGAAAGTGTTTAACCCACAGTCCCAGATTGTGAAAGGAAAGTGTTTAACCCACAGTCCCAGATTGTGAAAGGAAAGTGTTTAACCAACAGTCCCAGAGTGTGTTAAGAAAGTGTTTAACCCACAGTCCCAGAGTGTGAAAGGAAAGTGTTTAACCCACAGTCCCAGAGTGTGAAAGGAAAGTGTTTAACCCACAGTCCCAGAGTGTGAAAGGAAAGTGTTTAACCCACAGTCCCAGAGTGTGAAAGGAAAGTGTTTAACCCACAGTCCCAGAGTGTGAAAGGACAGTGTTTAACCCAGAGTCCCAGAGTGTGAAAGGAAAGTGTTTCACCCACCGTCCCAGAGTGTGAAAGGAAAGTGTTTAACCTGCATTCCCAGAGTGTGAAAGGAAAGTGTTTAACCCACAGTCCCAGAGTGTGAAAGGAAAGTGTTTAACCCACAGTCCCAGAGTGTGAAAGGACAGTGTTTAACCCAGAGTCCCAGAGTGTGAAAGGAAAGTGTTTCACCCACCGTCCCAGAGTGTGAAAGGAAAGTGTTTAACCTGCATTCCCAGAGTGTGAAAGGAAAGTGTTTAACCCACAGTCCCAGAGTGTGAAAGGAAAGTGTTTAACCAACAGTCCCAGAGTGTGTTAAGAAAGTGTTTAACCCACAGTCCCAGATTGTGAAAGGACAGTGTTTAACCAACAGTCCCAGAGTGTGTTAAGAAAGTGTTTAACCCACAGTCCCAGAGTGTGAAAGGAAAGTGTTTAACCAACAGTCCCAGAGTGTGTTAAGAAAGTGTTTAACCCACAGTCCCAGAGTGTGAAAGGAAGTGTTTAACCCACAGTCCCAGAGTGTGAAAGGAAGTGTTTAACCCACAGTCCCAGAGTGTGAAAGGAAAGTGTTTAACCCACAGTCCCAGAGTGTGAAAGGAAAGTGTTTAACCCACAGTCCCAGAGTGTGAAAGGAAGTGTTTAACCCACAGTCCCAGAGTGTGAAAGGAAGTGTTTAACCCACAGTCCCAGAGTGTGAAAGGAAAGTGTTTAACCCACAGTCCCAGAGTGTGAAAGGACAGTGTTTAACCCACAGACCCAGAGTATGAAAGGAAAGTGTTTAACCCACAGTCCCAGAGTGTGTAAGGACAGTGTTTACCCGACACTCCCAGAGCTTTTAAGGAAAGTTTTTATCCTATAGTCGCAAAATGTGAAAGGACAGTGTTTAACCCACAGTCCCAGTGTGTGTAAAGAAAGTGTTTAACCTGCAGTCCCAGAGTGTGAAAGGAATGTGTTTAACCCACAGTCCCAGTGTGTGTAAAGAAAGTGTTTAACCTGCAGTCCCAGAGTGTGAAAGGAAAGTGTTTCACCCACAGTCCCAGAGTGTGAAAGGAAAGTGTTTAACCCACAGTCCCACAGTGTGAAAGGAAAGTGTTTCACCCACAGTCCCAGAGAGTGAGAGGAAAGTGTTTAACCCACAGTCCCAGAGTGTGAAAGGAAAGTGTTTCACCCACAGTCCCAGAGAGTGAGAGGAAAGTGTTTAACCCACAGTCCCAGAGAGTGAAAGGAAAGTGTTTAACCTGCATTCCCAGAGTGTGAAAGGTCATTGTTTAACCTACAGTCCCAGAGTGTGAAAGGTCACTGTTTAACCTACAGTCCCAGAGTGTGAAAGGTCAGTCTTTAACACACATTCCCAAAGTGTGAAAGGACAGTGTTCAACCCACATTCCCAAAGTGTGAAAGGAAAGTGTTCAACCCGCAGTCCCAAAGTGTGAAAGGAAAGTGTTCAACCCGCAGTCCCAGAGTGTGAAAGGAAAGTGTTTAACCTGGATTCCCAGAGAGTGAGAGGAAAGTGTTTAACCTGCATTCCCAAAGTCTAATAGGAAAGTGTTGAAGCTGCTGTCCCAGAGTGTGAAAGGACAGTGTTTAACCCACAGTCCCAGAGTGTGAAAGGTCATTGTTTAACCAACAGTCCCAGAGAGTGAGAGGAAAGTGTTTAACCTGCATTCCCAAAGTCTAATAGGAAAGTGTTGAACCTGCTGTCCCAGAGTGTGAAAGGACAGTGTTTAACCCACAGTCCCAGATTGTGAAAGGACAGTGTTTAACCCACAGTCCCAGAGTGTGAAAGGTCATTGTTTAACCAACAGTCCCAGAGAGTGAGAGGAAAGTGTTTAACCTGCATTCCCAAAGTCTAATAGGAAAGTGTTGAACCTGCTGTCCCAGAGTGTGAAAGGACAGTGTTTAACCCACAGTCCCAGAGTGTGAAAGGTCATTGTTTAACCAACAGTCCCAGAGAGTGAGAGGTCATTGTTTAACCAACAGTCCCAGAGAGTGAGAGGAAAGTGTTTAACCTGCATTCCCAAAGTCTAATAGGAAAGTGTTGAACCTGCTGTCCCAGAGTGTGAAAGGACAGTGTTTAACCCACAGTCCCAGAGTGTGAAAGGTCATTGTTTAACCCACAGTCCCAGAGTGTGAAAGGACAGTGTTTAACCCACAGTCCCAGAGTGTGAAAGGACAGTGTTTAACCCACAGTCCCAGAGTGTGAAAGGACAGTGTTTAACCCACAGTCCCAGAGTGTGAAAGGACAGTGTTTAACCCACAGTCCCAGAGTGTGAAAGGACAGTGTTTAACCCACAGTCCCAGAGTGTGAAAGGACAGTGTTTAACCCACAGTCCCAGAGTGTGAAAGGACAGTGTTTAACCCACAGTCCCAGAGTGTGAAAGGACAGTGTTTAACCCACAGTCCCAGAGTGTGAAAGGACAGTGTTTAACCCACAGTCCCAGAGTGTGAAAGGACAGTGTTTAACCCACAGTCCCAGAGTGTGAAAGGACAGTGTTTAACCCACAGTCCCAGAGTGTGAAAGGACAGTGTTTAACCCACAGTCCCAGAGTGTGAAAGGACAGTGTTTAACCCACAGTCCAAGAGTGTGAAAGGAAAGTGTTTAACCCACAGTCCAAGAGTGTGAAAGGAAAGTGTTTAACCCACAGTCCCAGAGTGTGAAAGGAAGTGTTTAACCCGCATTCCCAGAGTGTGAAAGGAAAGTGTTTAACCAACAGTCCCAGAGTGTGAAAGGAAAGTGTTTCACCCACAGTCCCAGAGTGTGAAAGGAAAGAGTTTCACCCACCGTCCCAGAGTGTGAAAGGAAAGTGTTTAACCTGCATTCCCAGAGTGTGAAAGGAAAGTGTTTAACCCACAGTCCCAGAGTGTGAAAGGAAAGTGTTTAACCAACAGTCCCAGAGTGTGTTAAGAAAGTGTTTAACCCACAGTCCCAGATTGTGAAAGGACAGTGTTTAACCAACAGTCCCAGAGTGTGTTAAGAAAGTGTTTAACCCACAGTCCCAGAGTGTGAAAGGAAAGTGTTTAACCAACAGTCCCAGAGTGTGTTAAGAAAGTGTTTAACCCACAGTCCCAGAGTGTGAAAGGAAAGTGTTTAACCCACAGTCCCAGAGTGTGAAAGGAAAGTGTTTAACCCACAGTCCCAGAGTGTGAAAGGAAAGTGTTTAACCCACAGTCCCAGAGTGTGAAAGGAAAGTGTTTAACCCACAGTCCCAGAGTGTGAAAGGACAGTGTTTAACCCAGAGTCCCAGAGTGTGAAAGGAAAGTGTTTCACCCACCGTCCCAGAGTGTGAAAGGAAAGTGTTTAACCTGCATTCCCAGAGTGTGAAAGGAAAGTGTTTAACCCACAGTCCCAGAGTGTGAAAGGAAAGTGTTTAACCAACAGTCCCAGAGTGTGTTAAGAAAGTGTTTAACCCACAGTCCCAGATTGTGAAAGGACAGTGTTTAATCAACAGTCCCAGAGTGTGTTAAGAAAGTGTTTAACCCACAGTCCCAGAGTGTGAAAGGAAAGTGTTTAACCAACAGTCCCAGAGTGTGTTAAGAAAGTGTTTAACCCACAGTCCAAGAGTGTGAAAGGAAAGTGTTTAACCCACAGTCCCAGAGTGTGAAAGGAAAGTGTTTCACCCACAGTCCCAGAGTGTGAAAGGAAAGTGTTTAACCCACAGTCCCACAGTGTGAAAGGAAAGTGTTTCACCCACAGTCCCAGAGAGTGAGAGGAAAGTGTTTAACCCACAGTCCCAGAGTGTGAAAGGAAAGTGTTTCACCCACAGTCCCAGAGAGTGAGAGGAAAGTGTTTAACCCACAGTCCCAGATTGTGAAAGGACAGTGTTTAACCAACAGTCCCAGAGTGTGTTAAGAAAGTGTTTAACTCACAGTCCCAGAGTGTGAAAGGAAAGTGTTTAACCAACAGTCCCAGAGTGTGTTAAGAAAGTGTTTAACCCACAGTCCCAGAGTGTGAAAGGAAAGTGTTTAACCCACAGTCCCAGAGTGTGAAAGGAAAGTGTTTAACCCACAGTCCCAGAGTGTGAAAGGAAAGTGTTTAACCCACAGTCCCAGAGTGTGAAAGGAAAGTGTTTAACCCACAGTCCCAGAGTGTGAAAGGACAGTGTTTAACCCAGAGTCCCAGAGTGTGAAAGGAAAGTGTTTCACCCACCGTCCCAGAGTGTGAAAGGAAAGTGTTTAACCTGCATTCCCAGAGTGTGAAAGGAAAGTGTTTAACCCACAGTCCCAGAGTGTGAAAGGAAAGTGTTTAACCAACAGTCCCAGAGTGTGTTAAGAAAGTGTTTAACCCACAGTCCCAGATTGTGAAAGGACAGTGTTTAACCAACAGTCCCAGAGTGTGTTAAGAAAGTGTTTAACCCACAGTCCCAGAGTGTGAAAGGAAGTGTTTAACCCACAGTCCCAGAGTGTGAAAGGACAGTGTTTAACCCACAGACCCAGAGTATGAAAGGACAGTGTTTAACCCACAGTCCCAGAGTGTGAAAGGACAGTGTTTAACCCACAGACCCAGAGTATGAAAGGACAGTGTTTAACCTGCAGACCCAGAGTGTGAAAGGACAGTGTTTAACCCGCAGTCCCAGAGTGTGAAAGGACAGTGTTTAACCCACAGTCCCAGAGTGTGAAAGGACAGTGTTTAACCCACAGTCCCAGAGTGTGAAAGGACAGTGTTTAACCCACAGTCCCAGAGTGTGAAAGGACAGTGTTTAACCCACAGTCCCAGAGTGTGAAAGGACAGTGTTTAACCCACAGTCCCAGAGTGTGAAAGGACAGTGTTTAACCCACAGTCCCAGAGTGTGTAAGGAAAATTTTTAAACTGCAGTCCCAGAGAGTGAAAGGAAAGTGTTTGACCCACAGTCCCAGAGTGAGAAAGGAAACTGTTTAAGCCACAGTCCCAGATTGTGAAAGGACAGTGTTTAACCCACAGTCCGAGAGTGTGAAAGGACAGTGTTTAACCCACAGTCCCAGAGTGAGAAAGGAAAGTGTTTAACCCACAGTCCCAGAGTGTGTTAAGAAAGTGTTTAACCCACAGTCCCAGAGTGTGAAAGGAAGTGTTTAACCCACAGTCCCAGAGTGTGAAAGGAAAGTGTTTAACCCACAGTCCCAGAGTGTGAAAGGAAAGTGTTTAACCCACAGTCCCAGAGTGTGAAAGGAAGTGTTTAACCCACAGTCCCAGAGTGTGAAAGGAAAGTGTTTAACCCACAGTCCCAGAGTGTGAAAGGAAAGTGTTTAACCCACAGTCCCAGAGTGTGAAAGGACAGTGTTTAACCCACAGTCCCAGAGTGTGAAAGGAAAGTGTTTAACCCACAGTCCCAGAGTGTGAAAGGAAAGTGTTTAACCCACAGTCCCAGAGTGTGAAAGGAAAGTGTTTAACCCACAGTCCCAGAGTGTGAAAGGAAGTGTTTAACCCACAGTCCCAGAGTGTGAAAGGAAGTGTTTAACCCACAGTCCCAGAGTGTGAAAGGAAGTGTTTAACCCACAGTCCCAGAGTGTGAAAGGAAAGTGTTTAACCCACAGTCCCAGAGTGTGAAAGGAAGTGTTTAACCCACAGTCACAGAGTGTGAAAGGAAAGTGTTTAACCCACAGTCCCAGAAAGTGAAAGGAAAGTGTTTAACCCACAGTCCCAGAGTGTGAAAGGAAAGTGTTTAACCCACAGTCCCAGAGTGTGAAAGGAAGTGTTTAACCCACAGTCCCAGAGTGTGAAAGGAAGTGTTTAACCCACAGTCCCAGAGTGTGAAAGGAAAGTGTTTAACCCACAGTCCCAGAGTGTGAAAGGACAGTGTTTAACCCACAGACCCAGAGTATGAAAGGAAAGTGTTTAACCCACAGTCCCAGAGTGTGTAAGGACAGTGTTTACCCGACACTCCCAGAGCTTTTAAGGAAAGTTTTTATCCTATAGTCGCAAAATGTGAAAGGACAGTGTTTAACCCACAGTCCCAGTGTGTGTAAAGAAAGTGTTTAACCTGCAGTCCCAGAGTGTGAAAGGAATGTGTTTAACCTGCAGACCCAGAGTGTGAAAGGAAAGTGTTTAACCCACAGTCCCAGAGTGTGAAAGGACAGTGTTTAACCCACAGTCCCAGAGTGTGAAAGGACAGTGTTTAACCCACAGTCCCAGAGTGTGAAAGGACAGTGTTTAACCCACAAACCCAGAGTATGAAAGGAAAGTGTTTAACCCACAGTCCCAGAGTGTGTAAGGACAGTGTTTACCCGACACTCCCAGAGCTTTTAAGGAAAGTTTTTATCCTATAGTCGCAAAATGTGAAAGGACAGTGTTTAACCCACAGTCCCAGTGTGTGTAAAGAAAGTGTTTAACCTGCAGTCCCAGAGTGTGAAAGGAATGTGTTTAACCTGCAGACCCAGAGTGTGAAAGGACAGTGTTTAACCCACAGTCCCAGAGTGTGAAAGGACAGTGTTTAACCCACAGTCCCAGAGTGTGAAAGGACAGTGTTTAACCCACAGTCCCAGAGTGTGAAAGGAAAGTGTTTAACCCACAGTCCCAGAGTGTGAAAGGAAGTGTTTAACCCACAGTCCCAGAGTGTGAAAGGAAAGTGTTTAACCCACAGTCCCAGAGTGTGAAAGGAAAGTGTTTAACCCACAGTCCCAGAGTGTGAAAGGAAAGTGTTTAACCCACAGTCCCAGAGTGTGAAAGGAAAGTGTTTAACCCACAGTCCCAGACTGTGAAAGGAAGTGTTTAACCCACAGTCCCAGAGTGTGAAAGGAAGTGTTTAACCCACAGTCCCAGAGTGTGAAAGGACAGTGTTTAACCCACAGTCCCAGAGTGTGAAAGGACAGTGTTTAACCCACAGACCCAGAGTATGAAAGGAAAGTGTTTAACCCACAGTCCCAGAGTGTGTAAGGACAGTGTTTACCCGACACTCCCAGAGCTTTTAAGGAAAGTTTTTATCCTATAGTCGCAAAATGTGAAAGGACAGTGTTTAACCCACAGTCCCAGTGTGTGTAAAGAAAGTGTTTAACCTGCAGTCCCAGAGTGTGAAAGGAATGTGTTTAACCCGCAGACCCAGAGTGTGAAAGGAAAGTGTTTAACCCACAGTCCCAGAGTGTGAAAGGACAGTGTTTAACCCACAGTCCCAGAGTGTGAAAGGACAGTGTTTAACCCACAGACCCAGAGTATGAAAGGACAGTGTTTAACCTGCAGACCCAGAGTGTGAAAGGACAGTGTTTAACCCACAGTCCCAGAGTGTGAAAGGACAGTGTTTAACCCACAGTCCCAGAGTGTGAAAGGACAGTGTTTAACCCACAGTCCCAGAGTGTGAAAGGACAGTGTTTAACCCACAGTCCCAGAGTGTGAAAGGACAGTGTTTAACCCACAGTCCCAGAGTGTGTAAGGAAAATTTTTAAACTGCAGTCCCAGAGAGTGAAAGGAAAGTGTTTGACCCACAGTCCCAGAGTGAGAAAGGAAACTGTTTAAGCCACAGTCCCAGATTGTGAAAGGACAGTGTTTAACCCACAGTCCGAGAGTGTGAAAGGACAGTGTTTAACCCACAGTCCCAGAGTGAGAAAGGAAAGTGTTTAACCCACAGTCCCAGAGTGTGTTAAGAAAGTGTTTAACCCACAGTCCCAGAGTGTGAAAGGAAGTGTTTAACCCACAGTCCCAGAGTGTGAAAGGAAAGTGTTTAACCCACAGTCCCAGAGTGTGAAAGGAAAGTGTTTAACCCACAGTCCCAGAGTGTGAAAGGAAGTGTTTAACCCACAGTCCCAGAGTGTGAAAGGAAAGTGTTTAACCCACAGTCCCAGAGTGTGAAAGGAAAGTGTTTAACCCACAGTCCCAGAGTGTGAAAGGACAGTGTTTAACCCACAGTCCCAGAGTGTGAAAGGAAAGTGTTTAACCCACAGTCCCAGAGTGTGAAAGGAAAGTGTTTAACCCACAGTCCCAGAGTGTGAAAGGAAAGTGTTTAACCCACAGTCCCAGAGTGTGAAAGGAAGTGTTTAACCCACAGTCCCAGAGTGTGAAAGGAAGTGTTTAACCCACAGTCCCAGAGTGTGAAAGGAAGTGTTTAACCCACAGTCCCAGAGTGTGAAAGGAAAGTGTTTAACCCACAGTCCCAGAGTGTGAAAGGAAGTGTTTAACCCACAGTCACAGAGTGTGAAAGGAAAGTGTTTAACCCACAGTCCCAGAAAGTGAAAGGAAAGTGTTTAACCCACAGTCCCAGAGTGTGAAAGGAAAGTGTTTAACCCACAGTCCCAGAGTGTGAAAGGAAGTGTTTAACCCACAGTCCCAGAGTGTGAAAGGAAGTGTTTAACCCACAGTCCCAGAGTGTGAAAGGAAAGTGTTTAACCCACAGTCCCAGAGTGTGAAAGGACAGTGTTTAACCCACAGACCCAGAGTATGAAAGGAAAGTGTTTAACCCACAGTCCCAGAGTGTGTAAGGACAGTGTTTACCCGACACTCCCAGAGCTTTTAAGGAAAGTTTTTATCCTATAGTCGCAAAATGTGAAAGGACAGTGTTTAACCCACAGTCCCAGTGTGTGTAAAGAAAGTGTTTAACCTGCAGTCCCAGAGTGTGAAAGGAATGTGTTTAACCTGCAGACCCAGAGTGTGAAAGGAAAGTGTTTAACCCACAGTCCCAGAGTGTGAAAGGACAGTGTTTAACCCACAGTCCCAGAGTGTGAAAGGACAGTGTTTAACCCACAGTCCCAGAGTGTGAAAGGACAGTGTTTAACCCACAAACCCAGAGTATGAAAGGAAAGTGTTTAACCCACAGTCCCAGAGTGTGTAAGGACAGTGTTTACCCGACACTCCCAGAGCTTTTAAGGAAAGTTTTTATCCTATAGTCGCAAAATGTGAAAGGACAGTGTTTAACCCACAGTCCCAGTGTGTGTAAAGAAAGTGTTTAACCTGCAGTCCCAGAGTGTGAAAGGAATGTGTTTAACCTGCAGACCCAGAGTGTGAAAGGACAGTGTTTAACCCACAGTCCCAGAGTGTGAAAGGACAGTGTTTAACCCACAGTCCCAGAGTGTGAAAGGACAGTGTTTAACCCACAGTCCCAGAGTGTGAAAGGAAAGTGTTTAACCCACAGTCCCAGAGTGTGAAAGGAAGTGTTTAACCCACAGTCCCAGAGTGTGAAAGGAAAGTGTTTAACCCACAGTCCCAGAGTGTGAAAGGAAAGTGTTTAACCCACAGTCCCAGAGTGTGAAAGGAAAGTGTTTAACCCACAGTCCCAGAGTGTGAAAGGAAAGTGTTTAACCCACAGTCCCAGACTGTGAAAGGAAGTGTTTAACCCACAGTCCCAGAGTGTGAAAGGAAGTGTTTAACCCACAGTCCCAGAGTGTGAAAGGACAGTGTTTAACCCACAGTCCCAGAGTGTGAAAGGACAGTGTTTAACCCACAGACCCAGAGTATGAAAGGAAAGTGTTTAACCCACAGTCCCAGAGTGTGTAAGGACAGTGTTTACCCGACACTCCCAGAGCTTTTAAGGAAAGTTTTTATCCTATAGTCGCAAAATGTGAAAGGACAGTGTTTAACCCACAGTCCCAGTGTGTGTAAAGAAAGTGTTTAACCTGCAGTCCCAGAGTGTGAAAGGAATGTGTTTAACCCGCAGACCCAGAGTGTGAAAGGAAAGTGTTTAACCCACAGTCCCAGAGTGTGAAAGGACAGTGTTTAACCCACAGTCCCAGAGTGTGAAAGGACAGTGTTTAACCCGCAGACCCAGAGTATGAAAGGACAGTGTTTAACCTGCAGACCCAGAGTGTGAAAGGACAGTGTTTAACCCACAGTCCCAGAGTGTGAAAGGACAGTGTTTAACCCACAGTCCCAGAGTGTGAAAGGACAGTGTTTAACCCACAGTCCCAGAGTGTGAAAGGACAGTGTTTAACCCACAGTCCCAGAGTGTGAAAGGACAGTGTTTAACCCACAGTCCCAGAGTGTGTAAGGAAAATTTTTAAACTGCAGTCCCAGAGAGTGAAAGGAAAGTGTTTGACCCACAGTCCCAGAGTGAGAAAGGAAACTGTTTAAGCCACAGTCCCAGATTGTGAAAGGACAGTGTTTAACCCACAGTCCGAGAGTGTGAAAGGACAGTGTTTAACCCACAGTCCCAGAGTGTGAAAGGACAGTGTTTAACCCAGTCCCAGAGTGTGAAAGGAAAGTGTTTAACCCACAGTCCCAGAGTGAGAAAGGAAAGTGTTTAACCCACAGTCCGAGAGTGTGAAAGGAAAGTGTTTAACCCACAGTCCCAGATTGTGAAAGGACAGTGTTTAACCCAGTCCCAGAGTGTGAAAGGACAGTGTTTAACCCACAGTCCCAGATTGTGAAAGGAAACTGTTTAAGCCACAGTCCCAGATTGTGAAAGGACAGTGTTTAACCCACAGTCCCAGAGTGTGAAAGGACAGTGTTTAACCCACAGTCCCAGAGTGTGAAAGGACAGTGTTTAACCCACAGTCCCAGAGTGTGAAAGGACAGTGTTTAAGCCACAGTCCCAGATTGTGAAAGGTCAGTGTTTAACATACAGTCCCAGAGTTTGAAAGGAAAGTGTTTAACCCACAGTCCCAGAGTGTGAAAGGAAAGTGTTTAACCCACAGTCCCAGAGTGTGAAAGGAAAGTGTTTAACCCACAGTCCCAGAGTGTGAAAGGAAAGAGTTTAACCCACAGTCCCAGAGTGTGAAAGGAAAGTGTTTAACCCACAGTCCCAGAGTGTGAAAGGAAGTGTTTAACCCACAGTCCCAGAGTGTGAAAGGGAAGTGTTTGACCTACAGTCCCAGAGTGTGAAAGGAAAGTGTTTAACCCACAGTCCCAGAGAGAGAGAGGAAAGTGTTTAACCTGCATTGCCAGAGTGTGAAAGGGAAGTGTTTCACACACAGTCCCAGTGTGTGAAAGAACAGTGTTTAACATACAGTCCCAGAGTGAGAAAGGAAACTGTTTAAGCCACAGTCCCAGATTGTGAAAGGACAGTGTTTCACCCACAGTCCCAGAGTGTGAAAGGAAGTGTTTAACCCACAGTCCCAGAGTATGAAAGGAAAGAGTTTAACCCACAGTCCCAGAGCGTGAAAGGACAGTGTTTAACCAACAGTCCCAGAGCGTGAAAGGAAAATTTTTAAACTGCAGTCCCAGAGAGTGAAAGGAAAGTGTTTAAGCCACAGTCCCAGATTGTGACAGGACAGTGTTTAACCCGCAGTCTGAGAGTTTGAAAGGAAAGTGTTTAACCCACAGTCCCAGATTGTGAAAGGACAGTGTTTAACCAACAGTCCCAGAGAGTGAGAGGAAAGTGTTTAAGCTGCGTTCCCAGAGTGTGAAAGGAAAGTGTTTAACCCACAGTCCCAGAATGTGAAAGGAAAGTGTTTAACCCACAGTCCCAGAGTGTGAAAGGAAAGTGTTTAACCAACAGTCCCAGAGTGTGAAAGGAAAGTGTTTAACCCACAGTCCCAGAGTGTGAAAGGAAAGTGTTTAACCCACAGTCCCAGAGTGTGAAAGGAAAGTGTTTAACCCACAGTCCCAGAGTGTGAAAGGAAAGTGTTTAACCCACAGTCCCAGAGTGTGAAAGGAAAGTGTTTAACCTGCATTCCCAGAGTGTGAAAGGAAAGTGTTTAACCAACAGTCCCAGAGTGTGAAAGGAAAGTGTTTAACCCACAGTCCCAGAGTGTGAAAGGAAAGTGTTTAACCCACAGTCCCAGAGTGTGAAAGGAAAGTGTTTAACCCACAGTCCCAGAGTGTGAAAGCAAAGTGTTTAACCTGCATTCCCAGAGAGTGAAAGGAAAGTGTTTAAGCCACAGTCCCAGATTGTGACAGGACAGTGTTTAACCCAGAGTCCCAGAGTGTGAAAGGTCAGTGTTTCACCCACAGTCTGAGAGTTTGAAAGGAAAGTGTTTAACCCACAGTCCCAGATTGTGAAAGGACAGTGTTTAACCCACAGTCCCAGAGTGTGAAAGGAAAGTTTTTAACCTGCATTCCCAGAGTGTGAAAGGAAAGTGTTGAACCCACAGTCCCAGAGTGTCAAAGGATAGTGTTTAACCAACAGTCCCAGAGAGTGAGAGGAAAGTGTTTAAGCTGCGTTCCCAGAGTGTGGAAGGAAAGTGTTTAACCCACAGTCCCAGAATGTGAAAGGAAAGTGTTTAACCCACAGTCCCAGAGTGTGAAAGGAAAGTGTTTAACCAACAGTCCCAGAGTGTGAAAGGAAAGTGTTTCACCCACAGTCCCAGAGTGTGAAAGGAAAGTGTTTAACCAACAGTCCCAGAGTGTGAAAGGACAGTGTTTAACCTGCATTCCCAGAGTGTGAAAGGGAAGTGTTTCACACACAGTCCCAGTGTGTGTAAAGAAAGTGTTTAACCCACAGTCCCAGATTGTGAAAGGACAGTGTTTAACCCACAGTCCCAGAGTGTGAAAGGAAAGTGTTTAACCAACAGTCCCAGAGTGTGAAAGGAAAGTGTTTAACCTGCATTCCCAGAGTGTGAAAGGGAAGTGTTTCACACACAGTCCCAGTGTGTGTAAAGAAAGTGTTTAACCCACAGTCCCAGAGTGTGAAAGGACAGTGTTTAACCCACAGTCCCAGAGTGTGAAAGGAAGTGTTTAACCCACAGTCCCAGAGTGTGAAAGGAAAGTGTTTAACCCACAGTCCCAGAGTGTGAAAGGAAGTGTTTAACCCGCATTCCCAGAGTGTGAAAGGAAAGTGTTTAACCAACAGTCCCAGAGTGTGAAAGGAAAGTGTTTAACCAACAGTCCCAGAGTGTGAAAGCAAAGTGTTTAACCTGCATTCCCAGAGTGTGAAAGGGAAGCGTTTCACACACAGTCCCAGTGTGTGTAAAGAAAAAGTGTTTAACCTACAGTCCCAGAGTGTGTAAGGACAGTGTTTACCCGACACTCCCAGAGCTTTTAAGGAAAGTTTTTATCCTATAGTCGCAAAATGTGAAAGGACAGTGTTTAATCCACAGTCCCAGATTGTGAAAGTAAAGTGTTGAACCCACACTCCCCGAGTGTGAAAGGACAGTGTTTAACCTGCAGTCCCAGAGTGTGAAAGGAATGTGTTTAACCCACAGTCCCAGAGTGTGAAAGGACAGTGTTTAACCTACAGTCCCAGAGTGTGAAAGGAAAGTGTTTAACCCACAGTCCGAGAGTGTGAAAGGAAAGTGTTTAACCCACAGTCCCAGATTGTGACAGGACAGTGTTTAACCCAGAGTCCCAGAGTGTGAAAGGTCAGTGTTTAACCCACTGTCTGAGAGTTTGAAAGGAAAGTGTTTAACCCACAGTCCCAGATTGTGAAAGGACAGTGTTTAACCCACAGTCCCAGAGTGTGTAAGGACAGTGTTTAACCCACACTCCCAGAGCTTTTAAGGAAAGTTTTTATCCGATAGTCGCAAAATGTGAAAGGACAGTGTTTAATCCACAGTCCCAGATTGTGAAAGGAAAGTGTTGAACCCACACTCCCCGAGTGTGAAAGGACAGTGTTTAACCTGCAGTCCCAGAGTGTGAAAGGAATGTGTTTAACCAACAGTCCCAGAGTGTGTAAGGAAAATTTTTAAACTGCAGTCCCAGAGAGTGAAAGGAAAGTGTTTAACCCACAGTCCCAGAGTGTGAAGGGAAAGTGTTTAACCCACAGTCCCAGAGTGTGAAAGGACAGTGTTTAACCCACAGTCCCAGAGTGTGAAAGGACAGAGTTTAACCCACAGTCCCAGAGTGTGAAAGGACAGTGTTTAACCCACAGTCCCAGAGTGTGAAAGGACAGTGTTTAACCCACAGTCCCAGAGTGTGAAAGGACAGTGTTTAACCCACAGTCCCAGAGTGTGAAAGGACAGTGTTTAACCCACAGTCCCAGAGTGTGAAAGGACAGTGTTTAACCCACAGTCCCAGAGTGTGAAAGGACAGTGTTTAACCCACAGTCCCAGATTGTGAAAGGACAGTCTTTAACCCACAGTCCCAGAGTGTGAAAGGACAGTGTTTAAGCCACAGTCCCAGGTTGTGAAAGGTCAGTGTTTAACATACAGTCCCAGAGTGTGAATGGAAAGTGTTTAACCCACAGTCCCAGAGTGTGAAAGGAAAGTGTTTAACCCACAGTCCCAGAGTGTGAAAGGGAAGTGTTTGACCTACAGTCCCAGAGTGTGAAAGGACAGTGTTTAACCCACAGTCCCAGAGTGTGAAAGGAAAGTGTTTAACCCACAGTCCCAGATTGTGAAAGGAAAGTGTTTAACCCACAGTCCCAGAGTGTGTAAGGAAAGTCTTTAACCCACAGTCCCAGAGTGTGAAAGAACAGAGTTTAACATGCAGTCCCAGAGTGTGAAAGGGAAGTGTTTGACCAACAGTCCCAGAGTGTGAAAGAACAGTGTTTAACATACAATCCCAGTGTGAATGGACAGTGTTTAACCCACAGTCCCAGAGTGAGAAAGGAAACTGTTTAAGCCACAGTCCCAGAGTGTGAAAGGAAAGTGTTTCACACACAGTCCCAGTGTGTGTAAAGAAAGTGTTTAACCCAAAGTCCCAGAGTGTGAAAGAACAGTGTTTAACATACAGTCCCAGAGTGTGAATGGACAGTGTTTAACCCACAGTCCCAGAGTGAGAAAGGAAACTGTTTAAGCCACAGTCCCAGAGTGTGAAAGGAAAGTGTTGAACCCACACTCCCCGAGTGTGAAAGGACAGTGTTTAACCTGCAGTCCCAGAGTGTGAAAGGAATGTGTTTAACCCACAGTCCCAGAGTGTGAAAGGACAGTGTTTAACCTACAGTCCCAGAGTGTGAAAGGAAAGTGTTTAACCCACAGTCCGAGAGTGTGAAAGGAAAGTGTTTAACCCACAGTCCCAGATTGTGACAGGACAGTGTTTAACCCAGAGTCCCAGAGTGTGAAAGGTCAGTGTTTAACCCACAGTCTGAGAGTTTGAAAGGAAAGTGTTTAACCCACAGTCCCAGATTGTG
This sequence comes from Heterodontus francisci, assembly GCF_036365525.1. Lineage (NCBI taxonomy): Eukaryota > Metazoa > Chordata > Chondrichthyes > Heterodontiformes > Heterodontidae > Heterodontus > Heterodontus francisci. The sequence continues at coordinate 76,317,487 of NC_090396.1, read as the reverse complement.
AAAGGACAGTGTTTAACCCACAGTCCCAGAGTGAGAAAGGAAACTGTTTAAGCCACAGTCCCAGAGTGTGAAAGGAAAGTGTTTAAGCCACAGTCCCAGAGTGTGAAAGGAAGTGTTTAACCCACAGTCCCAGAGTGTGAAAGGAAAGTGTTTAACCCACAGTCCCAGAGTGTGAAAGGAAAGTGCTTAACCCACAGTCCCAGAGTATGAAAGGAAAGTGTTTAACCCACACTCCGAGTTTTTAAGGAAAGTTTTTATCTGATAGTCCCAAAATGTGAAAGGACAGTGTTTAACCCACAGTCCCAGAGAGTGAAAGGAAAGTGTTTAACCCACAGTCCCAGAGTGTGAAGGAACAGAGTTTAACCCACAGTCCCAGAGTGTGAAAGGACAGTGTTTCACCCACAGTCCCAGAGTGTGAAAGGAAAGTGTTTAACCCACAGTCCCAGAGTGTGAAAGGAAGTGTTTAACCCACAGTCCCAGAGTGTGAAAGGAAGTTTTTAACCCACAGTCCCAGAGTGTGAAAGGAAAGTGTTTAACCCACAGTCCCAGAGTGTGAAAGGAAGTGTTTAACCCACAGTCCCAGAGTGTGAAAGGAAAGTGTTTAACCCACAGTCCCAGAATGTGAAAGGAAAGTGCTTAACCCACAGTCCCAGAGTGTGAAAGGAAAGTGTTTAACCCACAGTCCCAGAGAGTGAAAGGAAAGTGTTTAACCCACAGTCCCAGAGTGTGAAAGGAAAGTGTTTAACCCACAGTCCCAGAGTGTGAAAGGAAAGTGTTTAACCCACAGTCCCAGAGTGTGAAATGAAAGTGTTTAACCCACAGTCCCAGAGTATGAAAGGAAAGAGTTTAACCCACAGTCCCAGAGAGTGAAAGGAAAGTGTTTAACCCACAGTCCCAGAGAGTGAAAGGAAAGTGTTTAACCCACAGTCCCAGAGTGTGAAAGGAAAGTGTTTAACCCACAGTCCCAGAGTGTGAAAGGAAAGTGTTTAACCTGCAGTCCCAGAGTGTGAAAGGGAAGTGTTTGACCTACAGTCCCAGAGTGTGAAAGGACAGTGTTTAACCCACAGTCCCAGAGTGTGAAAGGACAGTGTTTAACATGCAGTCCCAGAGTGTGAAAGGGAATTGTTTGACCAACAGTCCCAGAGTGTGAAAGGACAGTGTTTAACCCACAGTCCCAGAGAGTGAGAGGAAAGAGTTTAACCTGCATTCCCAGTGTGTGTAAAGAAAGTGTTTAACCCAAAGTCCCAGAGTGTGAAAGAACAGTGTTTAACATACAGTCCCAGAGTCAGAAAGGAAACTGTTTCAGCCACAGTCCCAGAGTGTGAATGGACAGTGTTTAACCCACAGTCCCAGAGTGAGAAAGGAAACTGTTTAAGCCACAGTCCCAGATTGTGAAAGGACAGTGTTTCACCCACAGTCCCAGAGTGTGAAATGAAGTGTTTAACCCACAGTCCCAGAGTGTGAAAGGAAAGTGCTTAACCCACAGTCCCAGAGTATGAAAGGAAAGTGTTTAACCCACACTCCCAGAGTTTTTAAGGAAAGTTCTTATCCGATAGTCCCAAAATGTGAAAGGAAAGTGTTTAACCCACAGTCCCAGAGAGTGAAAGGAAAGTGTTTAACCCACAGTCCCAGAGCGTGAAAGGACAGTGTTTAACCAACAGTCCCAGAGTGTGTAAGGAAAATTTTTAAACTGCAGTCCCAGAGAGTGAAAGGAAAGTGTTTAAGCCACAGTCCCAGATTGTGACAGGACAGTGTTTAACCCAGAGTCCCAGAGTGTGAAAGGTCAGTGTTTAACCCACAGTCTGAGAGTTTGAAAGGAAAGTGTTTAACCCACAGTCCCAGATTGTGAAAGGACAGTGTTTAACCCACAGTCCCAGAGTGTGTAACGACAGTGTTTCACCCACACTCCCAGAGCTTTTAAGGAAAGTTTTTATCCTATAGTCGCAAAATGTGAAAGGACAGTGTTTAATCCACAGTCCCAGATTGTGAAAGGAAAGTGTTGAACCCACACTCCCCGAGTGTGAAAGGACACTGTTTAACCTGCAGTCCCAGAGTGTGAAAGGAATGTGTTTAACCTGCAGACCCAGAGTATGAAAGGACAGTGTTTAACCCACAGTCCCAGAGTGTGAAAGGACAGTGTTTAACCCACATTCCCAGAGTGTGAAAGGACAGTGTTTAACCCACAGTCCGAGTGTGAAAGGACAGTGTTTAACCCACAGTCCCAGAGTGTGAAAGGACAGTGTTTAACCAACAGTCCCAGAGTGTGAAAGGAAAGTGTTTAACCCACAGTCCCAGAGTGTGAAAGGAAAGTGCTTAACCCACAGTCCCAGAGTGTGAAAGGAAAGTGCTTAACCCACAGTCCCAGAGTATGAAAGGAAAGTGTTTAACCCACAGTCCCAGAGTATGAAAGGAAAGTGTTTAACCCACACTCTGAGTTTTTAAGGAAAGTTTTTATCTGATAGTCCCAAAATGTGAAAGGACAGTGTTTAACCCACAGTCCCAGAGAGTGAAAGGAAAGTGTTTAACCCACAGTCCCAGAGCGTGAAAGGACAGTGTTTAACCAACAGTCCCAGAGTGTGTAAGGAAAATTTTTAAACTGCAGTCCCAGAGAGTGAAAGGAAAGTGTTTAAGCCACAGTCCCAGATTGTGAGAGGAAAGTGTTTAACCTACAGTCCCAGAGTGTGAAAGGTCAGTGTTTAACCTGCATTCCCAGAGTGTGAAAGGTCAGTGTTTAACCCACAGTCCCAGAGTGTGAAAGGTCAGTGTTTAACCTGCATTCCCAGAGAGTGACAGGAAAGTGTTTAACCCACAGTCCCAGAGTGTGAAAGGAAAGTGTTTCACCCACAGTCCGAGAGTGTGAAAGGACAGTGTTTAACCCACAGTCCCAATGTGTGAAAGGAAAGTGTTTAACCCACAGTCCCAGAGTGTGAAAGGAGTGTTTAACCCACAGTCCCAGAGTGTGAAAGGACAGTGTTTAACCCACAGTCCCAGAGTGTGAAAGGACAGTGTTTAACCCACAGTCCCAGAGTGTGAAAGGACAGTGTTTAACCCACAGTCCCAGAGTGTGAAAGGAAAGTGTTTCACCCACAGTCCCAGAGTGTGAAAGGAAAGTGTTTCACCCACAGTCCCAGAGTGTGAAAGGAAAGTGTTTAACCCACAGTCCCAATGTGTGAAAGGAAAGTGTTTAACCCACAGTCCCAGAGTGTGAAAGGTCAGTGTTTAACCTGCATTCCCAGAGAGTGAGAGGAAAGTGTTTCACCCACAGTCCCAGAGTGTGAAAGGAAAGTGTTTAACCCACAGTCCCAGAGTGTGAAAGAACAGAGTTTAACCCACAGTCCCAGAGTGTGAAAGGGAAGTGTTTGACCTACAGTCCCAGAGTGTGAAAGGAAAGTTTTTAACCCACAATCCTAAAGTGTGAAAGGACAGTGTTTAACCCACAGTCCAAGAGTGTGAAAGGACAGTGTTTAACCCACAGTCCCAGAGTGTGAAAGGACAGTGTTTAACTTCCAGTCCCAGAGTATGAAAGGAAAGTGTTTAACCTGCAGTCCCAGAGTGTGAAAGGTCAGTGTTTAACCTACAGTCCCAGAGTGTGAAAGGTCAGTGTTTAACCCACAGTCCCAGAGTGTGAAAGGTCAGTGTTTAACCTGCATTCCCAGAGAGTGAGAGGAAAGTGTTTCACCCACAGTCCGAGAGTGTGAAAGGACAGTGTTTAACCCACAGTCCCAGATTGTGAAAGGACAGAGTTTAACCCACAGTCCCAATGTGTGAAAGGAAAGTGTTTCACCCACAGTCCCAGATTGTGAAAGGACAGTGTTTAACCCACAGTCCCAGAGTGTGAAAGGACAGTGTTTAACCCACAGTCCCAGAGTGTGAAAGGACAGTGTTTAACCCACAGTCCCAGAGTGTGAAAGGACAGTGTTTAACCCACAGTCCCAGAGTGTGAAAGGACAGTGTTTAACCCACAGTCCCAGAGTGTGAAAGGACAGTGTTTAACCCACAGTCCCAGAGTGTGAAAGGACAGTGTTTAACCCACAGTCCCAGAGTGTGAAAGGACAGTGTTTAACCCACAGTCCCAGAGTGTGAAAGGAAAGTGTTTCACCCACAGTCCCAGAGTGTGAAAGGACAGTGTTTAACCCACAGTCCCAATGTGTGAAAGGAAAGTGTTTAACCCACAGTCCCAATGTGTGAAAGGAAAGTGTTTAACCCACAGTCCCAATGTGTGAAAGGAAAGTGTTTAACCCACAGTCCCAATGTGTGAAAGGAAAGTGTTTAACCCACAGTCCCAGATTGTGAAAGGACAGTGTTTAACCCACAGTCCCAATGTGTGAAAGGAAAGTGTTTAACCCACAGTCCCAGATTGTGAAAGGACAGTGTTTAACCCACAGTCCCAATGTGTGAAAGGAAAGTGTTTAACCCACAGTCCCAGAGTGTGAAAGGTCAGTGTTTAACCTGCATTCCCAGAGAGTGAGAGGAAAGTGTTTCACCCACAGTCCCAGAGTGTGAAAGGAAAGTTTTTAACCCACAGTCCCAGAGTGTGAAAGGATAGTCTTTAATCCTCAATCCCAGAGTGTGAAAGGATAGTCTTTAATCCTCAATCCCAGAGTGTGAAAGGACAGTGTTTCACCCACAGTCCAAGAGTGTGAAAGGACTGTGTTTAACCCACAGTCCAAGAGTGTGAAAGGACAGTGTTTAACCCACAGTCCAAGAGTGTGAAAGGACAGTGTTTAACCCACAGTCCAAGAGTGTGAAAGGAAAGTGTTTGAACCACAATCCCTGAGTGTGAAAGGACAGTGTTTAACTTCCAGTCCCAGAGTATGAAAGGAAAGTGTTTAACCTGCAGTCCCAGAGAGTGAAAGGAAAGTGTTTAACCTCATGACCACAGTGTGAAAGGTGAGTCCTTCACCTCCAGTCCCAGAGTGTGAAATGACAGTGTTTCACCCACAGTCCCAGAGTGTGAAAGGTCACTGTCTGACCCGCTACAGCCAGTAAGGTTTGAGCAAGGAATGGTGACAAGTGATGGGGTGATCTCCCTTTTCAAATTTTGCTGTGGATCCTTAACCAGAATCAGAAAAGGTGGACTCGATTTTGCTGACAAATTAACTCTGTTTTATTACTGCACTGACCTTTCAGCCTAGATTGTGTATCAGACCCCACAGGGAGTCAGCGGCAGGAATGTTATTACTCAACTGATCCAATCTAGCATGCTTCAGTATGATTTGTTAATAAGTGCCGCACTGCATAACATCAGACAATTTGTTGAAGGCTGACTGGACTGTGAATGCAGTGGGCCCCGTCAGACAGACTAATTGTACTGCCTGGGGCCTTGTCAGGGCTTGGCAACCCACAGTTCTCACGGATTTTCAACGTGTCACAGGGGAACAGGCACAGCCACGAGTCCTGTGTATCTCCTCCATGTACTCTCTGATGTAAGAACTGAAATCAAGTCTAATCACAAGGAGAGAAGGAAATTAAAAGGTGTTGGACCTTTCCGAAGACGTGACTGTGTATGAGAAAGTCACTAATTAGATTCATTACTTGGACCCTGATCCATCGAGCTACATGTCACTTTTGGGCTTGGACCCTTCCAGGTATTCAAATGTTTGCAGTAGTTTCCCCTGGAGCTCAGGCGAGAGGCCCACAGAACTCATAATTCAATCCCTGAGGAGGTTTCCTGGAGCTTTAATGACCTCATAGTCAGTGCTGGAGGTCCCGCCTCCTCATAACACTGCTTCATTGAACTAATCCATTCAGCAGATGTACTCAGTCCGCGTTACATCTGCTGAATTTACACATGCACTACACCCACTTCTGCCAACATTTTATATCCATTGTCTCCCCCACCTTACATATAAATCAAACCCAGAACATGGGCAGATACTGACATCAGGGCTGTCTGGAGTCAGCCACCATCACGTGCATGAATGGGTAACCCTTCCCTGCTTGCTTTCTTTCTCGCTTCCTCTAAGCCGAGACCGCGAGGTACTTTGCCTCCACTTAAGCTCAATGGGGAAAGACCACTGTGTAAGGTCCTCCCACCAAAGTGAACCGAGGGGCTGGAGCCATGGGAAACCCCTCAGGCTGTATAACCCAAATATGGTTTTGCTGTAAAATGTACATGGCGTGTAAAATGAAATGGAATGGTTGTGAGGCAACTCACTCCTATATTGAAGAAAACTGATTTACTTTGCACTTTTTGGAATGACACTCGGTACTGTTTCGAACTGTGTTGTAATGTATTTTTTACAGATTTTTATGAATAAATTATATTTATTCAAAAAAATAAGCTCCCCCAACCCCCTTTCCCCAATAACATGGCAATGATGAAGAACCAACTGCAGGTGTTATTGGGGAAAGGGGTTTACAGGGACAGAGGGACCTGGGGGTGTATGTGCATCGATCTTTGAAGGTGGCAGGACATATTGAGAAAGTGGTTAGTAAAGCATATGGGATCTTGGGCTTCATAAATAGAGGCATTGAGTACAAAAGCAGGGTGAGCCCTGTCTTTACCTCCCCCAGATGGTGCAGGTGGGGAAGGAGGAGCTCACCAGGAATGAAGGGCAGGACATTGGATAGAATGAGCCTTTGCGCAGTGGCCTCCAGGGGGTCCACTGGCAGAAAGGTCCCGCCCATGGTGAGCCCCTTGCTCAGAGCCAGGGACACCGCCCACTCGGTCTTCAGGAAAAACACTGCCTTCCCGTACATTTTAGAGGCTGCAACAATGGCCGAAGGGCCGACAACCTCGGCCATTGCTTTCACGCATGCCTCGATAGTCATGTTAGGGTGGACGTAGCTCTTGACCCCATGCTTCGATGTTAATAAAGCAAACGGTGACGGGGCAACAGGTGCAGCTGCAGCAGCCGCAGCAGCATATGAACGGGAAGGCCCTGCCACCAGCGAAGAGGGGCTTGCCATGGGGTCCCAGAGCTACGCCCACCCCCAAGAAACAAAGCACACGACAGTTTTCTTAAACACAAACAATATGATGGGGGAGGGGGGATGGGAATAGAGGAGGATGGGGCTGAAAAGGACAAGGAGAGGAGAGGATAGGTGGCCGAGTGATGGAAGAGAGAGAACAGCTGCAAGGATGTTACAGTTCACTTGGTGGTTGGAGCACCTTCCTGCAGAGTCAACAGTCCACTCTTCCAGTTAGGGGAGGGCTCTTCGCCCGGGTCGGTTAGAGCCGCCCGGTTCTCTCCCTTTTCTGTTGTTGTATAAGGATTTTCTTCAGCCAGGCAGCTCCAGCCGTCCCGAGCCACACAGTTGGGGGTGGGGAGGGAGCCCCTTTTGTGCAGGATGGCAGATAAACACAAGAGCTAGTACAGGGGCTCCCTATAGAATTTGACAGCCCCACCCCTGGATCTTCCGGTGCCTTCTCCCTCCCCCAACAGTCCAAACAACCAACAGTTCTCTGGTGCTCCAACACCCACCTCTCCAAAATGACTTGCAGGTCTTCGTAGTCTTGAAAAAGTGCAACAGTTCCACAGTAAATACAGCTGTCTCCAGTCACCTCTCTGCAGTAACTCCAGTTTCCTCTCTCCTCTCCAGTTGCAGTTGCAGCAACACAGGTACAGCTGCTCCCCCTGATTGCTGGCAGGAAGTGCTCCAAATTGACCAGCCAATCCCAGTGCTGTACCTGTCCTGGGAGTGTTTGATGGGGACAGTGCAGAGGGAGCTTTACTCTGTATCTAACCCGTGTTTTTTTTTCTTTTTCAAGGTGGCCTTTATACCCCAGGCCCCTTTTATATATTCTATGTCGAGGGGGCCTTTATTCCTCAGGCCCCCTTTATAAACATATTTATATTTTTTAAAATAACTTTATTAAAAACAGAAATAAACAAAACTCAAATTAAAATGCCATTCTCGGCGTCGACAATGCACTCCAGTCCCTGCGGTGCCCACCGGTCACGAAAGGCCTCAAGCATACTGGCGGACACCGCATGCTCCTTCTCCAGGGACACCCGGGCGCGAACGTAACCGCGGAAGAGGGGCAGGCAATCGGGGAGGACGGAACCCCCGACAGCCCGCAGCCTGGACCTGTGAATTGCCACCTTGGCCAGGCCCAGGAGCAGACCGACGAGGAGATCCTCCTCCCGGCCCGAGCCCCTCCGCACCGGGTGCCCAAAGATCAGGAGCGTGGGACTGAAGTGCAGCCAGAACTTGAGGAGCAGCCCCTTCAGATACTCAAAGAGGGGCGTGTCCGGCCGGCTGACGAGGGCGAGGAAGGGGAGAGTGTGCAGGAGCAGCCCGTACAGGAAACCCCTCTGCGCTGATTGGAATGGTATGGAGGGCATTTCCGAGAGGCGGCTCGGGTTGAGCGGGGCCGGCTCCTGAGGAGGGTTTTGGGGCCTGGGTCCGATGAGCAGTTCCGGCTGAGCAGGGGTCAGCTCCGCCGGGATCGCTCTGCACTCCCGAGCCCCGTCGCCACCCGCAGTGAGGGGGGTCCTGGGGGTTTCGGCTACTCCTCCACCTGCCGGACCGTACCCGGAGTCGGCCGCCCGGAAAGCCGAGGCGCTCACCTCCGCCGGCAGGGGAGCGCCCTGACTGGAGGCGACCATGTTCCAGACTCGGAATAGATCCCGGTAAAAGACAGGCAACTCCCTCAGAGAAGCGCGGCTAACGGACTCCACCGGGAGCTGCGTGTCGTCTTGAAGGCAGTGACACTGGCGGAAAAAATACGCACACCATCTGGGAGGAGGCTCAATGTACAGGTATCTCTGCAGGGTCCGAAGGCGGAGAGTCGCAGCCTGGGTGCGGACACACACCAGCGACTGGCCGACCTCCTCGATCGGGAGACTCAGGACCGAGGCAGAGACCCAGTGTTTCCTCTTGCCCTTGGTGACAAATGCAGGGGGCGGGGCCAAAGTGACCAACCGGTACCACAGCATTGAGGCCACCAGTTGGTTTATGACCAGCGCTCGGCCCCTGTAGGAAAGCACTCAGAGCAGTCATCTAATCCCGTGCTGTAACTGAGGAGATAGGGGCAATATAGTTGGTTCTAGGTTATGGGTGTGGGTGAGGGGGAATCAAGCATTGTTCACACTCAAAGTCATCCTGCAGCTGTTTGCACTGGGAAGTGTACATGTGCAGACATCAAGTGAGATATCATTGGGCCGCTCTGAAGGCCTCCATGGGTGAATGGTGTGTCAACTCTAACTCACTAAACTCATGTGTGAAAGTTGACTACTTGTGAGATATAAAAGGAAGACAAGCACTTGTTGAATCCATACTCCACGAAGGGTCAGCACAATCAGGAGAGGAGAGCGAGAAATGGAAGGCAAAGAAATGTTGAATTTTTTTTTTATTCATTCATGGGATGTGGGTGTCACTGGCCAGGCCAGCATTTGTTGCCCCTCCCTAATTGCCCTTGAGAAGGTGGTGGTGAGCTGCCTTCTTGAACCGCTGCAGTCCATTTGGTGTAGGTACACCCACAGTGTTGTTCGGAAGGGAGTTCCAGGATTTTGACCCAGTGACAGTGAAGGAATGGTGAATGAATGTTGAGGGTTGTGAATGGGGTTCCAATCAAGCGGGCTGCTTTGTCCTGGATGGTGCCGAGCTTCTTGAGTGTTGTTGGAGCTGCACCCATCCAGGCAAGTGGAGAGTATTCCATCACACTCCTGACTTGTGCCTTGTAGATGGTGGACAGGCTTTGGGGAGTCAGGAGGTGAGTTACTCGCCGCAGGATTCCCAGTCTCTGACCTGCTCTTGTAGCCATGGTATTTATGTGGCTGGTCCAGTTCAGTTTCTGGTCAATGGTGACCCCCAGGATGTTGATAGTGGGGGATTCAGCGATTGAATGTCAACGAGAGATGGTTAGATTCTCTCTTGTTTGAGATGGTCATTACCTGGCACTTGTGTGGCGCGAATGTTACTTGCCACTTATCAGCCCAAGTCTGGATATTGTCCAGGTCTTGCTGCATTTCTACACAGACTGCTTCAGTATCTGAGGAGTCACGAATGGTGCTGAACATTGTGCAATCATCAGTGAACATCCCCACTTCTGACCTTATGATTGAAGGAAGGTCATTGATGAAGCAGCTGAAGATGGTTGGGCCCAGGACACTACCCTGAGGAACTCCTGCAGTGATGTCCTAGAACTGAGATGATTGACCTCCAACAACCACAACTATCTTCCTTTGTGCTAGGTATGACTCCAACCAGCGGAGAGTTTTCCCTCTGATTCCCATTGACTCCAGTTTTGCGAGGGAACCTTGATGCCATACTCGGTCAAATGCTGCCTTGATGTCAAGGGCAGTCACTCTCACCTCACCTCTTGAGTTCAGCTCTTTTGTCCATGTTTGAACCAAGGCTGTAATGAGGTCAGGAGCTGAGTGTCCCTGGCAGAACCCAAACTGAGCTTCACTGAGCAGGTTATTGCTGAGCAAGTGCTGCTTGATAGCACTGTTGATGACACCTTCCATCACTTTACTGATGATCAAGAGTAGACTGATAGGGCGGTAATTGAACGGGTTGGACTTGTCCTGCTTTTTGTGTACAGGACATACCTGGGCAATTTTCCACATTGCAGGGTAGATGCCAGTGTTGTAGCTGTACTGGAACAGCTTGGCTAGGGGCACGGCAAGTTATGGAGCGCAAGTCTTCGGTACTATTGCCGGAATATTGTCAGGGCCCATAGCCTTTGCAGTATCCAGTGCCTTCAGTCGTTTCTTGATATCAAATTGGCTGAAGACTGGCATCTGTGATACTGGGGACCTCAGGAGGAGGCCGAGATGGATAATCCATTTGGCACTTCTGGCTGATGGATGCAAATGTTTCAGCCTTGTCTTTCGCACTGATGTGCTGGGCTCCCCCATCATTGAGGATGGGGATATTTGTGGAGCCACCTCCTCCAGTTAGTTGTTTAATTGTCCACCACCATTCATGACTGGATGTGGCAGGACTGCAGAGCTTAGATCTGAACCGTTGGTTGTGGGATCACTTATCTCTATTGCATGCTGCTTCTGCTGTTTGGCCTGCAAGTAATCCTGTGTAATAAAAACAGAAAGTGCTGGAAATATTCTGCAGGTCAACAGCATCTATGGTTGAAGAAGCAGAGTTAATATTTCAGGTCTGTGACGGGTCTTCTGGTCAAGTAGTCCTGGGTTGTAGCTTCACCAGGTTGACACCTCATTTTGAGGTATGCCTGGTGCTGCTCCTGGCATGACCTCCTGCACTCTTCATTGAACCAGGGTTGGTCTCCCGGATTGATGGTAATGGTAGAGTGGGGGATTTGCCGGACCATGAGGTTACAGATTGTAGTTGAATACAATTCTGCTGCTTCTGATGGCCCGCAGTGCCTCATGGATGCCCAGTTTTGGGTTGCTAGATCTGGTAGTGCCACACAACTCAATGTGAAGACAGGACTTCGTCTCCACAAGAACTGTGCGGTGTTCATCCCTACCAATACTGTCATGGACAATGCATCTGCGACAGGTAGATTGGTGAGAACAAAGTGAAGTCTATTTTTCCCTCTTGCTGTTTCTCCCACCACCAGCCGCAGACTCAGTCTAGCAGCTATGTCCTTTAGGACTTGGCCAGCTCGGTCAGTAGTGGTGCTACCGTGCCACTCTTGGTGATGGACATTGAAGTCCCTCACCCAGAGTACATTCTGTGCCCATGTGGCGTTCAACATAGAGAAGCATAGATTCATCAGCCGAGGTGGGGCAGTAGGCGGTAATCAGCAGGAGGTTTCCTTGCCCATGTCTCACCTGATGCCATGAGACTTCATTGGGTCCAGAGTCAATGTTGAGGACTCCCACTCCCTCCTGTTGAGGACTGTCAGGGCAACTCCTTCCTGACTGTATACCACTGTGCCGCCACCTCTGGTCGGTCTATCCTGCCGGTGGGACAGAGCATACCCAGAGATAGTGATGGTGGTGTCAGGGATATTGGCTGTAGGGTATGATTCCGTGAGTATGACTATGTCAGGCTGTTGCTTGACTAGTCTGGGACAGCTCTCCCAAATGTTAGTAAGGAGGATTTTGTAGAGTTGACAGGGCTGGGTTTGCCATTGTTGTTTCTGGTGCCTAGGTCGATGCCGAGTGGTCCGTCCAGTTTCATTCCTTTTCTTCGGCATTGCAGCAGTTTGACACAACTGATGAGCTTGCTAGGCCATTTCAAAGGGCATGTCGGCCAGGCCAGATAAGGATGGGAGGTTTCATTCCCATTCCTTCCAGATGGTTTCATGGTCACCACTTTTTTAATTCCAGGTTTATTAATTGAATTCAAATTCCGCCATCTGCCATGGTGGAATTCGAACCCATGTCCACTGAGCATTATCCTGGGTCCAGTGACATTCCCACTGTGCCGTCGCCTCCCCCAATTGGACTGGTCGCAGGCAGTAATATTATTGGTGCTGAGCAGCAGGCTGTATGAGAACTGTCACAGTGATAAACAGCAGCACAGGAAAAGGATTGTTGTGTACAGATCAAAATCTGCATCTTGCTTCTGCAAGGCCTGCAAGGAAGGCAGCTGCCGTCTGTTAAAACTGGGATGGGCCTGCATGAAAATTGCAGCAAGTTTTATTGCTTCATTTTCTCTGTCTCACCCTTCCTGGAAAATCTGGCATTGTCTACTTTTCCAGCCCATTCTGGGAACGAGATGTCGTGGGAATGAAAGCTGAGATGCTTGTGTGTATATTACTGCATTATCTGTATAAATTGAGAAGTCAAGGGTCTGAACTATGCACAGGGGAATTGCTAATAGCATCCCTCTCTTGTCTCTCTAATTTATCGATCAGTGTCCTTCTGAAATTTATTCTTTTGTCTCTGTCAAGCTGCAAATCTCCCATTTTACTCACTCTTCCTCCAAGTGTCGCCAACCCAGCAGGATTGCCCCGGAGTCTCCAGGAATTGCAGATTAATCTCGAGAACACTGCTGCAAACAAAAACCCAGGGGAAAAATTTAAAGGGCTTAAAACAAAACTACGTTTTTTTTTTAAATCATTTCCATCAAACACTTTCATGTATAAGTAATAAAAATATTGGATGGGGCAGGGGTGGGTGGGGCTGTTTGACTGACAGTCATGCTTGATCCAATCAGGTAACAAAGGGTCTGTTAGCTTTCCAATTGGCCGTGGGAATGACGTGTGCTCATACGATGAACCAATGGCAGGAGTGTGGGGGTTCGAGATGGGAGGTCATGTGATGAAACCTCCAGCAATTCAGCCAACCAAAGAGGCCAACATTCCTCTTCCTCCCCGACTTCTCTGTGTTGAAATCAAGAGTCATCACACACCGTCCCCTACTCTAACTCAATCTTCGGATTTCTTCCTCTCCCTCGGTTTTCTTTTCCTCCTACAGTCTACAGGCTTTTAAATCCCAAGCTTGGCCGCACCTAATCTAACCTACCTATTTGTCGCTTAACCTCATTCTTACGCTTCTCAACTTTGTCATGCCCAATATTCTGGGCCTCGGCTCTTCGCCTTGGTTTCTTAATTAAAGAAAAACATCATAAAGAGACAATATCTTCAGCAGTAGTTGTTCACAAACTCCTCAGATACTGAAGCAGTCTGTGTAGAAATGCAGCAAGACCTGGACAATATCCAGACTTGGGCTGATAAGTGGCAAGTAACATTCACGCCGCACAAGTGCCAGGCAATAACTATCTCCAACAAGAGAGAATCTAACCATCTCCCCTTGACATTCAATGGCATTACCATCACTGAATCCCCCACTATCAACATCCTGGGGGCTACCATTGACCAGAAACTGAACTGGAGTAGCCACATAAATACCGTGGATACAAGAGCAGGTCAGAGGCTAGGAATCCTGCGGCGAGTAACTCACCTCCTGACTCCCCAAAGCCTGTCCACCATCTACAAGGCACAAGTCAGGAGTGTGATGGAACACTCTCCACTTGCCTGGATGGGTGCAGCTCCAACAACACTCAAGAAGCTCAACACCATCCAGGACAAAGCAGCCCGCTTGATTGGCACCCCATCCACAACATTCACTCCCTCCAGCACCGACACACAGTGGCAGCAGTGTGTACCATCTTCAAGATGCACTGCAGCAACGCACCAACGCTCCTTCGACAGCACGTTCCAAACCCGCGACTTCTACCAACTAGAAGGACAAGGGCAGCAGATGCATAGGAACACCACCACCTGCAAGTTCCCCTCCAAGAGTAAAAGGGTAGCTAGGGAGAGAGTAGGTCCCCTTAAGGATCAGTGTGGTAATCTATGCGTGGAGCCACGGGAAATGGGCGAGGTCTTAAAAGAATACTTCTCATCTGTATTTACCGTGGAGAAGGTCATGGAAGCTAGTGAGTTCAAGGGAGGGAACACCAATATCCTGGAGCATATCAACATTACAAAGGAGGAGGTGTTGGAGGTTTTGAAGCGCATTAAGGTGGATAAATCGCCAGGGCCTGACCAGGTGTATCCTAGGATGCTATGGGAAGCAAGGGAGGAGATTGCTGGGGCCCTGGCAGAGATTTTTGTATCATCGTTAGCCACGGGTGAGATACCGGAAGACTGGAGGATAGCTAATGTTGTGCCTTTATTTAAGAAGGGCAGCAGGGATAAGCCAGGGAACTGCAGGCCGGTGAGCCTTACATCAGTGGTGGGAAAGTTATTGGAAGGGATTCTGAGAGACAGGATTTATATGCATCTGGAAAGGCATGGTCTGATTGGGGATAGTCAGCATGGCTTTGTGCGTGGGAAATCATGTCTCACAAATTTGATTGAGTTTTTTGAGAAGGTGACCAAGAGGATTGATGAGGGCAGGGCGATGAATGTTGTCTACATGGACTTTAGCAAGGCCTTTGACAAGGTCCCGCATGGTAGGCTGGTCTGGAAGGTTTGAACACATGGGATCCAGGGTGAGCTAGCCAATTGGATACAAAATTGGCTTGGTGATAGGAGGCAGAGGGGGGTAGTGGAGGGTTGTTTTTCAGATTGGAGGCCGGTGACCAATGGTGTGCCGCAGGGATCGGTGCTGGGCCCTCTGTTGTTTGTCATATATATTAATGACTTGGATGTGAATGTAGGGGGCATGACTAGTAAGTTTGCAGATGACACCAAAATTGGTGGTACAGTGGACAGTGAAGAAGGTTGTCTAAGGTTACAACAGGATATAGATAAACTGGGAAAGTGGGCAAGGGATTGGCAAATGGAATTTAACGCAGACAAGTGTGAAGTGATGCATTTTGGGAAGTTAGACCAGGGCAGGACATATACAGTGAATGGCAGGGCCCTGGGGAGTGTTGTTGAGCAAAGAAACCTTGGGGTGCAAGTACATAGTTCCCTGAAAGTGGCAACACAGGTAGACAGGGTGGTGAAGAAGGCGTATGGCATGCTTGCCTTCATCGGCCGAGGCATTGAGTACAAGAGTTGGGACGTCATGTTACAGTTGTACATAATGTTGGTTAGGCCGCATTTGGAGTACTGTGTGCAGTTCTGGTCACCGCACTACAGGAAAGATGTGATTAAGCTAGAGAAGGTGCAGAAAAGATTCACAAGGATGTTGCCTGGTTTGGAGGGCTTGAGTTATAAAGAGAGATTGGATAGGCTGGGTCTGTTTTCCCTGGAGTGAAGGAGGCTGAGAGGGGGCATGATAGAGGTATATAAAATTATGAGAGGCATAGGTAGGGTAATCAAATCTAAATCGGGGGACATAATCACTGACCAACGCAAACAGATGGACCGCTGGGTTGAGCACTACCTAGAACTGTACTCCAGGGATAATGCTGTCACTGAGACTGCCCTCAATGCAGCCCAGCCTCTACCAGTCATGGATGAGCTGGACATACAGCCAACCAAATCGGAACTCAGTGATGCCATTGATTCCCTAGCCAGCGGTAAAGCCCCTGGGAAGGACAGCATTACCCCTGAAATAATCAAGAGTGCCAAGCCTGCTATACTCTCAGCACTACATGAACTGCTATGCCTGTGCTGGGACGAGGGAGCAGTACCCCAGGACATGCGCGATGCCAATATCATCACCCTCTATAAAAACAAAGGTGACCGCGGTGACTGCAACAACTACCGTGGAATCTCCCTGCTCAGCATAGTGGGGAAAGTCTTTACTCGAGTCGCTCTGAACAGGCTCCAGAAGCTAGCCGAGCGCGTCTACCCTGAGGCACAGTGTGGCTTTCGTGCAGAGAGATCGACTATTGACATGCTGTTCTCCCTTCGTCAGATACAGGAGAAATGCCGTGAACAACAGATGCCCCTCTACATTGCTTTCATTGATCTCACCAAAGCCTTTGACCTCGTCAGCAGACGTGGTCTCTTCAGACTACTAGAAAAGATCGGATGTCCACCAAAGCTACTAAGTATCATCACCTCATTCCATGACAATATGAAAGGCACAATTCAACATGGTGGCTCCTCATCAGAGCCCTTTCCTATCCTGAGTGGTGTGAAACAGGGCTGTGTTCTCGCACCCACACTTTTTGGGATTTTCTTCTCCCTGCTGCTTTCACATGCGTTCAAATCCTCTGAAGAAGGAATTTTCCTCCACACAAGATCAGGGGGCAGGTTGTTCAACCTTGCCCGTCTAAGAGCGAAGTCCAAAGTACGGAAAGTCCTCATCAGAGAACTCCTCTTTGCTGACGATGCTGCTTTAACATCTCACACTGAAGAATGCCTGCAGAGTCTCATCGACAGGTTTGCGTCTGCCTGCAATGAATTTGGCCTAACCATCAGCCTCAAGAAAACGAACATCATGGGGCAGGATGTCAGAAATGCTCCATCCATCAATATTGGCGACCACGCTCTGGAAGTGGTTCAAGAGTTCACCTACCTAGGCTCAACTATCACCAGTAACCTGTCTCTAGATGCAGAAATCAACAAGCGCATGGGTAAGGCTTCCACTGCTATGTCCAGACTGGCCAAGAGAGTGTGGGAAAATGGCGCACTGACACGGAACACAAAAGTCCGAGTGTATCAGGCCTGTGTCCTCAGTACCTTGCTCTACGGCAGCGAGGCCTGGACAACGTATGCCAGCCAAGAGCGACGTCTCAATTCATTCCATCTTCGCTGCCTTCGGAGAATACTTGGCATCAGGTGGCAGGACTATATCTCCAACACAGAAGTCCTTGAAGCGGCCAACACCCCCAGCTTATACACACTACTGAGTCAGCGGCGCTTGAGATGGCTTGGCCATGTGAGCCGCATGGAAGATGGCAGGATCCCCAAAGACACATTGTACAGCGAGCTCGCCACTGGTATCAGACCCACCGGCCGTCCATGTCTCCGTTATAAAGACGTCTGCAAACGCGACATGAAATCGTGTGACATTGATCACAAGTCGTGGGAGTCAGTTGCCAGCATTCGCCAGAGCTGGCGGGCAGCCATAAAGACAGGGCTAAATTGTGGCGAGTCGAAGAGACTTAGTAGTTGGCAGGAAAAAAGACAGAGGCGCAAGGGGAGAGCCAACTGTGCAACAGCCCCAACAAACAAATTTCTCTGCAGCACCTGTGGAAGAGCCTGTCACTCCAGAATTGGCCTTTATAGCCACTCCAGGCGCTGCTTCACAAACCACTGACCACCTCCAGGCGCGTATCCATTGTCTCTCGAGATAAGGAGGCCCAAAAGAAAGAATAGGTAGGGTAGATAGCCAGAGTCTGTTTCCCATGGTAGGGGTGACTAAAACTAGAGGGCATAGATTTAAGGTGAGAGGGAGGAGGTTTAAAGGGGTTCAAAGGGGTAAATTTTTCACACAAAGAATAGTGGGTATCTGAAATGAGCTGCCTGAGGAGGTGGTGGAGGCAGGAACAGTAGCGACATTTAAGAGGCATCTGGACAGGTACTTGAATGAGCAAGGCATAGAGGGATATGGAATTAATGCAGGCAGGTGGGATTAGTATAAATAGGCATTATGGTCGGCATGGACCCAGTGGGCCAAAGGGCCTGTTTCGATGCTGTACGATTTTATGACTCGATGACTCCAAGCCACACACAATCCTGACTTGGAACTATATCGCCGTTCCTTCACTATCGCTGGGTCAAAATCCTGGAACTCCCTTCCTAACAGCACTGTGGGTGTACTTATTCCCCATGGAATGCAGTGGTTCAAGAAGGCAGCTCACCACCCACCTTCTCAAGGGCAATTAGGAATAGGCAATAAATGCTGGCCTGGCCAGTGACGCAAAAATCCCATGATTGAATAAAAAATAATCTTTTTGTTAAACTTGGGAGGGGACAGGAAAGAGCCAGGTAAGGTCTCGTCGAGTAATGTGCTGATGTGATTAGTGAGAATTCGATCATTGATATGTGATATCTTCTTCCTCTCTTACAGAAGTGGTAAGTAATGTCTTTGTCACCTCATGCATCAAGATATTGAATGGACCTCACCTCCTCTACCCGCCAGTGTCCTTCTTCTTCCAGGACTCAGACACTTATTACCAGTGTCCTTTCCAAGCTCCACAGGCTCCCCACCTCCCCATCAAGATCCTTGACCTGGTCCACAAGTCGCCCCTTCTTCAGCTGTGTGTGTTATCCCTCATCCTCCACCCTGCATGTCCCTCAGCTCCACCATCACAGGCCCATTGGTCAGTCTACATCCCTCAGCTCCACCATCGCAGGCCCATTGGTCATACTACAACACTCAGCTCCAGCATCGCAAGCCCATTGGTCAGTCTACATCCCTCAGCTTCACCATCGCAGGCCCATTGGTCATACTACAACACTCAGCTCCAGCATCGCAAGCCCATTGGTCAGTTTTCATCTCTCACATCCACCATCTCAGGCCCATTGGTAAGTCTACATCTCTCAGATCCACCATCGTAGGCCTGTCAGTCTACATCCCTCAGCTCAACCATCGTAGGCCCATTGGTCAGTCTACATCCCTCAGCCCCACCATCCGAGGACCATTGGTCAGTCTACATCCCTCAGCTGCATAATCGCAGGCCATTGGTAAGTCTACATTTCTCAGCTCCACCATCGCAGGCCCACTGGTCAGTCTACATCTCTCAGATCCACCATCTCAGGCCCATTGGTAAGTCTACATCTCTCAGCTCCACCATTGTAGGCCCATTGGTCAGTCTACATCTCTCAGCTCCACCATCACAGGCCCATTGGTCAGTCTACATCCCTCAGCTCCACCATCGCAGGCCCATTGGTCATACTACAACACTCAGCTCCAGCATCGCAAGCCCATTGGTCAATCTACAACCCTCAGCCCCACCATCGCAGGCCCATTGGTCAGTCTACATCGCTCAGATCCATCATCGCAAGCCCATTGGTCAGTTTTCATCTCTCACATCCACCATCTCAGGCCCATTGGTAAGTCTACATCTCTCAGATCCACCATCGTAGGCCTGTCAGTCTACATCCCTCAGCTCAACCATCGTAGGCCCATTGGTCAGTCTACATCCCTCAGCCCCACCATCCGAGGCCCATTGGTCAGTCTACATCCCTCAGCTGCATAATCGCAGGCCATTGGTAAGTCTACATTTCTCAGCTCCACCATCGCAGGCCCATTGGTCAGTCTACATCCCTCAGCTGCATAATCGCAGGCCATTGGTAAGTCTACATTCCTCAGCTCCAACATCGCAGGCCCATTGGTCAGTCTACATCCCTCAGCCCCACCATCGCAAGCCCATTGGTCAGTCTACATCCCTCAGCTGCATAATTGCAGTCCATTGGTAAGTCTACATCTCTCAGCTCCACCATCACAGCCCATTGGTCAGTCTACGTCCCTCAGCACCAAAATCACAGACCCATTGGTCAGTCTACATCCCTCAGCTCCAACATCGCAAGCCCATTGGTCAGTCTACTTCCCTCAGCACCAACATCACAGACCCATTGGTCAGTCTACATCTCTCAGCTCCACCATCGCAAGCCCATTGGTCAGTCTACATCCCTCAGCTCCACCATCACAGGCCCATTGGTCAGTCTACATCCCTCAGCTCCACCATCACAGGCCCATTGGTCAGTCTACTTCCCTCAGCACCAACATCACAGACCCATTGGTCAGTCTACATCCCTCAGCTCCAACATCGCAAGCCCATTGGTCAGTCTACATCTCTCAACTCCACCATCGCAGGCCCATTGGTCAGTCTACATCTCTCAACTCCACCATCGCAGGCCCATTGGTCAGTCTACATCTCTCAACTCCACCATCGCAGGCCCATTGGTCAGTCTACATCCCTCAGCTCCACCATCACAGGCCCATTGGTCAGTCTACATCCCTCAGCTCCACCATCGCAAGCCCATTGGTCAGTATACATCCCTCAACTCCACCATCACAAGTCCATTTGGTCAGTCTACATCTCTCAGCTCCACCATCACAGGCCCATTGGTCAGTCCAAATCCCTCAGCTCCACCATCTGAGGCCCATTGGTCAGTCTACATCCCTCAGCTGCATAATCGCAGGCCATTGGTCAGTCCAAATCCCTCAGCTCCACCATCACAGACCCATTGGTCAGTCTACATTTCTCAGCTCCGCCATCACAGACCCATTGGTCAGTCTACTTCCCTCAGCACCAACATCACAGACCCATTGGTAAGTCTACATCTCTCAGCTCCACCATCGCAGGCCCATTGGTCAGTCTACCTTTCTCAGCTCCACCATCGCAGGCCCATTGGTCAGTCTACATCTCTCAACTCCACCATCGCAGGCCCATTGGTCAGTCTACATCCCTCAGCTCCACCATCACAGGCCCATTGGTCAGTCTACATCCCTCAGCTCCACCATCGCAAGCCCATTGGTCAGTCTACATCCCTCAACTCCACCATCACAAGCCCATTTGGTCAGTCTACATCTCTCAGCTCCACCATCGCAGGCCCATTGGTCAGTCCAAATCCCTCAGCTCCACCATCACAGGCCCATTGGTCAGTCTACATCCCTCAGCTCCATCATCGCAGGCCCATTGGTCAGTCTACATCCCTCAGTTCCACCATCGCAAGCCCATTGGTCAGCCTACATCTCTCAGATCCACCATCGCAAGCCCAGTGATCAGTCTACATCCCTCAGCTCCACCATCGCAGGCCATTGGTAAGTCTACATCCCTCAGCTCCACATATCGTAGGCCCATTGGTCAGTCTACATCCCTCAGCTCCACATATCGTAGGCCCATTGGTCAAGTCTACATCCCTCAGCTCCACCATCACAGGCCCATTGGTCAGTCTACATCCCTCAGCTCCACCATCGCAAGCCCATTGGTCAGTCTACATCCCTCAACTCCACCATCACAAGCCCATTTGGTCAGTCTACATCTCTCAGCTCCACCATCGCAGGCCCATTGGTCAGTCCAAATCCCTCAGCTCCACCATCACAGGCCCATTGGTCAGTCTACATCCCTCAGCTCCATCATCGCAGGCCCATTGGTCAGTCTACATCCCTCAGTTCCACCATCGCAAGCCCATTGGTCAGCCTACATCTCTCAGATCCACCATCGCAAGCCCAGTGATCAGTCTACATCCCTCAGCTCCACCATCGCAAGCCCATTGGTCAGTCTACATCTCTCAGCTCCACCATCGCAAGCCCATTGGTCAGTCGACATCTCTCAGCTCCACATATCGTAGGCCCATTGGTCAGTCTACATCCCTCAGCTCCACCATCGCAGGCTCATTGGTCAGTCTACATCCCTCAGCTCCACCATCGCAGGCCCATTGGTCAGCCTACATCCCTCAGCTCCACCATCGCAGGCCCATTGGTCAGTCTACATCTCTCAGCTCCACATATCGTAGGCCCATTGGTCAGTCTACATCTCTCAGCTCCATCATCGCAGGACCATTGGTCAGTCTACATCCCTCAGCTCCACCATCGCAGGCCCATTGGTCAGTCTACATCTCTCAGCTCCACATATCGTAGACCCATTGGTCAGTCTACATCCCTCAGCTCCACATATCGTAGGCCCATTGGTCAAGTCTACATCCCTCAGCTCCACCATCACAGGACCATTGGTCAGTCTACATCCCTCAGCTCCATCATCGCAGGACCATTGGTCAGTCTACATCCCTCAGCTCCATCATCGCAGTACCATTGGTCAGTTTACATCCCTCAGCTCCATCATCGCAGGACCATTGGTCAGTCTACATCCCTCAGCTCCATCATCGCAGGACCATTGGTCAGTTTACATCCCTCAGCTCCATCATCGCAGTACCATTGGTCAGTTTACATCCCTCAGCTCCATCATCGCAGGACCATTGGTCAGTCTACATCCCTCAGCTCCATCATCGCAGGACCATTGGTCAGTCTACATCCCTCAGCTCCATCATCGCAGTACCATTGGTCAGTCTACATCCCTCAGCTCCATCATCGCAGTACCATTGGTCAGTTTACATCCCTCAGCTCCATCATCGCAGGACCATTGGTCAGTCTACGTCCCTCAGCTCCATCATCGCAGTACCATTGGTCAGTTTACATCCCTCAGCTCCATCATCGCAGGACCATTGGTCAGTCTACATCCCTCAGCTCCATCATCGCAGGACCATTGGTCAGTCTACATCCCTCAGCTCCATCATCGCAGTACCATTGGTCAGTTTACATCCCTCAGCTCCATCATCGCAGGACCATTGGTCAGTCTACATCCCTCAGCTCCATCATCGCAGGACCATTGGTCAGTCTACATCCCTCAGCTCCATCATCGCAGTACCATTGGTCAGTTTACATCCCTCAGCTCCATCATCGCAGGACCATTGGTCAGTCTACATCCCTCAGCTCCATCATCGCAGGACCATTGGTCAGTCTACGTCCCTCAGCTCCATCATCGCAGGACCATTGGTCAGTCTACATCCCTCAGCTCCATCATCGCAGTACCATTGGTCAGTCTACATCCCTCAGCTCCATCATCGCAGGACCATTGGTCAGTCTACATCCCTCAGCTCCATCATCGCAGTACCATTGGTCAGTTTACATCCCTCAGCTCCATCATCGCAGGACCATTGGTCAGTCTACATCCCTCAGCTCCATCATCGCAGGACCATTGGTCAGTCTACATCCCTCAGCTCCATCATCGCAGTACCATTGGTCAGTTTACATCCCTCAGCTCCATCATCGCAGGACCATTGGTCAGTCTACATCCCTCAGCTCCATCATCGCAGGACCATTGGTCAGCCTACATCCCTGATCTCAGTAATTCTTGTCAAACTACTTCACCACAACCCCCTTTCTCTCTTCCTCCAAAGGGAGCTTTATAACCCACCTCTTTAATCACGCCCTCAGTTTGTTCCCTTCGCCTTGCCATCTCCTGCTTGGCCACTGCGTGTTTACAAAAGACAAAAGGTGTGCTGAACACTTTCAATTGAAGATGGTTCCCCTTTTTCGGAGCGGTGCCAGCTCAGGGAGGGGCTGCTCATTGGACTCAGAACCTGTTCCGTTTTACCACAAGGGCTGCTGCAGAGGGAGCTCCTGCACAGACTGTACAAATACAAATTTATTAAAACAAGCTTCCATTCTTTAAATATTGTTTCCCACTGACTCCTGCGATGATGTAATTGCATTCCTAGTTGTGTTGCCTCATTCTCTGAGTGTTTATTCGTTGGGTTCGTTTATCACAGCACACTCTTTAAAAAGACACTTTTTGTAATTACAAGCTTCACAAACGTGGTGCAATCATCTGATGTTTCCTAATACTGTGAGCACAAGCTTGGCTGGAAACAGCCCAGCCACAGTGAGTGAACTTGACATCCATTCACCTGCGAGACTGCAGCTTGGGCAACTGCCAGACCCTGGAGCAAACAATAAGCCTGGAGCACACATGCTGATGTGTATTAGGGGGCCTGATTCTCCCACTACTAAGCACAAGCTGCTCTCAGTCCTGCTGCAGACCCACTGCCAATGTACCCAACAGGCTAAGGAATTTTACAAGTCAAGACCTCAGGCACTGACCCCAGCAGAGAGACTCAGATGAACAGAAAACAAATAAGTGTAAACCAAATACTTGCAGCCAATCACAGGACAAAGGACCAATGGGAGTGGGGGGGAGGGGGCTAGTGATAGTATGAATTCTGTACTTACAGCACAGAAACAGGCCATTCAGCTCAATAGCTACATGCTACCCTTCTCCATCAAATCCCATCAACACAACCTTCGATTGCTTTCTCCCTCATGTGCTTCAGAAGAACATCTGCACCTAATATACTGACAGTTCCTGGAATTTTTGAGCACCCAATGTTACAACTAGTTCATACTGAGGTTGATTATTTAATGTTTAGTCAAAGATCAACAAAAGACAATTTGATTGAAATAGTACAGGGGTGATTAATGTATCATTGTGGTAGCAAGCCTACCAATCGCTGGCTAACTTGGTGAATACAAAAGAACACATGACAGCCGGTATCTAGAAAAGCTCTTTGGATAAAAGGAACAGGTTCGACCTCAGCATTTAATATTGCATCTTCGATCACTACCTTCTTAGAAATAGCTGTAGGTAAAGTCTGCCATTCTGTGTTAGAAACATAGAAAATAGGAGCAGGAGTAGGCCATTCGGCCCTTCGAGCCTGCTCCGCCATTCATTATGATCATGGCTAATCATCCAACTCAGTAACCTGTTCCAGCTTTCGCCCCATACCCTTTGATCCCTTTGGACCCAAGTAATAGAGTGGTGCAGTGGTTAGCACCGCAGCCTCACAGCTCCAGCGACCCGGGTTCAGTTCTGGGTACTACCTGTGCGGAGTTTGCAAGTTCTCCCTGTGACTGCGTGGGTTTCCGCCGGGTGCTCCGGTTTCCTGCCAAAGACTTGCAGGTTGATAGGTAAACTGGCCATTGTAAATTGCCCCTCGTGCAGGTAGGTGGGAGGAGAATGGTGGAGATGTGGAAGAGAATATGGGATTAATGTAGGATTAGTATAAATGGGTGGTTGTTGGTCGGCACAGACTCAGTGGGCTGAAGAGCCTGTTTCAGTGCTGTATCTCTCTATGACTCTAATACCCCAGAGCCATGTGTTCAAATCACACTATAGCAACAGGAAAAATTAAATCAATTGAGATAAATCTGGAATAAAAAGTTAGTTTCAGTAATGATTACCTTGAAATGACCAGATTCTCATAAAAGTCCATTTAGTTCACCAATATCCTCCACTTACGTGGACAGCAGCAGGCCTTCTACAGGATCAAAGACCTCAGCAACGGAGGTCCTGCCCTTGGAGAGCTGCTAGCCAATCAGAGGCTGGCAGCTGCAGTTCTGCTGCTGGAGGAGCACCTACCAGAGGGCCGAGGAGCATCGCTGGACCCAGGCCACAGGTAGGTCAGGGTGGGAGTCATGGGGTGGGGGGGAACATGGCTCTCAGCAGAAGCCCACCCCCCACCCCTGCTCCTGATGCCAGGTACCCCGTTCAGGCAGTAAGTGCCTTTTAACACAGACCTCCCCCCCTCCCTGGAGCCAGGAAGCAGCCCGCATAGTTTTCTGTGCCCTGCTTCCCATACAGCAACAGGGCTGCCTGCCGCACAGCTAATTGTGGCTGCAGAGGGAAGAGGTCCTTAATTTGGGGTTAATTGCCCAGTTAAGGACTTCAATTAGCAGCCGGGCGGGTAGGCCATTCACAGGCCTTCCCACCCCGGACTAAAGCTTGGCAGAGACAGGATGGTGGTGGGAACCCCACTAATTAGCCCCCAACCACCATCCCACCTGATTTTATGCTCTCCCCACCTCCAAACCTGCCATGGGGGAGAGCATAAAGTTCCTCCCAGAATCTACTCTGGGCAGAGTCTTCAATGTCCATCACCAAAAGTAGCTCAGTAGCACCAATGCTGACTGAGTCCTGAAGAAAATATCTGCCAGGCTGGGCCTGTGACAGGTGGTGAGTGACCTAACAAGAGGAAAAACCAATTGACCTCATTCTTACCAATCTACCTGTCACAGATGCATCTGTCCATGACAGTGTTGGTAGGAGTGACCATCACACAGTCCTTGTGGAGACAAAGTTTCATTTTCACACTGAGGATGCCCTCTATCGTGTTGCGTGGCAGTACCACCATGACAAATGGTATAGTTTAAGAACAGATTTAACAGCTCAAAACTGGACACCCAGGAAACACAGTGGGCCATCAGCAGCAGCAGAATTATATACCACCACAATCTGTAACCTCATGACTCTCACTCTACCATAACCATCAAGCCAGGGGATCAAACCTGATTTAATGATAAGTGTAGGAGAGCATGCCAGGGACAGCACCAGACACACCTCAAAATGAGGTGTCAACCTAGTGGAGCTACAACACAGGACTATAAGCATGTTAAATAGCAGAAGTAGCATGCTGAAGACACAGCTAAGCGATCCCACAACCAACAGATTAGAGAAACATAGAAAATAGGAGCAGGAGTAGGCCATTCAGCCCTTCGAGCCTGCTCCGCCATTCATTATGATCATGGCTCATCATCCAACTCAGTAACTTGTTCCCGCTTTCTCCTCATATCCTTTGATCCCTTTCGCCCCAAGAGCTATATTTAACTCCTTCCTGAAAACATACAATGTTTTGGCCTCAACTGCTTTCTGTGGTAGCGAATTCCACAGGCCACCACTCTCTGGGTGAAGAAATTTCTCCTCATCTCAGTCCTGAAAGGTTTACCCCGTATCCTTAGACTATGACCCCTGGTTCTGGACTCCCCCACCATCGGGAACATCCTTCCTGCATCTACCCTGTCAAGTCCTGTTAGAATTTTATAGGTTTCTATGAGATCCCCCTCACTCTTCTGAACTCCAACGAATATAATCCTAACCGACTCAATCTCTCCTCATATGTCAGTCCCGCCATCCCAGGAATCAGTCTGGTAAACCTTCCCTGCACTCCCTCTACAGCAAGAACATCCTTCCTCAGATAAGGAGACCAAAACTGCACACAATATTCCAGGTGTAGCCTCACCAAGGCCCTGTATAATTGCAGCAAGACATCCCTGCTCCTGTACTCGAATCCTCTCGCTATGAAGGCCAACATACCATTTGCCCTTTTTACCGCCTGTTGCACCTGCATGCTTACCTTCAGCGACTGGTGTACGAGAACACCCAGGTCTTGTTGTATATTCCCCTCTCTCAGTTTATAGCCATTCAGATAATAATCTGCCTTCCTGTTTTTGCTACCAAAGTGGATAACCTCACATTTATCCACATTATACTGCATCTGCCATGCATTTGCCCACTCACTCAACTTGTCCAAATCACCCTGAAGCTTCTCTGCATCCTCCTCACAACTCACCCTCCCACCCAGTTTTGTGTCATCTGCAAATTTGGAGATATTACATTTAGTTCCCTCATCTAAATCATTAATATATATTGTGAATAGCTGGGGTCCTAGCACCGATCCCTGTGGTACCTCACTAGTCACTGCCTGTCATTCGTAAAAAGACCCATTTATTCCTACTCTTTGTTTCCTGCCTGCCAACCAATTTTCTATCCTTTGCAATACATTACCCCCAATCCCATGCGTTTTAATTTTACATGCTAATCTCTTAAGTGGGACTTTGTCGAAAGTTTTCTGAAAGTCCAAATAAACCACATCCACTGGTTCCCCCTCATCAACTCTACTAGTTACATCCTCGAAGAATTCTAGTAGATTTGTCAAGCATGATTTCCCTTTTGTAAATCCATGCTGACTCTGCCCAATTCTACCACTGTTCTCCAAGTGCTCTGCTGTAAAATCTTTGATAATGGACTCTAGAATTTTCCCCACTACCGACATCAGGCTGACTGGTCTATAATTCCCTGCTTTCTCTCTACCTCCCTTTTAAATAGTGGGGTTACATTAGCTCTAAGATTAGATCTAAGCTCTGCAGTCCTGCCACATACAGTTGTAAATGGTGGTGGACAATGAAACAACTAAACGGAGGAGGAGACTCCACAAATATCCCCATCCTCAATGATGGGGGAGCCCAGCACATTCAGTGCAAAAGACAATGCTGAATCATTTGCATCCATCTTCAGCCAGAAGTGCCGAGTGGATGATCCATCTCGGCCTCTTCCTGAGCTCCCCAGCATCACAGAATCCATTCTTCAGCCAATTCAATTCCACGTGATATTAAGAAATGGCTGAAGGCACTGGATACTGCAAAGGCTATGGGCCCTGACAATATTCCAGCAATAGTACTGAAGACCTGTGCTCCAGAACTATCCGTGCTCCTAGCCAAGTTGTTCCAGTACAGCGACAACACTGGCACCTACCCGGCAATGTGGAAAATTGCTCAGGTATGTCCTGTATACAAAAAGTAAGACAAATCCAACCCAGCCAATTACCACCTCACCACCTCATCAGTCTACTCTTGATCATCAGTAAAGTGATGGAAAGTGTCGTTGACAGTGCTATCAAGTGGCACTTACTCACCAACAATGTGCTCACTGACACTCAGTTTGGGTTCCGCCAGGGCCACTCAGTTCCTGACCTCATCACAGCCTTGATCCAAACATGGACAAAAGAGCTGAACTCAAGAGGTGAAAGTGACTGACCTTGATGTCAAGGCAGCATTTGACCAAGAATGGCATCAAGAAGTCTGAATAAAATTGAAGCTCATGGGAATTGGGGAAACAAATCAGGGGGAAAACTCTCTGCTGGTTGGAGTCATACCAAGCGCAAAGGAAGATGGTTGTGGTTGTTGGAGGTCAATCATCTGAGCTCCAGGACATCACTGCAGGAGTTCCTCAGGGTAGTGTCCTAGGCCCAACCATCTTCAGCTGCTTCATCAATGACCATCCCTCCATCATAAGGTCAGAAGTGTGGATGTTCGCTGATGATTGCACAATGTTCAGCACCATTCGTGACTCCTCAGATACTGAAGCAGTCTGTGACTCTGAGTGACTCTGAGTAACTCTGCACTTATTAAAAGTTGGAGCAATCAGCAGCAATCACCAAACAAATCCAGAAATCTCAAAGTCCTCCAGCTATGTAACTGCAACTTGAGAGCTAGCCACCAAAGCCTTTGACAAGGTCCCACATGGGAGACTTATCAAGAAAGCAAATGTACATGTGATAGAAGGTAACTTGATAAGGTGGATTCAAAATTGGCTTAGCTGTAGGAGACAGAGAGTGATGACAGATGGTCGTTTTAGTGACTGGAAGCCAGTGTCCAGTGGCGTACCACAGGGATCTGTGCTGGGTCCCCTATTGTTTGTCATTTATATAAATGACATAGATGACTATGTGTGGGGTAGGATCAGTAAGGTCGCGGATGACACAAAGATTGGCCGAGTGGTTAACAGTGAGGTGGAGTGTCTTAGGTTACAGGAAGATATAGACGGGATGGTCAAATGAGCAGAAAAGTGGCAGATGGAACTTAATGCTGAAAAGTGTGAGGTGATACACTTTGGAAGGAGTAATGTGACACGGAAGTATTCAATGAATGGCCTGACACTGGGAAGTTCCGAGGAACAAAGGGACCTTGGCGTGTTTGTCCATAGATCTCTGAAGGCAGAAGGGCAGGTTAATAGGGTGGTGAAAAAGGCATATGGGACACTTGCCTTTATCAATCGAGACATAGATTACAAAAGCAGGGAGGTCATGTTGGAGTTGTATAGAACTTTGGTAAGGCCACAGCTGAAGTACTGTGTGCAATTCTGGTCGCCACATTATAGGAAGGATGTGATTGAATTGGAGGGGGTGCAGAGGCGATTCACCAGGATGGTGCCTGGGATGGAACATTTAAGCTATGAAGAGAGGTTGGATAGGCTTGGGTTATTTTCGCTGGAGCAGAGAAGACTGAGGGGTGACCGAATCGAGGTGTACAAGATTATGAGGGGCATGGACAGGGTGGATAGGGAGCAGCTGTTCCCCTTTGTTGAAGGGTCAGTTACTAGGGGACACAAGTTTAAGGTGAGGGGCAGGAGGTTTAAGGGGGATTTGAGGAAGAACTTTTTTGCCCAGAGGGTGGTGACGGTCGGGAATGCCCTGCCTGGGAGGGTGGTAGAGGCGGGTTGCCTCACATCCTTTAAAAAGTACCTGGATGAGCACTTGGCACGTCATAACATTCAAGGCTCTGGGCCAAGTGCTGGCAAATGGGATTAGGTAGACAGGTCAGGTGTTTTAATGCATCGGTGCAGACTCGATGGGCCGAAGGGCCTCTTCTGCACTGTATTATTCTGTGATTCTGTGAACATGTTTAACCATGTGAAAATAAGCCTCAAACAGACTGACAGTATCTACTGCCTGACAATAATATTCATTATAGTGTTTCATTTCTTTTGTTAAACGCAAACATTTTTAAAAATTTACAATTTTTTCAATGCCTGCCAAATACTGTTCTCTAAGATAACTCTTTCGTGCATGCAGGTCAGGAAGGTTCCAAGTTGTTTATCAGTGTGTGCTGTGAATGATCTCGGTCGGCACGATAGTGGGAGTACTGTAGTTGACATTGGAGCTTAAATTGCAATAACAAGTTGCATAAACTTGGTTTGTGTTACTTTGAGTTTCGAAGTTTGAGTGATGATCTAATCCAGGTATTATCATGAAGACTCCACCTACCAAGTATGTGGCATATTAAGTTTGTAATATGAACAATGATTTTAAACTGTTGCTGGAGTGAAGAGATGACTTGTTTAAAGAGATCAGCTGTGGCTGGAAAACATTTGTTTCCTAAGAGACAGTGCCTGGAGAGACAATAGAACAGCTACCTGATCCAATTAAACCAAATGGATTTTGATCACCAGACATTGAATGTGAAAGTAAGCCAGCATTCCAGGGTGTCTGCTAAGATGGAAAATCCACAAACGCAGGAGTTTGTTAAAACAACTAGTCACATGACCTACATCTCCTCTACATT
This sequence comes from Heterodontus francisci, assembly GCF_036365525.1. Taxonomy (NCBI): domain Eukaryota; kingdom Metazoa; phylum Chordata; class Chondrichthyes; order Heterodontiformes; family Heterodontidae; genus Heterodontus; species Heterodontus francisci. Next base: position 76,286,855 of record NC_090396.1, on the reverse strand, counting down.
GGGGAGACCAAGCGCAGACTGGGTGACCGCTTTGCGGAACATCTCCGCTCAGTCCGCAAGCAGGACCCTGAGCTTCCAGTTGCTTGCCATTTCAACACTCCCCCCTGCTCTCATGCTCACATCTCTGTCCTGGGATTGCTGCAGTGTTCCAGTGAACATCAACGCAAGCTCGAGGAACAGCATCTCATCTACCGATTAGGCACACTACAGCCTGCCGGACTGAACATTGAGTTCAATAATTTCAGAGCATGACAGCCCCCCATTTTACTTTCATTTTTAGTTATTTTTTCTTCCTTGTTTTTACATTCTTTTTTACATTTTTTCCAATCTTTTTTTTGCATTTATTTCATTTCATCTTAGTTTGTTCAGTTTGCTTACCCACTGTTTTTTTCAGGTTTGCACTTGCTGCTGTTCAATATTCAGTGTATTAACACCTAATCTGTACTAATGCTTTGTCTTTCAACACACCATTAACATATTGTTTGCCTTTGCTCCGTGACCTTTTGGTCAGCTATGTGGCCTGGTCCAATCTGCACCTCCTTTGTTATCTCTTGCCCCACCCCCACCTCACTTGCTTATAATCTGTGACTTTTCTAATATTTGTCAGTTCCGAAGAAGGGTTACTGACCCGAAATGTTAACTCTGCTTCTCTTTCCACAGATGCTGCCAGACCTGCTGAGTGATTCCAGCATTTCTTGTTTTTATATTATATATTATATTAGTCACATGACTAATCTGCTGGCCCAGGTTTTTGTTTGAACTGCTCACAGCATAGTTCGGGTCAGTTTGCAACTGAACTTGGCTGAAGAGAGCCTCTCTCCTGGCTAGCACTCTCTCTCTCTCTCTCACGACTCTCCGGATCCACTGAAGTCATTTAAACCTGAAGAGAGAAAAGACTCCTACATCGAAACAAGTTTGAAAGCATCCACTGGGCCCCAATGAAATGTCAAGATTTAACTGCAATCAAAGACTCTACATCGAACGCAAAGGACAGTAAATAAACCCATGCTATTGCTTCAAACTTTTCCCCTTTATTCTTTCTACTTTTCTGTCTCTATCTGCGTGTGTGTTTATTGCGTATGCATGTTAGTGTGGTCGCGTTGCGGATTTGTAGTCATTTTAACCGAATCGGATCTTTAAGTTTAATAAACTTCACCTTTGTTGTTTAAATCTAAGAAAAACTTTCTGGTTGATTTCTTTGCCTTACAATTGGACAGCAGTGAACAAGGATTCACTGAGGGGGGAGCTAAAAACACAGTGTTTTAAAAATTAAACCCTGTTACAGTCAATCCAGGCAAAGGCTGAGAGGGAACCCCTGGACCCCTATCTCACCTGGTCGTAACAGTATTTAAAATGATAAAAATGGGTTTTATAGTTTCACCGTATCTACCCTATTTCCTCTTGTCGGAAATTCAGAACAAGGAGGCATAACCTTAAAATTCAAGCCCAGCCATTCAGGAGTGGAATCAGGAAGCACTTCTTCACACAAAGCGGAGTGGATATCTGGAACTCTCTCTCCCAAAAAGCTGTGGATACTGGAGGTCAACTAGAGTTTTCAAGAACATTAGGTGAAGGTATCGAGGGATAGGCATCAAAGGCAGCTAAATGGAGTTGAGGTACAGACTAGCCATCACCTAATTGAATGGTGGAACAGGCTTGAGGAGCTAAACGGCCTGTTTGCATTCCTATGTATTTTTTATTCGTTCCTGGAATGTGTGCGTCACTGGCCAGGCCAGCATTTATTGCCCATCCCTAATTGCCCCTTGAGAAGGTGGTGGTGAGCTGCCTTCTTGAACCGCTGCAGTCCATGTGGGGTAGGTACACCCACAGTGCTGTTAGGAAGGGAGTTCCAGGATTTTGACTCAGCGACAGTGAAGGAATGGCGATATAGTTCCAAGTCAGGATGGTGTGTGACTTGGAGGGGAACTTGCAGGTGGTGGTGTTCCCATGTATTTGCTGCCCTTGTCCTTCTCGTTGGTAGAGGTCGCGGGTTTGGAAGGTGCTGTCTAAGGAGCCTTGGTACATTGCTGCAGTGCATCTTGTAGATGGTACACACTGCTGCCAGTGTGCGTCGGTGGTGGAGGGAGTGAATGTTTGTGGATGGGGTGCCATTCAAGCGGGTTACTTTTCCCAGGATGGTGTCGAGCTTCTTGAGTGTTGTTGGAGCTGCACCCATTCAGGCAAGTGGAGAGTATTCCATCACACTCCTGACTTGTGCCTTGTAGATGGTGGACAGGCTTTGGGGAGTCAGGAGGTGAGTTACTCGCCGCAGGCTTCCTAGCCTCTGACCTGCTCTTGTAGCCATAGTTTTATGTGGCTGGTCCAGTTCAGTTTCTGGTCAATGGTAACCCCCAGGATGTTGATAGTGGGGGATTCAGCGATGGTAATGCCATTGAATATCGAGGGGAGATGGTTAGATTCTCTCTTTTTGGAGATGGTCATTGCCTGGCACTTGTGTGGCGCGAATGTTACTTGCCACTTATCAGCCCAAGCCTGGATGTTGTCCAGGTCTTGCTGCATTTCTACATGAACTGCTTCAGTATCTGAGGAGTCACGAATGGTGCTGAACGTTGTGCAATCATCAGAGAACATCCCCACTTCTGACCTTATGATTGAAGGAAGGTCATTGATAAAGCAGCTGAAGATGGTTGGGCCTAGGACACTACCCGAGAAGGGAGTAAATTATGCTTCAGTCAGTAACCCTGAAAGGAAAAGATCAGGTAGCTTCCTGCTCCTGACTGCTTGTGCCACCTGCTGCAAGTGCTTAGGTTAAGTCAAGATTGAGCTGAGCTGTGACAACCTCCATGGCCAAATATCCTATCAGCTCTCACTGTCCAGATTCACATAAAATAGCAGAAACCCTCATGATCAACCATGCGGAAATTGGAAAAACTAAGAAGGTTCAGAAATAGCCTCAAAATGCTTCCAAATAGTTCTTATTGGGTTACAGCTCTGACAGCGGTAGTGATAGGGGACAGTATAGTGAGAGGGATGGATACTGTTCTCTGCAGGCATGGCCGGTAGTTCTGAATGTTGTGTTACCTGCCTGGTACCAGGGTCAAGGACATCTCCTCGTGGCCAGAGATGAACTTGGAGAGGGAGGCAGAAGATCCAGTTGTCTTGGTTCACGTAGGAACCAACGACATAGATAGAACTAGGAATGATGATCTGCTGAGAGATTTTGAGGAGTTAGGTCCAAATTAAGATAAAAAACCTCAAAGATCATAATCTCTGGATTGTTACCTGAGCCACATACCAATTGGCAGAGGGACAAGCAGATTAGAGAATTAAATGTGTGGCTCAAAGAATGGTGTGGGAAAAGGGTGTTTGATTCATGGGGCACTGGCACCAGTATTCGGGAAAGAGGGAGCTGTTCCACTGGGTTGGGCTCCACATAAACCAGGCTGGGATCAATGTCCTGGGGAATCATTTAACTATGGCTGTGGATAGGACTTTAAACTAAAAGAGGGAGGGAGGATTCAGGTGAAGGGAGATTTAGAAATCTCAAGAGAAAAGTGAAGGTAATAGAGCAGTTTAGCGATTTGGGTGAATACAAACAGAGTAGGGCAGGAAGGGACAACAGTTTAATGGTAATAGTGCATCAGCTAATAAGGTACATGCAAAGAATAGTGGTAAAATATGAAATTAAAGACTCTTCATCTGAATGCACGAAGCAGTCACGATAAGGTAGATGAATCAATGGCACAAATAGAGATAAATGAGTTAGATCTAATTGCCATTACAGAAATATGGTTACAAGGTGACCAAGGTTCGGAAATAAATATTCCAGGGTACACAACATTTTGAAAAGACAGACCGAATGGAAAAGGAGGAGTAGCATTGAGAGTAAAGGATGATGTAAGAACAGTAGTGAGAAAGGAGTTTGGCTCAAAAGATCAGGAAGTAGAATCAGTATGGGTGGAGATTAGGACTAACAAGCATCAGAAAACGGTGGTGGGAGTAGTTTATAGGCACCCTAACATATTTATACCTTTGGACACAGCATTACACAATAAATAATTGGAACTTATAACAAAGACAATGTAATAATTGTGGGGGAATTTAATCTTCATATGGATTGGACAAATCAAATTGGCAAAGGTAGTCTGGAAGATGAATTTGCAGAACGCTTTCATGACAGTTTCCTGGAAAAATACATTATGGAAACCGAGAGATACAGCTATTTTAGATCCAGTACTGTGAGGGTTAATTAGTAATCTCATGGTAAAAGATCCATTGGGAAAAAGTGATCATAATACAACTGAGTTCCATATTAAGTTTGAAAGTGACATACTCCAGTCCCAAACAAGAATCTTAAACTTAAACACAGCCAATTACATAGGTATGAGGTGAGATCTGGCTGAGATTCATTGGGTAAATATACTAAAAGGTATGGCAGTAAATAAACAGTGGGAAACATTTAAAGAAACAGTTCAAAATGTTCAATTAGAATACATTGCTTTAAAAAAACTGTAGGGGTGGCACAGTGACGCAGTGGTTAGCACCGCAGCCTCACAACTCCAGCGACCCGGGTTCAGTTCTGGGTACTACCCGTGTGGAGTTTGCAAGTTCTCCCTGTGACCATGTGGGTTTCTGACAGGTGCTGCAGTTTCCTCTCACAGCCAAAGACTTGCAGGTTGATAGGTAAATTGGCCATTGTAAATTGTTCCTAGTGTAGGTAGGTGGTAGAAGAATGGTGGGGATATGGTAGGGGATATGGGATTAATGTAGGATTAGTATAAATGGGTGGTTGTTGGTCAGCACAGACTCGATGGGCCGAAGGGCCTGTTTCAGTGCTGTATCTCTCAATGACTCAGCAAGAAAGACTTACTAGGGAAGTTAAGGATAGTATTAGATTAAAAGATAACATGGTAAAGAATTGTAATGAGCCTGAGTGTTGGGAGTGTTTTAAAAACCAGCAAAGGATGACAAAAAGTTGATAAAAGGGGAAAATAATAAATATGAGAGTAAGCTAGCCAGGAATATAAAAACAGATTGTAAGAGCTTTTACTAGTATATAATAAGGAGGAGAGTAGCTAAAGTAAATGTTAGTCCCTTAGAGGCTGAGACAGGAGAAATTATCAAGAGGAATGAGGAAATGGAAGAGATGTTGAACAATTATTTCGTGTCTGTTTTGACAGTTGAAGACACAAATTACATACCAGAAATCGAGGGCAACAAAGGGGATAATAAGAGTGAGAAAGCTAAGGTAATTAATATCAGCAGAGAAAAGGTATTGGAGAAACGTAAGAGACTAAAGGCCAACAAATCTCCAGGAACTGAAGGCACACATTCTAGTGTCAAAAAGAGGTCGTTGTAAATATAGTTGATATGCTAGTTCTGACTTTACAAAATTCCCTAGATTCCAGAACGGTCCCAGTGGATTCAAAGTTAGCAAACGTAACAACGCTATTCAAGAAAGGTGGGAGAGAGAAAACAGGGAGCTACAGGCCAGTTAGCCTGTCATCAGTCATTGGAAAAATGCTGGAATCTATTATTAAGGAAATCTTAACAATGCACTTAGAAAAGCACAGTATGATCAGACAAAGTCAACATGGTTTTCCGAAAGGGAAATCATGTTTGACAAATTTAACAGAGATTTTTGAAGATGTAACTAGTCGGGTAGTTAAAGGAGAACCAGTAGATGTAGTATACCTGGATTTCCAAAAGGTATTTGATAAGGTGCCACACCAAAGGTTAATATGCAAGATAAGGGCTCATTGAGTTGGGTGTAATATAATAGCATGAATAGAGGATTGATTAATGACAGAAAGCAGAGAGTAGGGATAAATGGGGCATTTTCAAGTTGGCAGGCTGTAACCAATGGAGTGCTGGGGCCTCAGCTATTTACAATCTATATTAATGACTTAGAAGAAGAGACCAAGAGTAATGTCTTTAACTTGGCTAACTACTAAGTTAGGTGGGAATGGAAGCTGGGTGGAGGACACAAAGAGGCTGTAAAGAGATATAGACAGGTTAAGTCAATGGGCAGCAAGGTGGCAGATGGTGTATAATGTGTGGAAGTGTGAAGTTGTTCACTTTGGTAGTAAGAATAGAAAATCAGAATATTTTTAAAAGGCATAAAATTTCTAAATATTGATGTTCAGAGGGACGTGGGTGTTCTCGTACAAGGAACACAGAATGTTAGCATGCAGGTACAGCAAGCAATTAGAGAGGCAAATGGCATGTTGTCCTTTATTGCAAAGGGATTAGAGAACTAGAATAAGGAAGTCTGGCTACAATTGTACAGGGCTTTGGTGAGACCACACCTGGAATACTGTGTGCAGCTTTGGGTTTCCATATCTTGTCCTGGAAGTAGTACAGCGAAGGTTCCCAGATTCACGAGATTGGTTCCGAAGATGAGTGGCTGGGGTTTAGAAGAATGAGACATGATCTCATTAAAACATACAAGATTCTGAAGGAGTTGACAGGGTAGACACTGAAAGGTTGTTTCCCCTGGCCGGGGAATCTAGAACACGGAGGCAAAGTCTCAGGATAAGGGGTCGATCATTTAGGACTGAGATGAGGAGAAATTTCTTCACTCAAACAGTTGTGAATCTTTGGAATTCTCTACCCCAGAGGGTTGTGGATGCTCCATCAGTGAATACATTTAAGGCTGGGATAGATAGATTTTTGGTATCTTGGGGAATCAAAAGGTATGGTGAGTGGGTGGAAAAGTGGAGTTGAGGCAGAAGATCAGACATGATCATATTAAATGGTGGAGCAGGCTCGAGGGGCCGAATGCTCTCCTCCTGCTCCTATTTCTTATGGTCTTATGAACACCCTAGACCCTAAATCTAACCATGGAGTTCTTTCGATGCCATCCTGGGTGCCCCTTTTATCTGTGCAGGTAGAGGATAGAGGGCTTATACCACGTAAACACACAGAAATTATGGAGATGTCCACATTACATTCTCTAGATATCATTTTATAATAAATGAATTCAAACTGTGGGCATTTCTGACTCAAGTACAAAACCAACCTGGAAATTGGATGGGATTGTTGTCAGAGATCCCTGCCATCTTGCACCCACTTTACTCTGGTGTGCCCAGTGGGAAAAGTATTCTCATATCTTCAGGAGAGGAAGGGGAAATAGAAATAGAGATTTGGGTAGGGGAGAAATAGATTTGTGCAGCCCTTTTGCCCCAACAGTTTTTCCAAAGAAAGTGATTACCAAGTTAGAAATGTGAAAGACGTGGAGTTGAAATTACTGTCTGAGAAAGGGCCAGATATTCATGGAATCCACCTCATCAGATATCAAGCCAGCTCCCGTAAATTAGACTGATGATGATATCTCATACATGGCTTACACATAACTTCCTCTTCCTAAGATGTGTTCAGGGATGCGGGGGAGGGGATGTCATATAAAACAAGGCAGATCAAATGCACCCGGTGCTATCTTAAGGTGAGGCCCTTCAAACTGTTTGCAAAGTGTGTCCAGCACAGCTGCAGAAGGTCACAGACACTCCTCAGAGTCATGGGAAGAAGCTTCTATTTAATATTGTCTTCGCTTTGATCTGACTGGTGGTGCTGTTAATTTAGGAAAGATGCCACAGGCGAGCTCTTTGCAAATTTTTCCATGTCATGTTATAAACTGTCCTGCTAACAGGCTGGAAAAATACAGGTCACAGCAAAAAAAGGAGGATTGTGTGTGTGTTACTGTCACTGATCACATTCATCAGAAATTGCCAAAACCCCAACTCCTTAAAGTGCCATCCTGCGCTTCAGGAAATGCAACTGTTTGCTAATTTTCTCTCCTCTTACTGGGTGCAGCTTCTATAATGCCAAGCACTCCAGTGCTTCACCCAACTGGCCATTCTTTAAGCAGGATATTTGAGCACAGTGGCACCATAAAGGAGCCTAATCCTGTCCTGTCTCCAACCAACACACATATCTTCCACTAGGAGGCAATTGGCTTGTGGTCAGGAACATGAACCCTGGCTGATATTTCTTCTCCCTAACTCAAGAGCACTGCGAATAATGATCATCATCCTTCAGCTACCTACCCAGGTCAAATAACTCAGTGTAAACAAGGGATGGAGCCTTGTCTGTGTAGCAGAGTATCACACTGGGTGGTATTTCTTTCACTGAGTGCAGAGGAGGCTCCATGATATATGTTGCTTAAGAAATTGCAAATGAAACATGAAGCTGACTCTTAACAACTGGGGAGTAACTGAAAGCACAATATTTAGCAGTCAGGAGGGTGTCAATATGAGTTGAGCACGACACTGGGCAGTGCAGCTCAAAAATTGCGTGCTCTGATTTTTCCAGACCAGTTCTTCGAGGTACTTGCTTCTCAGTGGCAATGGAGCTGGTATCGTAATTACAGAGCCACAATGCCCTGTTGACCACCTGAGACCCACTCATGGAAAGGACAGACTTCATTTAAATTAACCTGTCTGGGACCTTCTACTTGGGGCTTGTTTGTATAGCATCTTGGGATGTTTCACTACTTTAAAGAAGCTATATAAATGCAAGCTGTTTCATGTTATTATTGTTTAATTTTTTTCATCAACATGTGGGCCATTCTGTCTTGCACTTCTTTGTAAGGTGCAAATTATTGAATGGATGGGAGGTGGAGAGCCAAAGAGTTCAGAGACAGAATTCCAGAGAATGGGGTCCAAATGGCTGAAGGAACATCCACCAATGGCGAGGCGAAGGGATTTTCTGGATGTACAAATGACAAGAGATTAAAGAATAGAGTTCTCAGAGGTTGTAGGGTGAGAGGGGGTTTCAGAGATAGGGAGTTGTGAACATGAAGATGAGAGTTTTAAGTTTGAGATGTTAAAGGACCTGGAGCCAATGCAGGTCAGTGAGAATTGGGGTGATGGCTGAACAGGAACTGGTTCGAGTTAGGATATGGGCAGCAGAACTTTGGATAACCCAAAATTTATGCAGGGTGGAGAACGGGAGGTAGGCCAGAAAAGCATTGGGATAATAATGTCCGGAGGTGACAAAGGCATGGATAAGGGTTATAGCAGCAGATGAGCTAAGGTAGGGGCAGAAAAAGGCAATGGTTTGGAGGAGAAAATCAGCATTCTTTGTGATGGAGAGGATATTGAGTCAGATACTCCCCTCTGGAGTAAATAGGACACTGAGGTTGCAAACAGTCTCAGAGGGTTGTGCGGCTTTGGAAATCACTGCCTCAGAAGGTTGTGGAGATGGAGACATTGAATATTTTGGTAGATAGATTCTTGTGAGGCAAGGGAATCAAAGGTTATCGGGGGTAGATGGGAGTGTGGAATTCGAGACACAAACAGATCAGCCATGAGCTTATTGGATGGCGGAACAGGCTTGAGGGGCTGCATGGCCTAATTCTGCTCCTAATTCGTATGTTCGGATGTGGTCTGGTTCATTTCGGAGACAGTGGCTGGGGAGGGGGAGGAATTGGTGCTGAGGGAAACGAATTTATGTCAAGGGTGAAAATGAAATGTGTTTTGGAGACAGTTATGTTGGTGTGTAAGTAATTGTTTATTCAGCAGGATAATAATTATTGACTGTGTATCTGTATGGATTCACTATTACTGAGGTCAGGGCCCCTCACTGTGTAACTGCACAGAGTCACTGTTTATTCAGGGTGAGGGTCGCTTACTGTGTAACTGTACAGAGTCACTGTTTATTCAGGGTGAGGATCACTCACTGTGTAACAGTACAGAGTCACTGTTTATTCAGTGTGAGGGTCACTCACTGTGTAACTGTACAGAGTCACTGTTTATTCAGTGTGAGGGTCACTCACTGTGTAACTGTACAGAGTCACTGTTTATTCAGGGTGAGGGCCCCTCACTGTGCAACTGTACAGAGCCACTGTTTACTCAGGGTGAGGATCGCTCACTGTGTAACTGTACAGAGTCACTGTTTATTCAGGGTGAGGGTCGCTTACTGTGTAACTGTACAGAGTCACTGTTTATTCAGGGTGAGGGTCGCTCACTGTGTAACTGTACAGAGTCACTATTTATTCAGGGTGAGGGTCACTCATTGTGTAACTGTACAGAGTCACTGTTTATTCAGGGTGAGGGTCGCTTACTGTGTAACTGTACAGAGTCACTGTTTATTCAGGGTGAGGATCACTCACTGTGTAACTGTACAGAGTCACTGTTTATTCAGGGTGAGGATCACTCGCTGTGTAACTGTACAGAGTCACTGTTTATTCAGGGTGAGGGTCGCTTACTGTGTAACTGTACAGAGTCACTGTTTATTCAGGGTGAGGATCACTCACTGTGTAACTGTACAGAGTCACTGTTTATTCAGAGTGAGGATCACTCACTGTGTAACTGTACAGAGTCACCGTTTATTCAGGGTGAGGATCACCCACTGTGTAACTGTACAGAGTCACTATTTATTCAGGGTGAGGGTCACTCATTGTGTAACTGTACAGAGTCACTGTTTATTCAGGGTGAGGGTCGCTTACTGTGTAACTGTACAGAGTCACTGTTTATTCAGGGTGAGGGTCACTCACTGTGTAACTGGACAGAGTCACTGTGTATTCAGGGTGAGGGTCACTCACTGTGTAACTGTACAGAGTCACTGTTTATTCAGGGTGAGGATCGCTCACTGTGTAACTGTACAGAGTCACTGTTTACTCAGGGTGAGGGTCACTCACTGTGTAACTGTACAGAGTCACTGTTTATTCAGGGTGAGGGCCCCTCACTGTGTAACTGTACAGAGTCACTGTTTATTCAGTGTGAGGGTCACTCACTGTGTAACTGTACAGAGTCACTGTTTATTCAGGGTGAGGGCCCCTCACTGTGTAACTGTACAGAGTCACTGTTTATTCAGGGTGAGGATCGCTCACTGTGTAACTGTACAGAGTCACTGTTTATTCAGGGTGAGGGTCGCTTACTGTGTAACTGTACAGAGTCACTGTTTATTGAGGGTGAGGATCACTCACTGTGTAACTGCACAGAGTCACCGTTTATTCAGGGTGAGGGTCACTCACTGTGTAACTGTACAGAGTCACTGCTTATTCAAGGTGAGGATCACTCACTGTGTAACTGCACAGAGTCACCGTTTATTCAGGGTGAGGGTCACACACTGTGTAAATGTACAGAGTCACCGTTTATTCAGGGTGAGGGTCACTCATTGTGTAACTGCACAGAGTCACTATTTATTCAGGGTGAGGGTCACTCATTGTGTAACTGCACAGAGTCACCGTTTATTCAGGGTGAGGGTCACACACTGTAAAAATGTACAGAGTCTCTGTTTATTCAGGGTGAGGATCACTCACTGTGTAACTGTACATAGTCACTGTTTATTCAGGGTGAGGGTCACTCACTGTGTAACTGTACAGAGTCACTATTTATTCAGGGTGAGGATCACTCACTGTGCAACTGTACAGAGTCTCTGTTTATTCAGGGTGAGGATCACTCACTGTGTAACTGCACAGAGTCACCGTTTATTCAGGGTGAGGGTCACACACTGTGTAAATGTACAGAGTCACCGTTTATTCAGGGTGAGGATCACTCACTGTGTAACTGCACAGAGTCACCGTTTATTCAGGGTGAGGGTCACACACTGTGTAAATGTACAGAGTCACCGTTTATTCAGGGTGAGGGTCACTCACTGTGTAACTGGACAGAGTCACTATTTATTCAGGGTGAGGGTCACTCACTGTGTAACTGTACAGAGTCACTATTTATTCAGGGTGAGGATCACTCACTGTGCAACTGTACAGAGTCTCTGTTTATTCAGGGTGAGGATCACTCACTGTGTAACTGTACAGAGTCACTATTTATTCAGGGTGAGGGTCACTCACTGTGTAACTGTACAGAGTCACTGTTTATTCAGGGAGTGCATCACTCACTGTGTAACTGTACAGAGTCACTATTTATTCAGGGTGAGGATCACTCACTGTGCAACTGTACAGAGTCTCTGTTTATTCAGGGTGAGGATCACTCACTGTGTAACTGTACAGAGTCACTATTTATTCAGGGTGAGGATCACTCACTGTGCAACTGTACAGAGTCTCTGTTTATTCAGGGTGAGGATCACTCACTGTGTAACTGTACAGAGTCACTATTTATTCAGGGTGAGGATCACTCACTGTGCAACTGTACAGAGTCTCTGTTTATTCAGGGTGAGGATCACTCACTGTGTAACTGTACAGAGTCACTGTTTATTCAGGGAGTGCATCACTCACTGTGTAACTGTACAGAGTCACTATTTATTCAGGGTGAGGATCACTCACTGTGCAACTGTACAGAGTCTCTGTTTATTCAGGGTGAGGATCACTCACTGTGTAACTGTACAGAGTCACTGTTTATTCAGGGAGTGCATCACTCACTGTGTAACTGTACAGAGTCACTATTTATTCAGGGTGAGGATCACTCACTGTGCAACTGTACAGAGTCTCTGTTTATTCAGGGTGAGGATCACTCACTGTGTAACTGTACAGAGTCACTATTTATTCAGGGTGAGGATCACTCACTGTGCAACTGTACAGAGTCTCTGTTTATTCAGGGTGAGGGTCACACACTGTGTAACTGTACAGAGTCTCTGTTTATTCAGGGTGAGGATCACTCACTGTGTAACTGTACAGAGTCACTGTTTATTCAGGGTGAGGATCACTCACTGTGTAACTGTACAGAGTCTCTGTTTATTCAGGGTGAGGATCATTAACTGTGTAACTGTACAGAGTCACTGTTTATTCAGGGTGAGGATCATTAACTGTGTAACTGTACAGAGTCACTGTTTATTCAGGGTGAGGATCACTCACTGTGTAACTGTACAGAGTCTCTGTTTATTCAGGGTGAGGATCATTAACTGTGTAACTGTACAGAGTCACTGTTTATTCAGGGTGAGGATCACTCACTGTGTAACTGTACAGAGTCACTGTTTATTCAGGGTGAGGATCGCTCACTGTGTAACTGCACAGAGTCACTATTTATTCAGGGTGAGGATCATTAACTGTGTAACTGTACAGAGTCACTATTTATTCAGGGTGAGGATCACTCACTGTGCAACTGTACAGAGTCACTGTTTATTCAGGGTGAGGGTCATTCACTGTGTAACTGTACAGAGTCACTATTTATTCAGGGTGAGGATCACTCACTGTGCAACTGTACAGAGTCTCGGTTTATTCAGGGTGAGGATCATTCACTGTGTAACTGTACAGAGTCACTGTTTATTCAGGGTGAGGATCACTCACTGTGTAACTGTACAGAGTCACTGTTTATTCAGAGTGAGGGTCACTCACTGTGTAACTGTACAGAGTCTCGGTTTATTCAGGGTGAGGGCCCCTCACTGTGTAACTGTACAGAGTCACTGTTTATTCAGGGTGAGGATCACTCACTGTGTAACTGTACAGAGTCACTATTTATTCAGGGTGAGGATCACTCACTGTGCAACTGTACAGAGTCTCTGTTTATTCAGGGTGAGGATCACTCACTGTGTAACTGTACAGAGTCACTATTTATTCAGGGTGAGGATCACTCACTGTGCAACTGTACAGAGTCTCTGTTTATTCAGGGTGAGGATCACTCACTGTGTAACTGTACAGAGTCACTATTTATTCAGGGTGAGGATCACTCACTGTGCAACTGTACAGAGTCTCTGTTTATTCAGGGTGAGGATCACTCACTGTGTAACTGTACAGAGTCACTGTTTATTCAGGGAGTGCATCACTCACTGTGTAACTGTACAGAGTCACTATTTATTCAGGGTGAGGATCACTCACTGTGCAACTGTACAGAGTCTCTGTTTATTCAGGGTGAGGATCACTCACTGTGTAACTGTACAGAGTCACTGTTTATTCAGGGAGTGCATCACTCACTGTGTAACTGTACAGAGTCACTATTTATTCAGGGTGAGGATCACTCACTGTGCAACTGTACAGAGTCTCTGTTTATTCAGGGTGAGGATCACTCACTGTGTAACTGTACAGAGTCACTATTTATTCAGGGTGAGGATCACTCACTGTGCAACTGTACAGAGTCTCTGTTTATTCAGGGTGAGGGTCACACACTGTGTAACTGTACAGAGTCTCTGTTTATTCAGGGTGAGGATCACTCACTGTGTAACTGTACAGAGTCACTGTTTATTCAGGGTGAGGATCACTCACTGTGTAACTGTACAGAGTCTCTGTTTATTCAGGGTGAGGATCATTAACTGTGTAACTGTACAGAGTCACTGTTTATTCAGGGTGAGGATCATTAACTGTGTAACTGTACAGAGTCACTGTTTATTCAGGGTGAGGATCACTCACTGTGTAACTGTACAGAGTCTCTGTTTATTCAGGGTGAGGATCATTAACTGTGTAACTGTACAGAGTCACTGTTTATTCAGGGTGAGGATCACTCACTGTGTAACTGTACAGAGTCACTGTTTATTCAGGGTGAGGATCGCTCACTGTGTAACTGCACAGAGTCACTATTTATTCAGGGTGAGGATCATTAACTGTGTAACTGTACAGAGTCACTATTTATTCAGGGTGAGGATCACTCACTGTGCAACTGTACAGAGTCACTGTTTATTCAGGGTGAGGGTCATTCACTGTGTAACTGTACAGAGTCACTATTTATTCAGGGTGAGGATCACTCACTGTGCAACTGTACAGAGTCTCGGTTTATTCAGGGTGAGGATCATTCACTGTGTAACTGTACAGAGTCACTGTTTATTCAGGGTGAGGATCACTCACTGTGTAACTGTACAGAGTCACTGTTTATTCAGAGTGAGGGTCACTCACTGTGTAACTGTACAGAGTCTCGGTTTATTCAGGGTGAGGGCCCCTCACTGTGTAACTGTACAGAGTCACTGTTTATTCAGGGTGAGGATCGCTCACTGTGTAACTGCACAGAGTCACTGTTTATTCAGGGTGAGGATCATTCACTGTGTAACTGTACAGAGTCACTGTTTATTCAGGGTGAGGATCACTCACGATGTAACTGTACAGAGTCTCTGTTTATTCAGGGTGAGGATCACTCACTGTGTAACTGTACAGAGTCACTGTTTATTCAGGGTGAGGATCAATCACTGTGTAACTGTACAGAGTCACTGTTTATTCAGGGTGAGGGTCGCTCACTGTGTAACTGTACAGAGTCACTGTTTATTCAGGGTGAGGATCACTCACTGTGTAACTGTACAGAGTCACTGTTTATTCAGGGTGAGGATCATTCACTGTGTAACTGTACAGAGTCACTGTTTATTCAGGGTGAGGATCACTCACGATGTAACTGTACAGAGTCTCTGTTTATTCAGGGTGAGGATCACTCACTGTGTAACTGTACAGAGTCACTGTTTATTCAGGGTGAGGATCAATCACTGTGTAACTGTACAGAGTCACTGTTTATTCAGGGTGAGGGTCGCTCACTGTGTAACTGTACAGAGTCACTGTTTATTCAGGGTGAGGATCACTCACTGTGTAACTGTACAGAGTCACTGTTTATTCAGGATGAGGATCACTCACTGTGTAACTGTACAGAGTCACTGTTTATTCAGGGTGAGGGTCACTCACTGTGTTACCGTACAGAGTCGCTGTTTATTCAGGGTGAGGGTCACTCACTGTGTAACTGTACAGAGTCACTGTTTATTCAGTGTGAGGGTCACTCACTGTGTAACTGTACAGAGTCACTGTTTATTCAGTGTGAGGGTCATTCACTGTGTAACTGTACAGAGTCACTGTTTATTCAGGGTGAGGGCCCCTCACTGTGTAACTGTACAGAGTCACTGTTTATTCAGGGTGAGGATCGCTCACTGTGTAACTGTACAGAGTCACTGTTTATTCAGGGTGAGGATCGCTCACTGTGTAACTGTACAGAGTCACTGTTTATTCAGGGTGAGGGTCACTCACTGTGTAACTGTACAGAGTCACTGTTTATTCAGGGTGAGGGCCCCTCACTGTGTAACTGTACAGAGTCACTGTTTATTCAGTGTGAGGGTCACTCACTGTGTAACTGTACAGAGTCACTGTTTATTCAGGGTGAGGGTCGCTTACTGTGTAACTGTACAGAGTCACTGTTTATTCAGGGTGAGGGTCGCTTACTGTGTAACTGTACAGAGTCACTGTTTATTCAGGGTGAGGATCACTCACTGTGTAACTGTACAGAGTCACTGTTTATTCAGGGTGAGGGTCACTCACTGTGTAACTGTACAGAGTCACTGTTTATTCAGGGTGAGGATCACTCACTGTGCAACTGTACAGAGTCTCGGTTTATTCAGGGTGAGGATCATTCACTGTGTAACTGTACAGAGTCACTATTTATTCAGGGTGAGGATCACTCACTGTGTAACTGTACAGAGTCACTGTTTATTCAGAGTGAGGGTCACTCACTGTGTAACTGTACAGAGTCTCGGTTTATTCAGGGTGAGGATCATTCACTGTGTAACTGTACAGAGTCACTGTTTATTCAGGGTGAGGATCACTCACGATGTAACTGTACAGAGTCTCTGTTTATTCAGGGTGAGGATCACTCACTGTGCAACTGTACAGAGTCACTGTTTATTCAGGGTGAGGGTCACTCACTGTGTAACCGTACAGAGTCGCTGTTTATTCAGGGTGAGGGTCACTCACTGTGTAACTGTACAGAGTCACTGTTTATTCAGTGTGAGGGTCACTCACTGTGTAACTGTACAGAGTCACTGTTTATTCAGTGTGAGGGTCATTCACTGTGTAACTGTACAGAGTCACTGTTTATTCAGGGTGAGGGTCACTCACTGTGTAACTGTACAGAGTCACTGTTTATTCAGGGTGAGGATCGCTCACTGTGTAACTGTACAGAGTCACTGTTTATTCAGGGTGAGGATCGCTCACTGTGTAACTGTACAGAGTCACTGTTTATTCAGGGTGAGGGTCACTCACTGTGTAACTGTACAGAGTCACTGTTTATTCAGGGTGAGGGCCCCTCACTGTGTAACTGTACAGAGTCACTGTTTATTCAGTGTGAGGGTCACTCACTGTGTAACTGTACAGAGTCACTGTTTATTCAGGGTGAGGGCCCCTCACTGTGTAACTGTACAGAGTCACTGTTTATTCAGGGTGAGGGTCGCTTACTGTGTAACTGTACAGAGTCACTGTTTATTCAGGGTGAGGGTCGCTTACTGTGTAACTGTACAGAGTCACTGTTTATTCAGGGTGAGGATCACTCACTGTGTAACTGTACAGAGTCACTGTTTATTCAGGGTGAGGATCACTCACTGTGTAACTGTACAGATTCACTATTTATTCAGGGTGAGGGTCACTCATTGTGTAACTGTACAGAGTCACTGTTTATTCAGGGTGAGGGTCGCTTACTGTGTAACTGTACAGAGTCACTGTTTATTCAGGGTGAGCGTCACTCACTGTGTAACTGTACAGAGTCGCTGTTTATTCAGGGTAAGGGCCCCTCACTGTGTAACTGTACAGAGTCACTGTTTATTCAGGGTGAGGATCGCTCACTGTGTAACTGTACAGAGTCACTGTTTATTCAGGGTGAGGGCCCCTCACTGTGTAACTGTACAGAGTCACTGTTTATTCAGGGTGAGGGTCGCTTACTGTGTAACTGTACAGAGTCTCTGTTTATTCAGGGTGAGGATCACTCACTGTGTATCTGTACAGAGTCACTATTTATTCAGGGTGAGGGTCACTCACTGTGTAACTGTACAGAGTCACTGTTTATTCAGGGTGAGGGCCCCTCACTGTGTAACTGTACAGAGTCACTGTTTATTCAGGGTGAGGGTCGCTTACTGTGTAACTGTACAGAGTCTCTGTTTATTCAGGGTGAGGATCACTCACTGTGTATCTGTACAGAGTCACTATTTATTCAGGGTGAGGGTCACTCACTGTGTAACTGTACAGAGTCACTGTTTATTCAGGGTGAGGGTCGCTTACTGTGTAACTGTACAGAGTCTCTGTTTATTCAGGGTGAGGATCACTCACTGTGTATCTGTACAGAGTCACTGTTTATTCAGGGTGAGGGCCCCTCACTGTGTAACTGTACAGAGTCACTGTTTATTCAGGGTGAGGGTCGCTTACTGTGTAACTGTACAGAGTCTCTGTTTATTCAGGGTGAGGATCACTCACTGTGTATCTGTACAGAGTCACTATTTATTCAGGGTGAGGGTCACTCACTGTGTATCTGTACAGAGTCACTGTTTATTCAGGGTGAGGGTCACTCACTGTGTAACTGTACAGAGTCACTATTTATTCAGGGTGAGGATCACTCACTGTGCAACTGTACAGAGTCTCTGTTTATTCAGGGTGAGGATCACTCACTGTGTAACTGTACAGAGTCACTGTTTATTCAGGGTGAGGGTCACTCACTGTGTAACTGTACAGAGTCTCGGTTTATTCAGGGTGAGGATCATTCACTGTGTAACTGTACAGAGTCACTGTTTATTCAGGGTGAGGATCACTCACTGTGCAACTGTACAGAGTCACTGTTTATTCAGGGTGAGGGTCACTCACTGTGTAACCGTACAGAGTCGCTGTTTATTCAGGGTGAGGGTCACTCACTGTGTAACTGTACAGAGTCACTGTTTATTCAGTGTGAGGGTCACTCACTGTGTAACTGTACAGAGTCACTGTTTATTCAGTGTGAGGGTCACTCACTGTGTAACTGTACAGAGTAAATGTTTATTCAGTGTGAGGGTCACTCACTGTGTAACTGTACAGAGTCACTGTTTATTCAGGGTGAGGGTCACTCACTGTGTAACTGTACAGAGTCACTGTTTATTCAGGGTGAGGATCGCTCACTGTGTAACTGTTCAGAGTCACTGTTTATTCAGGGTGAGGATCACTCACTGTGTAACTGTACAGAGTCACTGTTTATTCAGGGGGAGGATCACTCACTGTGTAACTGTACAGAGTCACTGTTTATTCAGGGTGAGGGTCACTCACTGTGTAACTGTACAGAGTCACTGTTTATTCAGGGTGAGGATCACTCACTGTGTAACTGTACAGAGTCACTGTTTATTCAGGGTGAGGATCGCTCACTGTGTAACTGTACAGAGTCACTGTTTATTCAGGGTGAGGATCACTCACTGTGTAACTGTACAGAGTCACTGTTTATTCAGGGTGAGGATCGCTCACTGTGTAACTGCACAGTCACCGTTTATTCAGGGTGAGGATCACTCACTGTGTAACTGTACAGAGTCACTGTTTATTCAGGGTGAGGGTCGCTCACTGTGTAACTGTACAGAGTCACTGTTTATTCAGGGTGAGGATCACTCACTGTGTAACTGTACAGAGTCACTATTTATTCACGGTGAGGGTCACTCACTGTGTAACTGTACAGAGTCCCTGTTTATTCAGGGTGAGGGTCACTCACTGTGTAACTGTACAGAGTCTCTGTTTATTCAGGGTGAGTATCACTCACTGTGTAACTGTACAGAGTCACTATTTATTCACGGTGAGGGTCACTCACTGTGTAACTGTACAGAGTCACTGTTTATTCAGGGTGAGGATCGCTCACTGTGTAACTGTACAGAGTCACTGTTTATTCAGGGTGAGGATCGCTCACTGTGTAACTGTACAGAGTCACTGTTTATTCAGTGTGAGGATCGCTCACTGTGTAACTGTACAGAGTCACTGTTTATTCAGGGTGAGGGTCATTCACTGTGTAACTGTACAGAGTCACTATTTATTCACGGTGAGGGTCACTCACTGTGTAACTGTACAGAGTCACTGTTTATTCAGGGTGAGGATCACTCACTGTGTAATTGTACAGAGTCACTGTTTATTCAGGATGAGGATCACTCACTGTGTAACTGTACAGGGTCACTGTTTATTCCGGGTGAGGGTCACTCACTGTAACTGTACAGAGTCACTGTTTATTCAGGGTGAGGGTCACTCACTGTGTAACTGTACAGAGTCACTGTTTATTCAGGGTGAGGATCACTCACTGTGTAACTGTACAGAGTCACTGTTTATTCAGGGTGAGGATCACTCACTGTGTAACTGTACAGAGTCACTGTTTATTCAGGGTGAGGATCACTCACTGTGTAACTGTACAGAGTCACTGTTTATTCAGGGTGAGGGTCACTCACTGTGTAACTGTACAGAGTCACTGTTTACTCAGGGTGAGGGTCATTCACTGTGTAACTGTACAGAGTCACTGTTTATTCAGGGTGAGGGTCATTCACTGTGTAACTGTACAGAGTCACTGTTTATTCAGGGTGAGGGTCACTCACTGTGTAACTGTACAGAGTCACTGTTTATTCAGGGTGAGGGTCACTCACTGTGTAACTGTACAGAGTCACTGTTTATTCAGGGTGAGGGTCACTCACTGTGTAACTGTACAGAGTCACTGTTTATTCAGGGTGAGGATCACTCACTGTGTAACTGTACAGAGTCACTGTTTATTCAGGGTGAGGATCGCTCACTATGTAACTGTACAGAGTCACTGTTTATTCAGGGTGAGGGTCACTCACTGTGTAACTGTACAGAGTCACTGTTTATTCAGGGCGAGGGTCACTCACTGTGTAACTGTACAGAGTCACTGTTTATTCAGGGTGAGGATCACTCACTGTGTAACTGTACAGAGTCACTGTTTATTCAGGGTGAGGATCGCTCACTGTGTAACTGTACAGAGTCACTGTTTATTCAGGGTGAGGGTCACTCACTGTGTAACTGTACAGAGTCACTGTTTATTCAGGGTGAGGATCGCTCACTGTGTAACTGTACAGAGTCACTGTTTATTCAGGGTGAGGGTCACTCACTGTGTAACTGTACAGAGTCACTGTTTATTCAGGGTGAGGATCACTCACTGTGTAACTGTACAGAGTCACTGTTTATTCAGGGTGAGGATCACTCACTGTGTAACTGTACAGAGTCTCTGTTTATTCAGGGTGAGGGTCACTCACTATGTAACTGTACAGAGTCTCTGTTTATTCAGGGTGAGGGTCACTCACTGTGTAACTGTACAGAGTCAGTGTTTATTCAGGGTGAGGGTCACTCACTGTGTAACTGTACAGAGTCACTGTTTATTCAGGGTGAGGATCACTCACTGTGTAACTGTACAGAGTCACTGTTTATTCAGGGTGAGGATCACTCACTGTGTAACTGTACAGAGTCACTGTTTATTCAGGGTGAGGATCACTCACTGTGTAACTGTACAGAGTCACTGTTTATTCAGGGTGAGGGTCATTCACTGTGTAACTGTACAGAGTCACTGTTTATTCAGGGTGAGGGTCACTCACTGTGTAACTGTACAGAGTCACTGTTTATTCAGGGTGAGGGTCACTCACTGTGTAACTGTACAGAGTCACTGTTTATTCAGGGTGAGGGTCACTCTCTGTGTAACTGTACAGAGTCACTGTTTATTCAGGGTGAGGATCACTCACTGTGTAACTGTACAGAGTCACTGTTTATTCAGGGTGAGGATCGCTCACTGTGTAACTGTACAGAGTCTCTGTTTATTCAGGGTGAGGGTCACTCACTGTGTAACTGTACAGAGTCAGTGTTTATTCAGGGTGAGGGTCACTCACTGTGTAACTGTACAGAGTCACTGTTTATTCAGGGTGAGTGTCACTCACTATGTAACTGTACAGAGTCTCTGTTTATTCAGGGTGAGGGTCACTCACTGTGTAACTGTACAGAGTCAGTGTTTATTCAGGGTGAGGGTCACTCACTGTGTAACTGTACAGAGTCACTGTTTATTCAGGGTGAGGGTCACTCACTGTGTAACTGTGCAGAGTCTCTGTTTATTCAGGGTGAGGGTCACTCACTGTGTAACTGTACAGAGTCACTGTTTATTCAGGGTGAGGGTCACTCACTGTGTAACTGTACAGAGTCACTGTTTATTCACGGTGAGGATCACTCACTGTGTAACTGTACAGAGTCACTGTTTATTCAGGGTGAGGGTCACTCACTGTGTAACTGTACAGAGTCACTGTTTATTCAGGGTGAGGGTCACTCACTGTGTAACTGGACAGAGTCACTGTTTATTCAGGGTGAGGATCACTCACTGTGTAACTGTACAGAGTCTCTGTTTATTCAGGGTGAGGATCACTCACTGTGTAACTGCACAGAGTCACTGTTTATTCAGGGTGAGGATCACTCACTGTGTAACTGTACAGAGTCACTGTTTATTCAGGGTGAGGATCACTCACTGTGTAACTGTACAGAGTCACCGTTTATTCAGGGTGAGGGTCACTCACTGTGTAACTGTACAGAGTCACTGTTTATTCAGGGTGAGGATCACTCACTGTGTAACTGCACAGAGTCACCGTTTATTCAGGGTGAGGGTCACACACTGTGTAACTGTACAGAGTCACTGTTTATTCAGGGTGAGGGTCACTCACTGTGTAACTGTACAGAGTCACTGTTTATTCAGGGTGAGGATCACTCACTGTGCAACTGTACAGAGTCTCTGTTTATTCAGGGTGAGGATCATTCACTGTGTAACTGGACAGAGTCACTGTTTATTCAGGGTGAGGATCACTCACTGTGTAACTGTACAGAGTCACTATTTATTCACGGTGAGGGTCACACACTGTGTAACTGTACAGAGTCACTGTTTATTCAGGGTGAGGATCACTCACTGTGTAACTGTACAGAGTCACTGTTTATTCAGGGTGAGGATCACTCACTGTGCAACTGTACAGAGTCTCTGTTTATTCAGGGTGAGGATCATTCACTGTGTAACTGGACAGAGTCACTGTTTATTCAGGGTGAGGATCACTCACTGTGTAACTGTACAGAGTCACTATTTATTCAGGGTGAGGATCACTCACTGTGCAACTGTACAGAGTCTCTGTTTATTCAGGGTGAGGATCATTCACTGTGTAACTGGACAGAGTCACTGTTTATTCAGGGTGAGGATCACTCACTGTGTAACTGTACAGAGTCACTATTTATTCAGGGTGAGGATCACTCACTGTGCAACTGTACAGAGTCTCTGTTTATTCAGGGTGAGGATCATTCACTGTGCAACTGTACAGAGTCTCTGTTTATTCAGGGTGAGGATCACTCACTGTGTAACTGTACAGAGTCACTGTTTATTCAGGGTGAGGATCACTCACTGTGTAACTGTACAGAGTCACTGTTTATTCAGGGTGAGGATCACTCACTGTGTAACTGTACAGAGTCACTGTTTATTCAGGGTGAGGATCACTCACTGTGTAACTGTACAGAGTCACTGTTTATTCAGAGTGAGGGTCACTCCCTGTGTATCTGTACAGAGTCACTGTTTATTCAGAGTTAGGATCACTCACTGTGTAACTGTACAGAGTCACTGTTTATTCAGAGTGAGGATCACTCACTGTGTAACTGTACAGAGTCACTGTTTATTCAGAGTGAGGATCACTCACTGTGTAACTGTACAGAGTCTCTGTTTATTCAGGGTGAGGATCACACACTGTGCAACTGTACAGAGTCTCTGTTTATTCAGGGTGAGGATCACTCACTGTGTAACTGTACAGAGTCACTGTTTATTCAGGGTGAGGATCACTCACTGTGTAACTGTACAGAGTCTCTGTTTATTCAGGGTGAGGATCACTCACTGTGCAACTGTACAGAGTCTCTGTTTATTCAGGGTGAGGATCACTCACTGTGTAACTGTACAGAGTCACAGTTTATTCAGGGTGAGGATCACTCACTGTGTAACTGTACAGAGTCTCTGTTTATTCAGGGTGAGGATCATTCACTGTGTAACTGGACAGAGTCACTGTTTATTCAGGGTGAGGATCACTCACTGTGCAACTGTACAGAGTCTCTGTTTATTCAGGGTGAGGATCATTCACTGTGTAACTGGACAGAGTCTCTGTTTATTCAGGGTGAGGATCATTCACTGTGTAATTGGACAGAGTCACTGTTTATTCAGGGTGAGGTTCACTCACTGTGCAACTGTACAGAGTCTCTGTTTATTCAGGGTGAGGATCATTCACTGTGCAACTGGACAGAGTCACTGTTTATTCAGGGTGAGGATCACTCACTGTGTAACTGTACAGAGTCACTGTTTATTCAGGGTGAGGGTCACTCACTGTGTAACTGCACAGAGTCACCGTTTATTCAGGGTGAGGGTCACACACTGTGTAACTGTACAGAGTCACTGTTTATTCCGGGTTAGGGTCACTCACTGTGTAACTGTACAGAGTCACCGTTTATTCAGGGTGAGGGTCACTCACTGTTTAACTGTACAGAGTCACTGTTTATTCAGGGTGAGGGTCACTCACTGTGTAAATGTACAGAGTCACTGTTTATTCAGGGTGAGGATCACTCACTGTGTAACTGTACAGAGTCACTGTTTATTCAGGGTGAGGATCACTCACTGTGTAACTGTACAGAGTCACTGTTTATTCAGGGTGAGGGTCACTCACTGTGTAAATGTACAGAGTCACTGTTTATTCAGGGTGAGGATCACTCACTGTGTAACTGTACAGAGTCACTGTTTATTCAGGGTGAGGATCACTCACTGTGTAACTGTACAGAGTCACTATTTATTCACGGTGAGGGTCACTCACTGTGTAACTGTACAGAGTCACTGTTTATTCAGGGAGTGCATCACTCACTTTGCAACTGTACAGAGTCACTATTTATTCAGGGTGAGGATCACTCACTGTGCAACTGTACAGAATCACTGTTTATTCAGGGTGAGGGTCAATCACTGTGCAACTGTACAGAGTCACTGTTTATTCAGGGTGAGGATCATTCACTGTGCAACTGTACAGAGTCACTGTTTATTCAGGGTGAGGATCACTCACTGTGCAACTGTACAGAGTCACTGTTTATTCAGGGTGAGGGTCACTCACTGTGTAACTGTACAGTCACCGTTTATTCAGGGCGTGGGTCACTCACTGTGTAACTGTACAGAGTCACAGTTTATTCAGGGTGAGTGTCACTCACAGTGTAACTGTACAGAGTCACCGTTTATTCAGGGTGAGGGTCACTCACTGTGTAACTGTACAGAGTCAGTTTATTCAGGGCGAGGGTCACTCACTGTGTAACTGTACAGAGTCACCTTATATTCAGGGCGAGGGTCACTCACTGTGTAACTGTACAGAGTCACCGTTTATTCAGGGTGAGGATCACTCACTGTGTAACTGTACAGAGTCACTGTTTATTCAGGGTGAGGATCACTCACTGTGCAACTGTACAGAGTCTCTGTTTATTCAGGGTGAGGATCATTCACTGTGTAACTGGACAGAGTCACTGTTTATTCAGGGTGAGGATCACTCACTGTGTAACTGTACAGAGTCACTATTTATTCAGGGTGAGGATCACTCACTGTGCAACTGTACAGAGTCTCTGTTTATTCAGGGTGAGGATCATTCACTGTGCAACTCTACAGAGTCTCTGTTTATTCAGGGTGAGGATCACTCACTGTGTAACTGTACAGAGTCACTGTTTATTCAGGGTGAGGATCACTCACTGTGTAACTGTACAGAGTCACTGTTTATTCAGGGTGAGGATCACTCACTGTGTAACTGTACAGAGTCACTGTTTATTCAGGGTGAGGATCACTCACTGTGTAACTGTACAGAGTCACTGTTTATTCAGAGTGAGGGTCACTCACTGTGTATCTGTACAGAGTCACTGTTTATTCAGAGTTAGGATCACTCACTGTGTAACTGTACAGAGTCACTGTTTATTCAGAGTGAGGATCACTCACTGTGTAACTGTACAGAGTCACTGTTTATTCAGAGTGAGGATCACTCACTGTGTAACTGTACAGAGTCTCTGTTTATTCAGGGTGAGGATCACACACTGTGCAACTGTACAGAGTCTCTGTTTATTCAGGGTGAGGATCACTCACTGTGTAACTGTACAGAGTCACTGTTTATTCAGGGTGAGGATCACTCACTGTGTAACTGTACAGAGTCTCTGTTTATTCAGGGTGAGGATCACTCACTGTGCAACTGTACAGAGTCTCTGTTTATTCAGGGTGAGGATCACTCACTGTGTAACTGTACAGAGTCACTGTTTATTCAGGGTGAGGATCACTCACTGTGTAACTGTACAGAGTCTCTGTTTATTCAGGGTGAGGATCATTCACTGTGTAACTGGACAGAGTCACTGTTTATTCAGGGTGAGGATCACTCACTGTGCAACTGTACAGAGTCTCTGTTTATTCAGGGTGAGGATCATTCACTGTGTAACTGGACAGAGTCTCTGTTTATTCAGGGTGAGGATCATTCACTGTGTAATTGGACAGAGTCACTGTTTATTCAGGGTGAGGTTCACTCACTGTGCAACTGTACAGAGTCTCTGTTTATTCAGGGTGAGGATCATTCACTGTGCAACTGGACAGAGTCACTGTTTATTCAGGGTGAGGATCACTCACTGTGTAACTGTACAGAGTCACTGTTTATTCAGGGTGAGGGTCACTCACTGTGTAACTGCACAGAGTCACCGTTTATTCAGGGTGAGGGTCACACACTGTGTAACTGTACAGAGTCACTGTTTATTCCGGGTGAGGGTCACTCACTGTGTAACTGTACAGAGTCACCGTTTATTCAGGGTGAGGGTCACTCACTGTGTAAATGTACAGAGTCACTGTTTATTCAGGGTGAGGATCACTCACTGTGTAACTGTACAGAGTCACTGTTTATTCAGGGTGAGGATCACTCACTGTGTAACTGTACAGAGTCACTGGTTATTCAGGGTGAGGGTCACTCACTGTGTAAATGTACAGAGTCACTGTTTATTCAGGGTGAGGATCACTCACTGTGTAACTGTACAGAGTCACTGTTTATTCAGGGTGAGGATCACTCACTGTGTAACTGTACAGAGTCACTATTTATTCACGGTGAGGGTCACTCACTGTGTAACTGTACAGAGTCACTGTTTATTCAGGGAGTGCATCACTCACTTTGCAACTGTACAGAGTCACTATTTATTCAGGGTGAGGATCACTCACTGTGCAACTGTACAGAGTCTCTGTTTATTCAGGGTGAGGATCATTCACTGTGTAACTGTACAGAGTCACTGTTTATTCAGGGTGAGGATCACTCACTGTGCAACTGTACAGAGTCACTGTTTATTCAGGGTGAGGGTCACTCACTGTGCAACTGTACAGAGTCTCTGTTTATTCAGGGTGAGGATCATTCACTGTGTAACTGTACAGAGTCACTGTTTATTCAGGGTGAGGATCACTCACTGTGCAACTGTACAGAGTCACTGTTTATTCAGGGTGAGGGTCACTCACTGTGTAACTGTACAGTCACCGTTTATTCAGGGCGTGGGTCACTCACTGTGTAACTGTACAGAGTCACAGTTTATTCAGGGTGAGGGTCACTCACTGTGTAACTGTACAGAGTCACCGTTTATTCAGGGTGAGGGTCACTCACTGTGTAACTGTACAGAGTCAGTTTATTCAGGGCGAGGGTCACTCACTGTGTAACTGTACAGAGTCACCTTATATTCAGGGCGAGGGTCACTCACTGTGTAACTGTACAGAGTCACCGTTTATTCAGGGCGAGGGTCACTCACTGTGTAACTGTACAGAATCACCGTTTATTCAGGGCGAGGGTCACTCACTGTGTAACTGTACAGAGTCACTGTTTATTCAGGGTGAGGATCATTCACTGTGTAACTGGACAGAGTCACTGTTTATTCAGGGTGAGGTTCACTCACTGTGCAACTGTACAGAGTCTCTGTTTATTCAGGGTGAGGATCATTCACTGTGCAACTGGACAGAGTCACTGTTTATTCAGGGTGAGGATCACTCACTGTGTAACTGTACAGAGTCACTGTTTATTCAGGGTGAGGGTCACTCACTGTGTAACTGCACAGAGTCACCGTTTATTCAGGGTGAGGGTCACACACTGTGTAACTGTACAGAGTCACTGTTTATTCCGGGTGAGGGTCACTCACTGTGTAACTGTACAGAGTCACCGTTTATTCAGGGTGAGGGTCACTCACTGTTTAACTGTACAGAGTCACTGTTTATTCAGGGTGAGGGTCACTCACTGTGTAAATGTACAGAGTCACTGTTTATTCAGGGTGAGGATCACTCACTGTGTAACTGTACAGAGTCACTGTTTATTCAGGGTGAGGATCACTCACTGTGTAACTGTACAGAGTCACTGTTTATTCAGGGTGAGGGTCACTCACTGTGTAAATGTACAGAGTCACTGTTTATTCAGGGTGAGGATCACTCACTGTGTAACTGTACAGAGTCACTGTTTATTCAGGGTGAGGATCACTCACTGTGTAACTGTACAGAGTCACTATTTATTCACGGTGAGGGTCACTCACTGTGTAACTGTACAGAGTCACTGTTTATTCAGGGAGTGCATCACTCACTTTGCAACTGTACAGAGTCACTATTTATTCAGGGTGAGGATCACTCACTGTGCAACTGTACAGAGTCTCTGTTTATTCAGGGTGAGGATCATTCACTGTGTAACTGTAAAGAGTCACTGTTTATTCAGGGTGAGGATCACTCACTGTGCAACTGTACAGAGTCACTGTTTATTCAGGGTGAGGGTCACTCACTGTGCAACTGTACAGAGTCTCTGTTTATTCAGGGTGAGGATCATTCACTGTGTAACTGTACAGAGTCACTGTTTATTCAGGGTGAGGATCACTCACTGTGCAACTGTACAGAGTCACTGTTTATTCAGGGTGAGGGTCACTCACTGTGTAACTGTACAGTCACCGTTTATTCAGGGCGTGGGTCACTCACTGTGTAACTGTACAGAGTCACAGTTTATTCAGGGTGAGTGTCACTCACAGTGTAACTGTACAGAGTCACCGTTTATTCAGGGTGAGGGTCACTCACTGTGTAACTGGACAGAGTCAGTTTATTCAGGGCGAGGGTCACTCACTGTGTAACTGTACAGAGTCACCTTATATTCAGGGCGAGGGTCACTCACTGTGTAACTGTACAGAGTCACCGTTTATTCAGGGCGAGGGTCACTCACTGTGTAACTGTACAGAATCACCGTTTATTCAGGGCGAGGGTCACTCACTGTGTAACTGTACAGAGTCACTGTTTATTCAGGGTGAGGATCATTCACTGTGTAACTGGACAGAGTCACTGTTTATTCAGGGTGAGGATCACTCACTGTGTAACTGTACAGAGTCACTATTTATTCAGGGTGAGGATCACTCACTGTGCAACTGTACAGAGTCTCTGTTTATTCAGGGTGAGGATCATTCACTGTGTAACTGGACAGAGTCACTGTTTATTCAGGGTGAGGATCACTCACTGTGTAACTGTACAGAGTCACTATTTATTCAGGGTGAGGATCACTCACTGTGCAACTGTACAGAGTCTCTGTTTATTCAGGGTGAGGATCATTCACTGTGCAACTCTACAGAGTCTCTGTTTATTCAGGGTGAGGATCACTCACTGTGTAACTGTACAGAGTCACTGTTTATTCAGGGTGAGGATCACTCACTGTGTAACTGTACAGAGTCACTGTTTATTCAGGGTGAGGATCACTCACTGTGTAACTGTACAGAGTCACTGTTTATTCAGGGTGAGGATCACTCACTGTGTAACTGTACAGAGTCACTGTTTATTCAGAGTGAGGGTCACTCACTGTGTATCTGTACAGAGTCACTGTTTATTCAGAGTTAGGATCACTCACTGTGTAACTGTACAGAGTCACTGTTTATTCAGAGTGAGGATCACTCACTGTGTAACTGTACAGAGTCACTGTTTATTCAGAGTGAGGATCACTCACTGTGTAACTGTACAGAGTCTCTGTTTATTCAGGGTGAGGATCACACACTGTGCAACTGTACAGAGTCTCTCTTTATTCAGGGTGAGGATCACTCACTGTGTAACTGTACAGAGTCACTGTTTATTCAGGGTGAGGATCACTCACTGTGTAACTGTACAGAGTCTCTGTTTATTCAGGGTGAGGATCACTCACTGCGCAACTGTACAGAGTCTCTGTTTATTCAGGGTGAGGATCACTCACTGTGTAACTGTACAGAGTCACTGTTTATTCAGGGTGAGGATCACTCACTGTGTAACTGTACAGAGTCTCTGTTTATTCAGGGTGAGGATCATTCACTGTGTAACTGGACAGAGTCACTGTTTATTCAGGGTGAGGATCACTCACTGTGCAACTGTACAGAGTCTCTGTTTATTCAGGGTGAGGATCATTCACTGTGTAACTGGACAGAGTCTCTGTTTATTCAGGGTGAGGATCATTCACTGTGTAATTGGACAGAGTCACTGTTTATTCAGGGTGAGGTTCACTCACTGTGCAACTGTACAGAGTCTCTGTTTATTCAGGGTGAGGATCATTCACTGTGCAACTGGACAGAGTCACTGTTTATTCAGGGTGAGGATCACTCACTGTGTAACTGTACAGAGTCACTGTTTATTCAGGGTGAGGGTCACTCACTGTGTAACTGCACAGAGTCACCGTTTATTCAGGGTGAGGGTCACACACTGTGTAACTGTACAGAGTCACTGTTTATTCCGGGTGAGGGTCACTCACTGTGTAACTGTACAGAGTCACTGTTTATTCAGGGTGAGGGTCACTCACTGTTTAACTGTACAGAGTCACTGTTTATTCAGGGTGAGGGTCACTCACTG
The DNA here is from genome assembly GCF_036365525.1 of Heterodontus francisci. NCBI lineage: Eukaryota > Metazoa > Chordata > Chondrichthyes > Heterodontiformes > Heterodontidae > Heterodontus > Heterodontus francisci. Next base: position 76,256,445 of record NC_090396.1, on the reverse strand, counting down.
TGTAACTGTACAGAGTCACTGTTTATTCAGGGTGAGGATCACTCACTGTGTAACTGTACAGAGTCACTGTTTATTCAGGGTGAGGGTCACTCACTGTGTAAATGTACAGAGTCACTGTTTATTCAGGGTGAGGATCACTCACTGTGTAACTGTACAGAGTCACTGTTTATTCAGGGTGAGGATCACTCACTGTGTAACTGTACAGAGTCACTATTTATTCACGGTGAGGGTCACTCACTGTGTAACTGTACAGAGTCACTGTTTATTCAGGGAGTGCATCACTCACTTTGCAACTGTACAGAGTCACTATTTATTCAGGGTGAGGATCACTCACTGTGTAACTGTACAGAGTCTCTGTTTATTCAGGGTGAGGATCATTCACTGTGTAACTGTACAGAGTCACTGTTTATTCAGGGTGAGGATCACTCACTGTGCAACTGTACAGAGTCACTGTTTATTCAGGGTGAGGGTCACTCACTGTGCAACTGTACAGAGTCTCTGTTTATTCAGGGTGAGGATCATTCACTGTGTAACTGTACAGAGTCACTGTTTATTCAGGGTGAGGATCACTCACTGTGCAACTGTACAGAGTCACTGTTTATTCAGGGTGAGGGTCACTCACTGTGTAACTGTACAGTCACCGTTTATTCAGGGCGTGGGTCACTCACTGTGTAACTGTACAGAGTCACAGTTTATTCAGGGTGAGTGTCACTCACAGTGTAACTGTACAGAGTCACCGTTTATTCAGGGTGAGGGTCACTCACTGTGTAACTGTACAGAGTCAGTTTATTCAGGGCGAGGGTCACTCACTGTGTAACTGTACAGAGTCACCTTATATTCAGGGCGAGGGTCACTCACTGTGTAACTGTACAGAGTCACCGTTTATTCAGGGCGAGGGTCACTCACTGTGTAACTGTACAGAATCACCGTTTATTCAGGGCGAGGGTCACTCACTGTGTAACTGTACAGAGTCACTGTTTATTCAGGGTGAGGGTCACTCACTGTGTAACTGTACAGAGTCACTGTTTATTCAGGGCGAGGGCACTCACTGTGTAATTGTACAGAGTCATTGTTTATTCAGGGAGTGCATCACTCACTGTGTAACTGTACAGAGTCACTGTTTATTCAGGGTGAGGATCACTCACTGTGTAACTGTACAGAGTCACCGTTTATTCAGGGTGAGGGTCACACACTGTGTAAATGTACAGAGTCACCGTTTATTCAGGGTGAGGGTCACTCATTGTGTAACTGCACAGAGTCACTATTTATTCAGGGTGAGGGTCACTCATTGTGTAACTGCACAGAGTCACCGTTTATTCAGGGTGAGGGTCACACACTGTAAAAATGTACAGAGTCTCTGTTTATTCAGGGTGAGGATCACTCACTGTGTAACTGTACATAGTCACTGTTTATTCAGGGTGAGGGTCACTCACTGTGTAACTGGACAGAGTCACTGTTTATTCAGGGTGAGGATCACTCACTGTGTAACTGTACAGAGTCTCTGTTTATTCAGGGTGAGGATCACTCACTGTGTAACTGCACAGAGTCACTGTTTATTCAGGGTGAGGATCACTCACTGTGTAACTGTACAGAGTCACTGTTTATTCAGGGTGAGGATCACTCACTGTGTAACTGTACAGAGTCACCGTTTATTCAGGGTGAGGGTCACTCACTGTGTAACTGTACAGAGTCACTGTTTATTCAGGGTGAGGATCACTCACTGTGTAACTGCACAGAGTCACCGTTTATTCAGGGTGAGGGTCACACACTGTGTAACTGTACAGAGTCACTGTTTATTCAGGGTGAGGGTCACTCACTGTGTAACTGTACAGAGTCACTGTTTATTCAGGGTGAGGATCACTCACTGTGCAACTGTACAGAGTCTCTGTTTATTCAGGGTGAGGATCATTCACTGTGTAACTGGACAGAGTCACTGTTTATTCAGGGTGAGGATCACTCACTGTGTAACTGTACAGAGTCACTATTTATTCACGGTGAGGGTCACACACTGTGTAACTGTACAGAGTCACTGTTTATTCAGGGTGAGGATCACTCACTGTGTAACTGTACAGAGTCACTGTTTATTCAGGGTGAGGATCACTCACTGTGCAACTGTACAGAGTCTCTGTTTATTCAGGGTGAGGATCATTCACTGTGTAACTGGACAGAGTCACTGTTTATTCAGGGTGAGGATCACTCACTGTGTAACTGTACAGAGTCACTATTTATTCAGGGTGAGGATCACTCACTGTGCAACTGTACAGAGTCTCTGTTTATTCAGGGTGAGGATCATTCACTGTGTAACTGGACAGAGTCACTGTTTATTCAGGGTGAGGATCACTCACTGTGTAACTGTACAGAGTCACTATTTATTCAGGGTGAGGATCACTCACTGTGCAACTGTACAGAGTCTCTGTTTATTCAGGGTGAGGATCATTCACTGTGCAACTGTACAGAGTCTCTGTTTATTCAGGGTGAGGATCACTCACTGTGTAACTGTACAGAGTCACTGTTTATTCAGGGTGAGGATCACTCACTGTGTAACTGTACAGAGTCACTGTTTATTCAGGGTGAGGATCACTCACTGTGTAACTGTACAGAGTCACTGTTTATTCAGGGTGAGGATCACTCACTGTGTAACTGTACAGAGTCACTGTTTATTCAGAGTGAGGGTCACTCACTGTGTATCTGTACAGAGTCACTGTTTATTCAGAGTTAGGATCACTCACTGTGTAACTGTACAGAGTCACTGTTTATTCAGAGTGAGGATCACTCACTGTGTAACTGTACAGAGTCACTGTTTATTCAGAGTGAGGATCACTCACTGTGTAACTGTACAGAGTCTCTGTTTATTCAGGGTGAGGATCACACACTGTGCAACTGTACAGAGTCTCTGTTTATTCAGGGTGAGGATCACTCACTGTGTAACTGTACAGAGTCACTGTTTATTCAGGGTGAGGATCACTCACTGTGTAACTGTACAGAGTCTCTGTTTATTCAGGGTGAGGATCACTCACTGTGCAACTGTACAGAGTCTCTGTTTATTCAGGGTGAGGATCACTCACTGTGTAACTGTACAGAGTCACAGTTTATTCAGGGTGAGGATCACTCACTGTGTAACTGTACAGAGTCTCTGTTTATTCAGGGTGAGGATCATTCACTGTGTAACTGGACAGAGTCACTGTTTATTCAGGGTGAGGATCACTCACTGTGCAACTGTACAGAGTCTCTGTTTATTCAGGGTGAGGATCATTCACTGTGTAACTGGACAGAGTCTCTGTTTATTCAGGGTGAGGATCATTCACTGTGTAATTGGACAGAGTCACTGTTTATTCAGGGTGAGGTTCACTCACTGTGCAACTGTACAGAGTCTCTGTTTATTCAGGGTGAGGATCATTCACTGTGCAACTGGACAGAGTCACTGTTTATTCAGGGTGAGGATCACTCACTGTGTAACTGTACAGAGTCACTGTTTATTCAGGGTGAGGGTCACTCACTGTGTAACTGCACAGAGTCACCGTTTATTCAGGGTGAGGGTCACACACTGTGTAACTGTACAGAGTCACTGTTTATTCCGGGTTAGGGTCACTCACTGTGTAACTGTACAGAGTCACCGTTTATTCAGGGTGAGGGTCACTCACTGTTTAACTGTACAGAGTCACTGTTTATTCAGGGTGAGGGTCACTCACTGTGTAAATGTACAGAGTCACTGTTTATTCAGGGTGAGGATCACTCACTGTGTAACTGTACAGAGTCACTGTTTATTCAGGGTGAGGATCACTCACTGTGTAACTGTACAGAGTCACTGTTTATTCAGGGTGAGGGTCACTCACTGTGTAAATGTACAGAGTCACTGTTTATTCAGGGTGAGGATCACTCACTGTGTAACTGTACAGAGTCACTGTTTATTCAGGGTGAGGATCACTCACTGTGTAACTGTACAGAGTCACTATTTATTCACGGTGAGGGTCACTCACTGTGTAACTGTACAGAGTCACTGTTTATTCAGGGAGTGCATCACTCACTTTGCAACTGTACAGAGTCACTATTTATTCAGGGTGAGGATCACTCACTTTGCAACTGTACAGAGTCTCTGTTTATTCAGGGTGAGAATCATTCACTGTGTAACTGTACAGAGTCACTGTTTATTCAGGGTGAGGATCACTCACTGTGCAACTGTACAGAATCACTGTTTATTCAGGGTGAGGGTCAATCACTGTGCAACTGTACAGAGTCACTGTTTATTCAGGGTGAGGATCATTCACTGTGCAACTGTACAGAGTCACTGTTTATTCAGGGTGAGGATCACTCACTGTGCAACTGTACAGAGTCACTGTTTATTCAGGGTGAGGGTCACTCACTGTGTAACTGTACAGTCACCGTTTATTCAGGGCGTGGGTCACTCACTGTGTAACTGTACAGAGTCACAGTTTATTCAGGGTGAGTGTCACTCACAGTGTAACTGTACAGAGTCACCGTTTATTCAGGGTGAGGGTCACTCACTGTGTAACTGTACAGAGTCAGTTTATTCAGGGCGAGGGTCACTCACTGTGTAACTGTACAGAGTCACCTTATATTCAGGGCGAGGGTCACTCACTGTGTAACTGTACAGAGTCACCGTTTATTCAGGGTGAGGATCACTCACTGTGTAACTGTACAGAGTCACTGTTTATTCAGGGTGAGGATCACTCACTGTGCAACTGTACAGAGTCTCTGTTTATTCAGGGTGAGGATCATTCACTGTGTAACTGGACAGAGTCACTGTTTATTCAGGGTGAGGATCACTCACTGTGTAACTGTACAGAGTCACTATTTATTCAGGGTGAGGATCACTCACTGTGCAACTGTACAGAGTCTCTGTTTATTCAGGGTGAGGATCATTCACTGTGTAACTGGACAGAGTCACTGTTTATTCAGGGTGAGGATCACTCACTGTGTAACTGTACAGAGTCACTATTTATTCAGGGTGAGGATCACTCACTGTGCAACTGTACAGAGTCTCTGTTTATTCAGGGTGAGGATCATTCACTGTGCAACTCTACAGAGTCTCTGTTTATTCAGGGTGAGGATCACTCACTGTGTAACTGTACAGAGTCACTGTTTATTCAGGGTGAGGATCACTCACTGTGTAACTGTACAGAGTCACTGTTTATTCAGGGTGAGGATCACTCACTGTGTAACTGTACAGAGTCACTGTTTATTCAGGGTGAGGATCACTCACTGTGTAACTGTACAGAGTCACTGTTTATTCAGAGTGAGGGTCACTCACTGTGTATCTGTACAGAGTCACTGTTTATTCAGAGTTAGGATCACTCACTGTGTAACTGTACAGAGTCACTGTTTATTCAGAGTGAGGATCACTCACTGTGTAACTGTACAGAGTCACTGTTTATTCAGAGTGAGGATCACTCACTGTGTAACTGTACAGAGTCTCTGTTTATTCAGGGTGAGGATCACACACTGTGCAACTGTACAGAGTCTCTCTTTATTCAGGGTGAGGATCACTCACTGTGTAACTGTACAGAGTCACTGTTTATTCAGGGTGAGGATCACTCACTGTGTAACTGTACAGAGTCTCTGTTTATTCAGGGTGAGGATCACTCACTGTGCAACTGTACAGAGTCTCTGTTTATTCAGGGTGAGGATCACTCACTGTGTAACTGTACAGAGTCACTGTTTATTCAGGGTGAGGATCACTCACTGTGTAACTGTACAGAGTCTCTGTTTATTCAGGGTGAGGATCATTCACTGTGTAACTGGACGGAGTCACTGTTTATTCAGGGTGAGGATCACTCACTGTGCAACTGTACAGAGTCTCTGTTTATTCAGGGTGAGGATCATTCACTGTGTAACTGGACAGAGTCTCTGTTTATTCAGGGTGAGGATCATTCACTGTGTAATTGGACAGAGTCACTGTTTATTCAGGGTGAGGTTCACTCACTGTGCAACTGTACAGAGTCTCTGTTTATTCAGGGTGAGGATCATTCACTGTGCAACTGGACAGAGTCACTGTTTATTCAGGGTGAGGATCACTCACTGTGTAACTGTACAGAGTCACTGTTTATTCAGGGTGAGGGTCACTCACTGTGTAACTGCACAGAGTCACCGTTTATTCAGGGTGAGGGTCACACACTGTGTAACTGTACAGAGTCACTGTTTATTCCGGGTGAGGGTCACTCACTGTGTAACTGTACAGAGTCACCGTTTATTCAGGGTGAGGGTCACTCACTGTGTAAATGTACAGAGTCACTGTTTATTCAGGGTGAGGATCACTCACTGTGTAACTGTACAGAGTCACTGTTTATTCAGGGTGAGGATCACTCACTGTGTAACTGTACAGAGTCACTGGTTATTCAGGGTGAGGGTCACTCACTGTGTAAATGTACAGAGTCACTGTTTATTCAGGGTGAGGATCACTCACTGTGTAACTGTACAGAGTCACTGTTTATTCAGGGTGAGGATCACTCACTGTGTAACTGTACAGAGTCACTATTTATTCACGGTGAGGGTCACTCACTGTGTAACTGTACAGAGTCACTGTTTATTCAGGGAGTGCATCACTCACTTTGCAACTGTACAGAGTCACTATTTATTCAGGGTGAGGATCACTCACTGTGCAACTGTACAGAGTCTCTGTTTATTCAGGGTGAGGATCATTCACTGTGTAACTGTACAGAGTCACTGTTTATTCAGGGTGAGGATCACTCACTGTGCAACTGTACAGAGTCACTGTTTATTCAGGGTGAGGGTCACTCACTGTGCAACTGTACAGAGTCTCTGTTTATTCAGGGTGAGGATCATTCACTGTGTAACTGTACAGAGTCACTGTTTATTCAGGGTGAGGATCACTCACTGTGCAACTGTACAGAGTCACTGTTTATTCAGGGTGAGGGTCACTCACTGTGTAACTGTACAGTCACCGTTTATTCAGGGCGTGGGTCACTCACTGTGTAACTGTACAGAGTCACAGTTTATTCAGGGTGAGTGTCACTCACAGTGTAACTGTACAGAGTCACCGTTTATTCAGGGTGAGGGTCACTCACTGTGTAACTGTACAGAGTCAGTTTATTCAGGGCGAGGGTCACTCACTGTGTAACTGTACAGAGTCACCTTATATTCAGGGCGAGGGTCACTCACTGTGTAACTGTACAGAGTCACCGTTTATTCAGGGCGAGGGTCACTCACTGTGTAACTGTACAGAATCACCGTTTATTCAGGGCGAGGGTCACTCACTGTGTAACTGTACAGAGTCACTGTTTATTCAGGGTGAGGATCATTCACTGTGTAACTGGACAGAGTCACTGTTTATTCAGGGTGAGGTTCACTCACTGTGCAACTGTACAGAGTCTCTGTTTATTCAGGGTGAGGATCATTCACTGTGCAACTGGACAGAGTCACTGTTTATTCAGGGTGAGGATCACTCACTGTGTAACTGTACAGAGTCACTGTTTATTCAGGGTGAGGGTCACTCACTGTGTAACTGCACAGAGTCACCGTTTATTCAGGGTGAGGGTCACACACTGTGTAACTGTACAGAGTCACAGTTTATTCCGGGTGAGGGTCACTCACTGTGTAACTGTACAGAGTCACCGTTTATTCAGGGTGAGGGACACTCACTGTTTAACTGTACAGAGTCACTGTTTATTCAGGGTGAGGGTCACTCACTGTGTAAATGTACAGAGTCACTGTTTATTCAGGGTGAGGATCACTCACTGTGTAACTGTACAGAGTCACTGTTTATTCAGGGTGAGGATCACTCACTGTGTAACTGTACAGAGTCACTGTTTATTCAGGGTGAGGGTCACTCACTGTGTAAATGTACAGAGTCACTGTTTATTCAGGGTGAGGATCACTCACTGTGTAACTGTACAGAGTCACTGTTTATTCAGGGTGAGGATCACTCACTGTGTAACTGTACAGAGTCACTATTTATTCACGGTGAGGGTCACTCACTGTGTAACTGTACAGAGTCACTGTTTATTCAGGGAGTGCATCACTCACTTTGCAACTGTACAGAGTCACTATTTATTCAGGGTGAGGATCACTCACTGTGCAACTGTACAGAGTCTCTGTTTATTCAGGGTGAGGATCATTCACTGTGTAACTGTAAAGAGTCACTGTTTATTCAGGGTGAGGATCACTCACTGTGCAACTGTACAGAGTCACTGTTTATTCAGGGTGAGGGTCACTCACTGTGCAACTGTACAGAGTCTCTGTTTATTCAGGGTGAGGATCATTCACTGTGTAACTGTACAGAGTCACTGTTTATTCAGGGTGAGGATCACTCACTGTGCAACTGTACAGAGTCACTGTTTATTCAGGGTGAGGGTCACTCACTGTGTAACTGTACAGTCACCGTTTATTCAGGGCGTGGGTCACTCACTGTGTAACTGTACAGAGTCACAGTTTATTCAGGGTGAGTGTCACTCACAGTGTAACTGTACAGAGTCACCGTTTATTCAGGGTGAGGGTCACTCACTGTGTAACTGGACAGAGTCAGTTTATTCAGGGCGAGGGTCACTCACTGTGTAACTGTACAGAGTCACCTTATATTCAGGGCGAGGGTCACTCACTGTGTAACTGTACAGAGTCACCGTTTATTCAGGGCGAGGGTCACTCACTGTGTAACTGTACAGAATCACCGTTTATTCAGGGCGAGGGTCACTCACTGTGTAACTGTACAGAGTCACTGTTTATTCAGGGTGAGGATCATTCACTGTGTAACTGGACAGAGTCACTGTTTATTCAGGGTGAGGATCACTCACTGTGTAACTGTACAGAGTCACTATTTATTCAGGGTGAGGATCACTCACTGTGCAACTGTACAGAGTCTCTGTTTATTCAGGGTGAGGATCATTCACTGTGTAACTGGACAGAGTCACTGTTTATTCAGGGTGAGGATCACTCACTGTGTAACTGTACAGAGTCACTATTTATTCAGGGTGAGGATCACTCACTGTGCAACTGTACAGAGTCTCTGTTTATTCAGGGTGAGGATCATTCACTGTGCAACTCTACAGAGTCTCTGTTTATTCAGGGTGAGGATCACTCACTGTGTAACTGTACAGAGTCACTGTTTATTCAGGGTGAGGATCACTCACTGTGTAACTGTACAGAGTCACTGTTTATTCAGGGTGAGGATCACTCACTGTGTAACTGTACAGAGTCACTGTTTATTCAGGGTGAGGATCACTCACTGTGTAACTGTACAGAGTCACTGTTTATTCAGAGTGAGGGTCACTCACTGTGTATCTGTACAGAGTCACTGTTTATTCAGAGTTAGGATCACTCACTGTGTAACTGTACAGAGTCACTGTTTATTCAGAGTGAGGATCACTCACTGTGTAACTGTACAGAGTCACTGTTTATTCAGAGTGAGGATCACTCACTGTGTAACTGTACAGAGTCTCTGTTTATTCAGGGTGAGGATCACACACTGTGCAACTGTACAGAGTCTCTCTTTATTCAGGGTGAGGATCACTCACTGTGTAACTGTACAGAGTCACTGTTTATTCAGGGTGAGGATCACTCACTGTGTAACTGTACAGAGTCTCTGTTTATTCAGGGTGAGGATCACTCACTGCGCAACTGTACAGAGTCTCTGTTTATTCAGGGTGAGGATCACTCACTGTGTAACTGTACAGAGTCACTGTTTATTCAGGGTGAGGATCACTCACTGTGTAACTGTACAGAGTCTCTGTTTATTCAGGGTGAGGATCATTCACTGTGTAACTGGACAGAGTCACTGTTTATTCAGGGTGAGGATCACTCACTGTGCAACTGTACAGAGTCTCTGTTTATTCAGGGTGAGGATCATTCACTGTGTAACTGGACAGAGTCTCTGTTTATTCAGGGTGAGGATCATTCACTGTGTAATTGGACAGAGTCACTGTTTATTCAGGGTGAGGTTCACTCACTGTGCAACTGTACAGAGTCTCTGTTTATTCAGGGTGAGGATCATTCACTGTGCAACTGGACAGAGTCACTGTTTATTCAGGGTGAGGATCACTCACTGTGTAACTGTACAGAGTCACTGTTTATTCAGGGTGAGGGTCACTCACTGTGTAACTGCACAGAGTCACCGTTTATTCAGGGTGAGGGTCACACACTGTGTAACTGTACAGAGTCACTGTTTATTCCGGGTGAGGGTCACTCACTGTGTAACTGTACAGAGTCACTGTTTATTCAGGGTGAGGGTCACTCACTGTTTAACTGTACAGAGTCACTGTTTATTCAGGGTGAGGGTCACTCACTGTGTAAATGTACAGAGTCACTGTTTATTCAGGGTGAGGATCACTCACTGTGTAACTGTACAGAGTCACTGTTTATTCAGGGTGAGGATCACTCACTGTGTAACTGTACAGAGTCACTGTTTATTCAGGGTGAGGGTCACTCACTGTGTAAATGTACAGAGTCACTGTTTATTCAGGGTGAGGATCACTCACTGTGTAACTGTACAGAGTCACTGTTTATTCAGGGTGAGGATCACTCACTGTGTAACTGTACAGAGTCACTATTTATTCACGGTGAGGGTCACTCACTGTGTAACTGTACAGAGTCACTGTTTATTCAGGGAGTGCATCACTCACTTTGCAACTGTACAGAGTCACTATTTATTCAGGGTGAGGATCACTCACTGTGTAACTGTACAGAGTCTCTGTTTATTCAGGGTGAGGATCATTCACTGTGTAACTGTACAGAGTCACTGTTTATTCAGGGTGAGGATCACTCACTGTGCAACTGTACAGAGTCACTGTTTATTCAGGGTGAGGGTCACTCACTGTGCAACTGTACAGAGTCTCTGTTTATTCAGGGTGAGGATCATTCACTGTGTAACTGTACAGAGTCACTGTTTATTCAGGGTGAGGATCACTCACTGTGCAACTGTACAGAGTCACTGTTTATTCAGGGTGAGGGTCACTCACTGTGTAACTGTACAGTCACCGTTTATTCAGGGCGTGGGTCACTCACTGTGTAACTGTACAGAGTCACAGTTTATTCAGGGTGAGTGTCACTCACAGTGTAACTGTACAGAGTCACCGTTTATTCAGGGTGAGGGTCACTCACTGTGTAACTGTACAGAGTCAGTTTATTCAGGGCGAGGGTCACTCACTGTGTAACTGTACAGAGTCACCTTATATTCAGGGCGAGGGTCACTCACTGTGTAACTGTACAGAGTCACCGTTTATTCAGGGCGAGGGTCACTCACTGTGTAACTGTACAGAATCACCGTTTATTCAGGGCGAGGGTCACTCACTGTGTAACTGTACAGAGTCACTGTTTATTCAGGGTGAGGGTCACTCACTGTGTAACTGTACAGAGTCACTGTTTATTCAGGGCGAGGGCACTCACTGTGTAATTGTACAGAGTCATTGTTTATTCAGGGAGTGCATCACTCACTGTGTAACTGTACAGAGTCACTGTTTATTCAGGGTGAGGATCACTCACTGTGTAACTGTACAGAGTCACCGTTTATTCAGGGCGAGGGCACTCACTGTGTAATTGTACAGAGTCACTGTTTATTCAGGGCGAGGGCACTCACTGTGTAATTGTACAGAGTCACTGTTTATTCAGGGTGAGAGTCACTCACTGTGTAACTACAGAGTCACTGTTTATTCAGGGTGAGGGTCACTCACTGTGTAACTGTACAGAGTCACAGTTTATTCAGGGTGAGGGTCACTCACTGTGTAACTGTACAGAGTCACTGTTTATTCAGTGTGAGGGTCACTCACTGTGTAACTGTGCAGAGTCACTGTTTATTCAGTGTGAGGATCATTCACTGTGTAACTGCACAGAGTCACTGTTTATTCAGGGTGAGGGCCCCTCACTGTGTAACTGTACAGAGTCACTGTTTTTGCAGGGTGAGGATCGCTCACTGTGTAACTGTACAGAGTCACTGTTTATTCAGGGTGAGGGTCGCTTACTGTGTAACTGTACATAGTCACTGTTTATTCAGGGTGAGGGTCGCTTACTGTGTAACTGTACAGAGTCACTGTTTATTCAGGGTGAGGATCACTCACTGTGTAACTGTACAGAGTCACCGTTAATTCAGGGTGAGGGTCACACACTGTGTAAATGTACAGAGTCACTGTTTATTCAGGGTGAGGATCACTCACTGTGTAACTGTACAGAGTCACTATTTATTCAGGGTGAGGGTCACTCATTGTGTAACTGTACAGAGTCACTGTTTATTCAGGGAGTGCATCACTCACTTTGCAACTGTACAGTGTCACTATTTATTCAGGGTGAGGATCACTCACTGTGCAACTGTACAGAGTCTCTGTTTATTCAGGGTGAGGATCATTCACTGTGTAACTGTACAGAGTCACTGTTTATTCAGAGTGAGGATCATTCACTGTGTAACTGTACAGAGTCACTGTTTATTCAGGGTGAGGATCATTAACTGTGTAACTGTACAGAGTCACTGTTTATTCAGGGTGAGGGTCACTCACTGTGCAACTGTACAGAGTCTCTGTTTATTCAGGGTGAGGATCATTCACTGTGTAACTGTACAGAGTCACTGTTTATTCAGGGTGAGGATCACTCACTGTGCAACTGTACAGAGTCACTGTTTATTCAGGGTGAGGGTCACTCACTGTGTAACTGTACAGTCACCGTTTATTCAGGGCGTGGGTCACTCACTGTGTAACTGTACAGAGTCACAGTTTATTCAGGGTGAGTGTCACTCACAGTGTAACTGTACAGAGTCACCGTTTATTCAGGGTGAGGGTCACTCACTGTGTAACTGTACAGAGTCAGTTTATTCAGGGCGAGGGTCACTCACTGTGTAACTGTACAGAGTCACCTTATATTCAGGGCGAGGGTCACTCACTGTGTAACTGTACAGAGTCACCGTTTATTCAGGGCGAGGGTCACTCACTGTGTAACTGTACAGAATCACCGTTTATTCAGGGCGAGGGTCACTCACTGTGTAACTGTACAGAGTCACTGTTTATTCAGGGTGAGGATCACTCACTGTGTAACTGTACAGAGTCACTGTTTATTCAGGGTGAGGGTCACTCACTGTGTAACTGTACAGAGTCACTGTTTATTCAGGGTGAGGGTCACTCACTGTGTAACTGTACAGAGTCACTGTTTATTCAGGGCGAGGGCACTCACTGTGTAATTGTACAGAGTCATTGTTTATTCAGGGAGTGCATCACTCACTGTGTAACTGTACAGAGTCACCGTTTATTCAGGGCGAGGGCACTCACTGTGTAATTGTACAGAGTCACTGTTTATTCAGGGCGAGGGCACTCACTGTGTAATTGTACAGAGTCACTGTTTATTCAGGGTGAGAGTCACTCACTGTGTAACTACAGAGTCACTGTTTATTCAGGGTGAGGGTCACTCACTGTGTAACTGTACAGAGTCACAGTTTATTCAGGGTGAGGGTCACTCACTGTGTAACTGTACAGAGTCACTGTTTATTCAGTGTGAGGGTCATTCACTGTGTAACTGCACAGAGTCACTGTTTATTCAGGGTGAGGGCCCCTCACTGTGTAACTGTACAGAGTCACTGTTTTTGCAGGGTGAGGATCACTCACTGTGTAACTGTACAGAGTCACTGTTTATTCAGGGTGAGGATCGCTCACTGTGTAACTGTACAGAGTCACTGTTTATTCAGGGTGAGGATCACTCACTGTGTAACTGTACAGAGTCACTGTTTATTCAGGGTGAGGGTCGCATACTGTGTAACTGTACATAGTCACTGTTTATTCAGGGTGAGGGTCGCTTACTGTGTAACTGTACAGAGTCACAGTTTATTCAGTGTGAGGGTCACTCACTGTGTAACTGTGCAGAGTCACTGTTTATTCAGTGTGAGGGTCATTCACTGTGTAACTGCACAGAGTCACTGTTTATTCAGGGTGAGGGCCCCTCACTGTGTAACTGTACAGAGTCACTGTTTTTGCAGGGTGAGGATCGCTCACTGTGTAACTGTACAGAGTCACTGTTTATTCAGGGTGAGGGTCGCTTACTGTGTAACTGTACATAGTCACTGTTTATTCAGGGTGAGGGTCGCTTACTGTGTAACTGTACAGAGTCACTGTTTATTCAGGGTGAGGATCACTCACTGTGTAACTGTACAGAGTCACCGTTTATTCAGGGTGAGGGTCACACACTGTGTAAATGTACAGAGTCACTGGTTATTCAGGGTGAGGATCACTCACTGTGTAACTGTACAGAGTCACTATTTATTCAGGGTGAGGGTCACTCATTGTGTAACTGTACGGAGTCACTGTTTATTCAGGGAGTGCATCACTCACTTTGCAACTGTACAGTGTCACTATTTATTCAGGGTGAGGATCACTCACTGTGCAACTGTACAGAGTCTCTGTTTATTCAGGGTGAGGATCATTCACTGTGTAACTGTACAGAGTCACTGTTTATTCAGAGTGAGGATCATTCACTGTGTAACTGTACAGAGTCACTGTTTATTCAGGGTGAGGATCATTAACTGTGTAACTGTACAGAGTCACTGTTTATTCAGGGTGAGGATCATTCACTGTGTAACTGTACAGAGTCACTGTTTATTCAGGGTGAGGATCATTAACTGTGTAACTGTACAGAGTCACTCTTTATTCAGGGTGAGGATCACTCACTGTGTAACTGTACAGAGTCTCTGTTTATTCAGGGTGAGGATCACTCACTGTGCAACTGTACAGAGTCACTGTTTATTCAGGGTGAGGGTCACTCACTGTGTAACTGTACAGAGTCACCGTTTATTCAGGGCGTGGGTCACTCACTGTGTAACTGTACAGAGTCACAGTTTATTCAGGGTGAGTGTCACTCACAGTGTAACTGTACAGAGTCACCGTTTATTCAGGGTGAGGGTCACTCACTGTGTAACTGTACAGAGTCAGTTTATTCAGGGCGAGGGTCACTCACTGTGTAACTGTACAGGCTCACCGTTTATTCAGGGTGAGGGTCGCACACTGTGTAACTGTACAGAGTCACCGTTTATTCAGGGCGAGGGTCACTCACTGTGTAACTGTGCAGAATCACCGTTTATTCAGTGCGAGATTCACTCTCTCTGTAGCTGTACAGAGTCACTGTTTATTCAGGGTGAGGGTCACTCACTGTGTAACTGTACAGAGTCACCGTTTATTCAGGGCGTGGGTCACTCACTGTGTAACTGTACAGAGTCACAGTTTATTCAGGGTGAGTGTCACTCACAGTGTAACTGTACAGAGTCACCGTTTATTCAGGGTGAGGGTCACTCACTGTGTAACTGTACAGAGTCAGTTTATTCAGGGCGAGGGTCACTCACTGTGTAACTGTACAGAGTCACCGTTTATTCAGGGTGAGGGTCGCACACTGTGTAACTGTACAGAGTCACTGTTTATTCAGGGTGAGGATCACTCACTGTGTAACTGTACAGAGTCACTGTTATTCAGGGTGAGGGTCACTCACTGTGTAACTGTACAGAGTCACCGTATATTCAGGGTGAGGGTCACTCACTGTGTAACTACAGAGTCACTGTTTATTCAGGGTGAGGATGACTCACTGTGTAACTGTACAGAATCACTGTTTATTCAGGGTGAGGGTCACTCACTGTGTAACTGTACAGAGTCACTGTTTATTCAGGGTGAGGGTCACTCACTGTGTAACTGTACAGAGTCACTGTTATTCAGGGTGAGGGTCACTCACTGTGTAACTGTACAGAGTCACAGTTTATTCAGGGTGAGGGTCACTCACTGTGTAACTGCACAGAGTCACTGTTTATACAGGGTGAGGGTCACTCACTGTGTAACTGTACAGAGTCACTGTTATTCAGGGTGAGGGTCACTCACTGTGTAACTGTACAGAGTCACTGTTTATTCAGGGTGAGGGTCACTCACTGTGTAACTGTACAGAGTCACTGTTTATTCAGGGTGAGGATGACTCACTGTGTAACTGTACAGAGTCACTGTTATTCAGGGTGAGGGTCACTCACTGTGTAACTGTACAGAGTCACTGTTTATTCAGGGTGAGGGTCACTCACTGTGTAACTGTACAGAGTCACTGTTATTCAGGGTGAGGGTCACTCACTGTGTAACTGTACAGAGTCACAGTTTATTCAGGGTGAGGGTCACTCACTGTGTAACTGCACAGAGTCACTGTTTATACAGGGTGAGGGTCACTCACTGTGTAACTGTACAGAGTCACTGTTTATTCAGGGTGTGGATCACTCACTGTGTAACTGTACAGAGTCACTGTTTATTCAGGGTGAGGGTCACTCACTGTGTAACTGTACAGAGTCACTGTTTATTCAGGGTGAGGGTCACTCACTGTGTAACTGTACAGAGTCACTGTTTATTCAGGGTGAGGGTCACTCACTGTGTCACTGTACAGAATCACCGTTTATTCAGGGCGAGGGTCACTCACTGTGTCACTGTACAGAGTCACCGTTTATTCAGGGCGAGGGTCACTCACTGTGTAACTGTACAGAGTCACTGTTTATTCAGGGGGTGCATCACTCTCTGTGTAACTGTACAGAATCACCGTTTATTCAGGGCGAGGGTCACTCTCTGTGTAACTGTACAGAGTCACTGTTTATTCAGGGGGTGCATCACTCTCTGTGTAACTGTACAGAGTCACCGTTTATTCAGGGAGTGCATCACTCACTTTGCAACTGTACAGAGTCACTATTTATTCAGGGTGAGGATCACTCACTGTGCAACTGTACAGAGTCACTGTTTATTCAGGGTGAGGGTCACTCACTGTGCAACTGTACAGAGTCACTGTTTATTCAGGGTGAGGGTCGCTCACTGTGTAACTGTACAGAGTCACTGTTTATTCAGGGTGAGGGTCACTCACTGTGTAACTGTACAGAGTGTCTGTTTATTCAGGGTGAGGATCACTCACTGTGTCACTGTACAGAGTCACTGTTTATTCAGGGTGAGGGTCACTCACTGTGTAACTGTACAGAGTCACTGTTTATTCAGGGTGAGGATCACTCACTGTGTAACTGTACAGAGTCACTGTTTATTCAGGGTGAGGGTCACTCACTGTGTAACTGTACAGAGTGTCTGTTTATTCAGGGTGAGGATCACTCACTGTGTCACTGTACAGAGTCACTGTTTATTCAGGGTGAGGGTCACTCACTGTGTAACTGTACAGAGTGTCTGTTTATTCAGGGTGAGGGTCACTCACTGTGTAACTGTACAGAGTGTCTGTTTATTCAGGGTGAGGATCACTCACTGTGTCACTGTACAGAGTCACTGTTTATTCAGGGTGAGGGTCACTCACTGTGTAACTGTACAGAGTGTCTGTTTATTCAGGGTGAGGATCACTCACTGTGTCACTGTACAGAGTCACTGTTTATTCAGGGTGAGGGTCACTCACTGTGTAACTGTACAGAGTCACTGTTTATTCAGGGTGAGGATCACTCACTGTGTAACTGTACAGAGTCACTGTTTATTCAGGGTGAGGATCACTCACTGTGTAACTGTACAGAGTCACTGTTTATTCCGGGTGAGGATCACTCACTGTGTAACTGTACAGAGTCTCTGTTTATTCAGGGTGAGGATCACTCACTGTGTAACTGTACAGAGTCACTGTTTATTCAGGGTGAGGATCACTCACTGTGTAACTGTACAGAGTCACTGTTTATTCAGGGTGAGGATCACTCACTGTGTAACTGTACAGAGTCACTGTTTATTCAGGGTGAGGATCACTCACTGTGTAACTGTACAGAGTCACTGTTTATTCAGGGTGAGGATCACTCACTGTGCAACTGTACAGAGTCACTGTTTATTCAGGGTGAGGGTCACTCACTGTGTAACTGTACAGAGTCTCTGTTTATTCAGGGTGAGGATCACTCACTGTGCAACTGTACAGAGTCACTGTTTATTCAGGGTGAGGGTCACTCACTGTGTAACTGTACAGTCACCGTTTATTCAGGGCGTGGGTCACTCACTGTGTAACTGTACAGAGTCACTGTTTATTCAGGGTGAGTGTCACTCACAGTGTAACTGTACAGAGTCACCGTTTATTCAGGGTGAGGGTCACTCACTGTGTAACTGTACAGAGTCACAGTTTATTCAGGGTGAGTGTCACTCACAGTGTAACTGTACAGAGTCACCGTTTATTCAGGGTGAGGGTCACTCACTGTGTAACTGTACAGAGTCAGTTTATTCAGGGCGAGGGTCACTCACTGTGTAACTGTACAGAGTCACCGTTTATTCAGGGCGAGGGTCACTCACTGTGTAACTGTACAGAATCACCGTTTATTCAGGGCGAGGGTCACTCACTGTGTAACTGTACAGAGTCACTGTTTATTCAGGGTGAGGGTCACTCACTGTGTAACTGTACAGAGTCACTGTTTATTCAGGGTGAGGGTCACTCACTGTGTAACTGTACAGAGTCACATTTTATTCAGGGTGAGGATCACTCACTGTGTAACTGTACAGAGTCACCGTTTATTCAGGGCGAGGGTCACTCACTGTGTAACTGTACAGAGTCACTGTTTATTCAGGGTGAGGGTCACTCACTGTGTAACTGTACAGAGTCACTGTTTATTCAGGGCGAGGGCACTCACTGTGCAATTGTACAGAGTCACTGTTTATTCAGGGCGAGGGCACTCACTGTGTAACTGTACAGAGTCACCGTTTATTCAGGGTGAGAGTCACTCACTGTGTAACTACAGAGTCACTGTTTATTCAGGGTGAGGGTCACTCACTGTGTAACCGTACGGAGTCACAGTTTATTCAGGGTGAGGGTCACTCACTGTGTAACTGCACAGAGTCACTGTTTATTCAGTGTGAGGGTCACTCACTGTGTAACTGTGCAGAGTCACTGTTTATTCAGTGTGAGGGTCATTCACTGTGTAACTGCACAGAGTCACTGTTTATTCAGGGTGAGGGCCCCTCACTGTGTAACTGTACAGAGTCACTGTTTTTGCAGGGTGAGGATCGCTCACTGTGTAACTGTACAGAGTCACTGTTTATTCAGGGTGAGGGTCGCTTACTGTGTAACTGTACATAGTCACTGTTTATTCAGGGTGAGGGTCGCTTACTGTGTAACTGTACAGAGTCACTGTTTATTCAGGGTGAGGATCACTCACTGCGTAACTGTACAGAGTCACAGTTTATTCAGGGTGAGGGTCACTCACTGTGTAACTGCACAGAGTCACTGTTTATTCAGGGTGAGGGTCAATCACTGTGTAACTGTACAGAGTCACTGTTTATTCAGGCTGAGGATCACTCACTGTGTAACTGTACAGAGTCACTGTTTATTCAGGGCGAGGGTCACTCACTGTGTCACTGTACAGAATCACCGTTTATTCAGGGCGAGGGTCACTCTCTGTGTAACTGTACAGAGTCACTGTTTATTCAGGGAGTGCATCACTCTCTGTGTAACTGTACAGAGTCACCGTTTATTCAGGGAGTGCATCACTCACTTTGCAACTGTACAGAGTCACTATTTATTCAGGGTGAGGATCACTCACTGTGCAACTGTACAGAGTCACTGTTTATTCAGGGTGAGGGTCACTCACTGTGTAACTGTACAGAGTCTCTGTTTATTCAGGGTGAGGATCATTCACTGTGTAACTGTACAGAGTCACTGTTTATTCAGGGTGAGGATCACTCACTGTGCAACTGTACAGAGTCACTGTTTATTCAGGGTGAGGGTCACTCACTGTGTAACTGTACAGAGTCACAGTTTATTCAGGGTGAGTGTCACTCACAGTGTAACTGTACAGAGTCACCGTTTATTCAGGGTGAGGGTCACTCACTGTGTAACTGTACAGAGTCAGCTTATTCAGGGCGAGGGTCACTCACTGTGTAACTGTACAGAGTCACCTTATATTCAGGGTGAGGGTCACTCACTGTGTAACTGTACAGAGTCACTGTTTATTCAGGGTGAGGGTCACTCACTGTGTAACTGTACAGAATCACCGTTTATTCAGGGCGAGGGTCACTCACTGTGTAACTGTACAGAGTCACTGTTTATTCAGGGTGAGGGTCACTCACTGTGTAACTGTACAGAGTCACTGTTTATTCAGGGCGAGGGCACTCACTGTGTAATTGTACAGAGTCATTCTTTATTCAGGGCGAGGGCACTCACTGTGTAATTGTACAGAGTCACTGTTTATTCAGGGTGAGAGTCACTCACTGTGTAACTACAGAGTCAATGTTTATTCAGGGTGAGGGTCACTCACTGTGTAACCGTACAGAGTCACAGTTTATTCAGGGTGAGGGTCACTCACTGTGTAACTGTACAGAGTCACTGTTTATTCAGTGTGAGGGTCACTCACTGTGTAACTGTGCAGAGTCACTGTTTATTCAGTGTGAGGGTCATTCACTGTGTAACTGCACAGAGTCACTGTTTATTCAGGGTGAGGGCCCCTCACTGTGTAACTGTACAGAGTCACTGTTTTTGCAGGGTGAGGATCGCTCACTGTGTAACTGTACAGAGTCACTGTTTATTCAGGGTAAGGGTCGCTTACTGTGTAACTGTACATAGTCACTGTTTATTCAGGGTGAGGGTCGCTTACTGTGTAACTGTACAGAGTCACTGTTTATTCAGGGTGAGGATCACTCACTGTGTAACTGTACAGAGTCACCGTTTATTCAGGGTGAGGGTCACACACTGTGTAAATGTACAGAGTCACTGTTTATTCAGGGTGAGGGTCACTCACTGTGTAACTGTACAGAGTCACTGTTTATTCAGGGAGTGCATCACTCACTTTGCAACTGTACAGAGTCACTATTTATTCAGGGTGAGGGTCACTCATTGTGTAACTGTACAGAGTCACTGTTTATTCAGGGAGTGCATCACTCACTTTGCAACTGTACAGAGTCACTATTTATTCAGGGTGAGGATCACTCACTGTGCAACTGTACAGAGTCTCTGTTTATTCGGGGTGAGGGTCACTCACTGTGTAACTGTACAGAGTCACTGTTTATTCAGGGTGAGGATCATTAACTGTGTAACTGTACAGAGTCACTGTTTATTCAGGGTGAGGATCATTAACTGTGTAACTGTACAGAGTCACTGTTTATTCAGAGTGAGGATCATTCACTGTGTAACTGTACAGAGTCACTGTTTATTCAGGGTGAGGATCATTAACTGTGTAACTGTACAGAGTCACTGTTTATTCAGAGTGAGGATCATTCACTGTGTAACTGTACAGAGACACTGTTTATTCAGGGTGAGGATCACTCACTGTGTAACTGTACAGAGTCACTGTTTATTCAGGGTGAGGATCACTCACTGTGTAACTGTACAGAGACACTGTTTATTCAGAGTGAGGATCACTCACTGTATCTGCACAGAGTCACTGTTTATTCAGGGTGAGGATCACTCACTGTATCTGCACAGAGTCACTGTTTATTCAGGGTGAGGATCACTCACTGTGTAACTGTACAGAGTCACTGTTTATTCAGAGTGAGGATCATTCACTGTGTAACTGTACAGAGTCACTCTTTATTCTGGGTGAGGATCACTCACTGTGCAACTGTACAGAGTCACTGTTTATTCAGGGTGAGGGTCACTCACTGTGTAACTGTACAGAGTCACCGTTTATTCAGGGCGTGGGTCACTCACTGTGTAACTGTACAGAGTCACAGTTTATTCAGGGTGAGTGTCACTCACAGTGTAACTGTACAGAGTCACCGTTTATTCAGGGTGAGGGTCACTCACTGTGTAACTGTACAGAATCACCGTTTATTCAGGGCGAGGGTCACTCACTGTGTAACTGTACAGAGTCACTGTTTATTCAGGGTGAGGGTCACTCACTGTGTAACTGTACAGAGTCATTGTTTATTCAGGGAGTGCATCACTCACTGTGTAACTGGACAGAGTCACCGTTTATTCAGGGCGAGGGTCACTCACTGTGTAACTGTACAGAGTCACTGTTTATTCAGGGTGAGGATCACTCACTGTGTAACTGTACAGAGTCACAGTTTATTCAGGGTGAGTGTCACTCACAGTGTAACTGTACAGAGTCACTGTTTATTCAGGGTGAGGATCACTCACTGTGTAACTGTACAGAGTCACTGTTTATTCAGGGTGAGGATCACTCACTGTATAACTGTACAGAGTCACCGTTTATTCAGGGCGAGGATCACTCACTGTGTAACTGTACAGAGTCACCGTTTATTCAGGGTGAGGATCACTCACTGTGTAACTGTACAGAGTCAGTTTATTCAGGGCGAGGGTCACTCACTGTGTAACTGTACAGAGTCACTGTTTATTCAGGGTGAGGATCACTCACTGTGTAACTGTACAGAGTCACAGTTTATTCAGGGTGAGTGTCACTCACAGTGTAACTGTACAGAGTCACTGTTTATTCAGGGTGAGGATCACTCACTGTGTAACTGTACAGAGTCACTGTTTATTCAGGGTGAGGATCACTCACTGTATAACTGTACAGAGTCACCGTTTATTCAGGGCGAGGATCACTCACTGTGTAACTGTACAGAGTCACCGTTTATTCAGGGTGAGGATCACTCACTGTGTAACTGTACAGAGTCACTGTTATTCAGGGTGAGGGTCACTCACTGTGTAACTGTACAGAGTCACTGTTTATTCAGGGTGAGGGTCACTCACTGTGTAACTGTACAGAGTCACTGTTTATTCAGGGTGAGGATCACTCACTGTGTAACTGTACAGAGTCAGTGTTTATTCAGGGTGAGGGTCACTCACTGTGTAACTGTACAGAGTCACCGTTTATTCAGGGCGAGGATCACTCACTGTGTAACTGTACAGAGTCACTGTTTATTCAGGGCGAGGATCACTCACTGTGTAACTGTACAGAGTCACTGTTTATTCAGGGCGAGGATCACTCACTGTGTAACTGTACAGAGTCACTGTTTATTCAGGGTGAGGATCACTCACTGTATAACTGTACAGAGTCACCGTTTATTCAGGGTGAGGATCACTCACTGTATAACTGTACAGAGTCACTGTTTATTCAGGGTGAGGATCACTCACTGTGTAACTGTACAGAGTCACCGTATATTCAGGGTGAGGGTCACTCACTGTGTAACTGTACAGAGTCACCGTTTATTCAGGGCGAGGATCACTCACTGTGTAACTGTACAGAGTCACCGTATATTCAGGGTGAGGGTCACTCACTGTGTAACTACAGAGTCACTGTTTATTCAGGGTGAGGATGACTCACTGTGTAACTGTACAGAGTCACTGTTATTCAGGGTGAGGGTCACTCACTGTGTAACTGTACAGAGTCACTGTTTATTCAGGGTGAGGATGACTCACTGTGTAACTGTACAGAGACACTGTTTATTCAGGGTGAGGATCACTCACTGTGTAACTGTACAGAGTCACTGTTATTCAGGGTGAGGGTCACTCACTGTGTAACTGCACAGAGTCACTGTTTATTCAGGGTGAGGGTCACTCACTGTGTAACTGCACAGAGTCACTGTTTATACAGGGTGAGGGTCACTCACTGTGTAACTGTACAGAGTCACTGTTTATTCAGGGTGTGGATCACTCACTGTGTAACTGTACAGAGTCACAGTTTATTCAGGGTGAGGGTCACTCACTGTGTAACTGCACAGAGTCACTGTTTATTCAGGGTGAGGGTCACTCACTGTGTAACTGTACAGAGTCACTGTTTATTCAGGGTGAGGATCACTCACTGTGTAACTGTACAGAGTCACCGTTTATTCAGGGCGAGGGTCACTCACTGTGTCACTGTACAGAATCACCGTTTATTCAGGGCGAGGGTCACTCTCTGTGTAACTGTACAGAGTCACTGTTTATTCAGGGGGTGCATCACTCTCTGTGTAACTGTACAGAGTCACCGTTTATTCAGGGAGTGCATCACTCACTTTGCAACTGTACAGAGTCACTATTTATTCAGGGTGAGGATCATTCACTGTGTAACTGTACAGAGTCACTGTTTATTCAGGGTGAGGATCACTCACTGTGCAACTGTACAGAGTCACTGTTTATTCAGGGTGAGGATCACTCACTGTGTAACTGCACAGAGTCACCGTTTATTCAGGGTGAGGATCACTCACTGTGTAACTGTACAGAGTCACTGTTTATTCAGGGCGAGGGTCACTCACTGTGTCACTGTACAGAATCACCGTTTATTCAGGGCGAGGGTCACTCTCTGTGTAACTGTACAGAGTCACTCTTTATTCAGGGGGTGCATCACTCTCTGTGTAACTGTACAGAGTCACCGTTTATTCAGGGAGTGCATCACTCACTGTGCAACTGTACAGAGTCTCTGTTTATTCAGGGTGAGGATCATTCACTGTGTAACTGTACAGAGTCACTGTTTATTCAGGGTGAGGATCACTCACTGTGCAACTGTACAGAGTCACTGTTTATTCAGGGTGAGGGTCACTCACTGTGTAACTGTACAGTCACCGTTTATTCAGGGCGTGGGTCACTCACTGTGTAACTGTACAGAGTCACAGTTTATTCAGGGTGAGTGTCACTCACAGTGTAACTGTACAGAGTCACCGTTTATTCAGGGTGAGGGTCACTCACTGTGTAACTGTACAGAGTCAGTTTATTCAGGGCGAGGGTCACTCACTGTGTAACTGTACAGAGTCACCTTATATTCAGGGCGAGGGTCACTCACTGTGTAACTGTACAGAGTCACCGTTTATTCAGGGCGAGGGTCACTCACTGTGTAACTGTACAGAATCACCGTTTATTCAGGGCGAGGGTCACTCACTGTGTAACTGTACAGAGTCACTGTTTATTCAGGGTGAGGGTCACTCACTGTGTAACTGTACAGAGTCACTGTTTATTCAGGGCGAGGGCACTCACTGTGTAATTGTACAGAGTCATTGTTTATTCAGGGAGTGCATCACTCACTGTGTAACTGTACAGAGTCACCGTTTATTCAGGGCGAGGGCACTCACTGTGAAATTGTACAGAGTCACTGTTTATTCAGGGCGAGGGCACTCACTGTGTAATTGTACAGAGTCACTGTTTATTCAGGGTGAGAGTCACTCACTGTGTAACTACAGAGTCACTGTTTATTCAGGGTGAGGGTCACTCACTGTGTAACCGTACAGAGTCACAGTTTATTCAGGGTGAGGGTCACTCACTGTGTAACTGTACAGAGTCACTGTTTATTCAGTGTGAGGGTCACTCACTGTGTAACTGTGCAGAGTCACTGTTTATTCAGTGTGCGGGTCATTCACTGTGTAACTGCACAGAGTCACTGTTTATTCAGGGTGAGGGCCCCTCACTGTGTAACTGTACAGAGTCACTGTTTTTGCAGGGTGAGGATCGCTCACTGTGTAACTGTACAGAGTCACTGTTTATTCAGGGTGAGGGTCGCTTACTGTGTAACTGTACATAGTCACTGTTTATTCAGGGTGAGGGTCGCTTACTGTGTAACTGTACAGAGTCACTGTTTATTCAGGGTGAGGATCACTCACTGTGTAACTGTACAGAGTCACCGTTTATTCAGGGTGAGGGTCACACACTGTGTAAATGTACAGAGTCACTGTTTATTCAGGTTGAGGATCACTCACTGTGTAACTGTACAGAGTCACTATTTATTCAGGGTGAGGGTCACTCATTGCGTAACTGTACAGAGTCACTGTTTATTCAGGGAGTGCATCACACACTTTGCAACTGTACAGAGTCACTGTTTATTCAGGGTGAGGATCACTCACTGTGTAACTGTACAGAGTCACTGTTTATTCAGGGAGTGCATCACTCACTTTGCAACTGTACAGAGTCACTGTTTATTCAGGGTGAGGGTCACTCATTGTGTAACTGTACAGAGTCACTGTTTATTCAGGGAGTGCATCACTCACTTTGCAACTGTACAGAGTCACTGTTTATTCAGAGTGAGGATCATTCACTGTGTAACTGTACAGAGTCATTGTTTATTCAGGGTGAGGATCATTAACTGTGTAACTGTACAGAGTCACTGTTTATTCAGGGTGAGGATCATTAACTGTGTAACTGTACAGAGTCACTGTTTATTCAGGGTGAGGATCATTAACTGTGTAACTGTACAGAGTCACTCTTTATTCAGGGTGAGGATCACTCACTGTGTAACTGTACAGAGTCTCTGTTTATTCAGGGTGAGGATCACTCACTGTGCAACTGTACAGAGTCACTGTTTATTCAGGGTGAGGGTCACTCACTGTGTAACTGTACAGAGTCACCGTTTATTCAGGGCGTGGGTCACTCACTGTGTAACTGTACAGAGTCACAATTTATTCAGGGTGAGGGTCACTCACTGTGTAACTGTACAGAGTCACCGTTTATTCAGGGTGAGGGTCGCACACTGTGTAACTGTACAGAGTCACCGTTTATTCAGGGCGAGGGTCACTCACTGTGTAACTGTGCAGAATCACCGTTTATTCAGTGCGAGATTCACTCTCTCTGTAACTGTACAGAGTCACTGTTTATTCAGGGCGAGGGTCACTCACTGTGTCACTGTACAGAGTCACTGTTTATTCAGGGTGAGGGTCACTCACTGTGTAACTGTACAGAGTCACCGTTTATTCAGGGAGTGCATCACTCACTGTGTAACTGTACAGAGTCACTGTTTATTCAGGGTGAGGATCACTCACTGTGTAACTGTACAGAGTCACTGTTTATTCAGTGTGAGGGTCACTCACTGTGTAACTGTACAGAGTCACTGTTATTCAGGGTGAGGGTCACTCACTGTGTAACTACAGAGTCACCGTTTATTCAGGGTGAGGGTCACTCACTGTGTAACTGTACAGAGTCACTGTTTATTCAGGGTGAGGATCACTCACTGTGTAACTGTACAGAGTCTCTGTTTATTCAGGGTGAGGATCACTCACTGTGTAACTGTACAGAGTCACTGTTTATTCAGGGTGAGGGTCACTCACTGTGTAACTGTACAGAGTCACTGTTATTCAGGGTGAGGATCACTCACTGTGTAACTGTACAGAGTGTCTGTTTATTCAGGGTGAGGGTCACTCACTGTGTAACTGTACAGAGTCACTGTTTATTCAGGGTGTGGGTCACTCACTGTGTAACTGTACAGAGTGTCTGTTTATTCAGGGTGAGGGTCACTCACTGTGTAACTGTACAGAGTCACTGTTTATTCAGGGTGAGGGTCACTCACTGTGTAACTGTACAGAGTCACTGTTATTCAGGGTGAGGGTCACTCACTGTGTAACTACAGAGTCACCGTTTATTCAGGGTGAGGGTCACTCACTGTGTAACTGTACAGAGTCACTGTTTATTCAGGGTGAGGATCACTCACTGTGTAACTGTACAGAGTCTCTGTTTATTCAGGGTGAGGATCACTCACTGTGTAACTACAGAGTCACTGTTATTCAGGGTGAGGATGACTCACTGTGTAACTGTACAGAGTCACTGTTATTCAGGGTGAGGATCACTCACTGTGTAACTGTACAGAGTGTCTGTTTATTCAGGGTGAGGGTCACTCACTGTGTAACTGTACAGAGTCACTTTTTATTCAGGGTGTGGGTCACTCACTGTGTAACTGTACAGAGTGTCTGTTTATTCAGGGTGAGGGTCACTCACTGTGTAACTGTACAGAGTCACTGTTTATTCATGGTGAGGGTCACTCACTGTGTAACTGTACAGAGTCACTGTTTATTCAGGGTGAGGGTCACTCACTGTGTAACTACAGAGTCACTGTTATTCAGGGTGAGGATGACTCACTGTGTAACTGTACAGAGTCACTGTTATTCAGGGTGAGGATCACTCACTGTGTAACTGTACAGAGTCACTGTTTATTCAGGGTGAGGGTCACTCACTGTGTAACTGTACAGAGTCACTGTTTATTCAGGGTGAGGATCACTCACTGTGCAACTGTACAGAGTCTCTGTTTATTCGGGGTGAGGGTCACTCACTGTGTAACTGTACAGAGTCACTGTTATTCAGGGTGAGGATCACTCACTGTGCAACTGTACAGAGTCTCTGTTTATTCGGGGTGAGGGTCACTCACTGTGTAACTGTACAGAGTCACTGTTTATTCAGGGTGAGGATCATTAACTGTGTAACTGTACAGAGTCACTGTTTATTCAGGGTGAGGATCACTCACTGTGTAACTGTACAGAGTCTCTGTTTATTCGGGGTGAGGGTCACTCACTGTGTAACTGTACAGAGTCACTGTTTATTCAGGGTGAGGATCATTAACTGTGTAACTGTACAGAGTCACTGTTTATTCAGGGTGAGGATCACTCACTGTGTAACTGTACAGAGTCACTGTTATTCAGGGTGAGGATCACTCACTGTGCAACTGTACAGAGTCTCTGTTTATTCGGGGTGAGGGTCACTCACTGTGTAACTGTACAGAGTCACTGTTTATTCAGGGTGAGGATCATTAACTGTGTAACTGTACAGAGTCACTGTTTATTCAGGGTGAGGATCACTCACTGTGTAACTGTACAGAGTCTCTGTTTATTCGGGGTGAGGGTCACTCACTGTGTAACTGTACAGAGTCACTGTTTATTCAGGGTGAGGATCATTAACTGTGTAACTGTACAGAGTCACTGTTTATTCAGGGTGAGGATCATTAACTGTGTAACTGTACAGAGTCACTGTTTATTCAGAGTGAGGATCATTCACTGTGTAACTGTACAGAGTCACTGTTTATTCAGGGTGAGGATCATTAACTGTGTAACTGTACAGAGTCACTGTTTATTCAGAGTGAGGATCATTCACTGTGTAACTGTACAGAGACACTGTTTATTCAGGGTGAGGATCACTCACTGTGTAACTGTACAGAGTCACTGTTTATTCAGGGTGAGGATCACTCACTGTGTAACTGTACAGAGTCACAGTTTATTCAGGGTGAGTGTCACTCACAGTGTAACTGTACAGAGTCACCGTTTATTCAGGGTGAGGGTCACTCACTGTGTAACTGTACAGAGTCAGTTTATTCAGGGCGAGGGTCACTCACTGTGTAACTGTACAGAGTCACCGTTTATTCAGGGCGAGGGTCACTCACTGTGTAACTGTGCAGAATCACCGTTTATTCAGTGCGAGATTCACTCTCTCTGTAGCTGTACAGAGTCACTGTTTATTCAGGGAGTGCATCACTCACTGTGTAACTGTACAGAGTCACCGTTTATTCAGGGTGAGGGTCACTCACTGTGTAACTGTACAGAGTCACCGTATATTCAGGGTGAGGGTCACTCACTGTGTAACTGTACAGAGTCACCGTATATTCAGGGTGAGGGTCACTCACTGTGTAACTGTGCAGAATCACCGTTTATTCAGTGCGAGATTCACTCTCTCTGTAGCTGTACAGAGTCACTGTTTATTCAGGGAGTGCATCACTCACTGTGTAACTGTACAGAGTCACCGTTTATTCAGGGTGAGGGTCACTCACTGTGTAACTGTACAGAGTCACTATTTATTCAGGGTGAGGGTCACTCACTGTGTAACTGTACAGAGTCACTGTTTATTCAGGGAGTGCATCACTCACTGTGTAACTGTACAGAGTCACCGTTTATTCAGGGTGAGGGTCACTCACTGTGTAACTGTACAGAGTCACCGTATATTCAGGGTGAGGATCACTCACTGTGTAACTACAGAGTCACTGTTTATTCAGGGTGAGGATGACTCACTGTGTAACTGTACAGAGTCACTGTTATTCAGGGTGAGGGTCACTCACTGTGTAACTGTACAGAGTCACTGTTTATTCAGTGTGAGGATGACTCACTGTGTAACTGTACAGAGTCACTGTTATTCAGGGTGAGGGTCACTCACTGTGTAACTGTACAGAGTCACAGTTTATTCAGGGTGAGGGTCACTCACTGTGTAACTGCACAGAGTCACTGTTTATACAGGGTGAGGGTCACTCACTGTGTAACTGTACAGAGTCACTGTTTATTCAGGGTGTGGATCACTCACTGTGTAACTGTACAGAGTCACAGTTTATTCAGGGTGAGGGTCACTCACTGTGTAACTGCACAGAGTCACTGTTTATTCAGGGTGAGGGTCACTCACTGTGTAACTGTACAGAGTCACTGTTTATTCAGGGTGAGGATCACTCACTGTGTAACTGTACAGAGTCACCGTTTATTCAGGGCGAGGGTCACTCACTGTGTCACTGTACAGAATCACCGTTTATTCAGGGCGAGGGCCACTCTCTGTGTAACTGTACAGAGTCACCGTTTATTCAGGGAGTGCATCACTCACTTTGCAACTGTACAGAGTCACTATTTATTCAGGGTGAGGATCACTCACTGTGCAACTGTTCAGAGTCTCTGTTTATTCAGGGTGAGGATCATTCACTGTGTAACTGTACAGAGTCACTGTTTATTCAGGGTGAGGATCACTCACTGTGCAACTGTACAGAGTCACTGTTTATTCAGGGTGAGGGTCACTCACTGTGTAACTGTACAGTCACCGTTTATTCAGGGCGTGGGTCACTCACTGTGTAACTGTACAGAGTCACAGTTTATTCAGGGTGAGTGTCACTCACAGTGTAACTGTACAGAGTCACCGTTTATTCAGGGTGAGGGTCACTCACTGTGTAACTGTACAGAGTCAGTTTATTCAGGGCGAGGGTCACTCACTGTGTAACTGTACAGAGTCACCTTATATTCAGGGCGAGGGTCACTCACTGTGTAACTGTACAGAGTCACCGTTTATTCAGGGCGAGGGTCACTCACTGTGTAACTATACAGAGTCACTGTTTATTCAGGGTGAGGGTCACTCACTGTGTAACTGTACAGAATCACCGTTTATTCAGGGCGAGGGTCACTCACTGTGTAACTGTACAGAGTCACTGTTTATTCAGGGTGAGGGTCACTCACTGTGTAACTGTACAGAGTCACTGTTTATTCAGGGTGAGGATCACTCACTGTGTAACTATACAGAGTCACTGTTTATTCAGGGTGAGGGTCGCTCACTGTGTAACTGTACAGAGTCACTGTTTATTCAGGGTGAGGATCACTCACTGTGTAACTATACAGAGTCACCGTTTATTCAGGGTGAGGATCACTCACTGTGTAACTGTACAGAATCACCGTTTATTCAGGGCGCGGGTCACTCACTGTGTAACTGTACAGAGTCACTGTTTATTCAGGGTGAGGGTCACTCACTGTGTAACTGTACAGAGTCACTGTTTATTCAGGGCGAGGGCACTCACTGTGTAATTGTACAGAGTCATTGTTTATTCAGGGAGTGCATCACTCACTGTGTAACTGTACAGAGTCACCGTTTATTCAGGGCGAGGGCACTCACTGTGTAATTGTACAGAGTCACTGTTTATTCAGGGCGAGGGCACTCACTGTGTAATTGTACAGAGTCACTGTTTATTCAGGGTGAGAGTCACTCACTGTGTAACTACAGAGTCACTGTTTATTCAGGGTGAGGGTCACTCACTGTGTAACCGTACAGAGTCACAGTTTATTCAGGGTGAGGGTCACTCACTGTGTAACTGTACAGAGTCACTGTTTATTCAGTGTGAGGGTCACTCACTGTGTAACTGTGCAGAGTCACTGTTTATTCAGTGTGAGGGTCATTCACTGTGTAACTGCACAGAGTCACTGTTTATTCAGGGTGAAGGCCCCTCACTGTGTAACTGTACAGAGTCACTGTTTTTGCAGGGTGAGGATCGCTCACTGTGTAACTGTACAGAGTCACTGTTTATTCAGGGTGAGGGTCGCTTACTGTGTAACTGTACATAGTCACTGTTTATTCAGGGTGAGGGTCGCTTACTGTGTAACTGTACAGAGTCACTGTTTATTCAGGGTGAGGATCACTCACTGTGTAACTGTACAGAGTCACCGTTTATTCAGGGTGAGGGTCACACACTGTGTAAATGTACAGAGTCACTGTTTATTCAGGTTGAGGATCACTCACTGTGTAACTGTACAGAGTCACTATTTATTCAGGGTGAGGGTCACTCATTGTGTAACTGTACAGAGTCACTGTTTATTCAGGGAGTGCATCACTCACTTTGCAACTGTACAGAGTCACTGTTTATTCAGGTTGAGGATCACTCACTGTGTAACTGTACAGAGTCACTATTTATTCAGGGTGAGGGTCACTCATTGTGTAACTGTACAGAGTCACTGTTTATTCAGGGAGTGCATCACTCACTTTGCAACTGTACAGAGTCACTGTTTATTCAGGGTGAGGGTCACACACTGTGTAAATGTACAGAGTCACTGTTTATTCAGGTTGAGGATCACTCACTGTGTAACTGTACAGAGTCACTATTTATTCAGGGTGAGGGTCACTCATTGTGTAACTGTACAGAGTCACTGTTTATTCAGGGAGTGCATCACTCACTTTGCAACTGTACAGAGTCACTGTTTATTCAGAGTGAGGATCATTCACTGTGTAACTGTACAGAGTCATTGTTTATTCAGGGTGAGGATCATTAACTGTGTAACTGTACAGAGTCACTGTTTATTCAGGGTGAGGATCATTAACTGTGTAACTGTACAGAGTCACTGTTTATTCAGAGTGAGGATCATTCACTGTGTAACTGTACAGAGTCACTGTTTATTCAGGGTGAGGATCATTAACTGTGTAACTGTACAGAGTCACTCTTTATTCAGGGTGAGGATCACTCACTGTGTAACTGTACAGAGTCTCTGTTTATTCAGGGTGAGGATCACTCACTGTGCAACTGTACAGAGTCACTGTTTATTCAGGGTGAGGGTCACTCACTGTGTAACTGTACAGAGTCACCGTTTATTCAGGGCGTGGGTCACTCACTGTGTAACTGTACAGAGTCACAGTTTATTCAGGGTGAGTGTCACTCACTGTGTAACTGTACAGAGTCAGTTTATTCAGGGCGAGGGTCACTCACTGTGTAACTGTACAGAGTCACTGTTTACTCAGGGAGTGCATCACTCACTGTGTAACTGTACAGAGTCACCGTTTATTCAGGGTGAGGGTCACTCACTGTGTAACTGTACAGAGTCAGTTTATTCAGGGCGAGGGTCACTCACTGTGTAACTGTACAGAGTCAGTTTATTCAGGGCGAGGGTCACTCACTGTGTAACTGTACAGAGTCACTGTTTATTCAGGGTGAGGGTCGCACACTGTGTAACTGTACAGAGTCAGTTTATTCAGGGCGAGGGTCACTCACTGTGTAACTGTACAGAGTCACTGTTTATTCAGGGTGAGGGTCGCACACTGTGTAACTGTACAGAGTCACCGTTTATTCAGGGCGAGGGTCACTCACTGTGTAACTGTACAGAGTCACCGTTTATTCAGGGTGAGGGTCGCACACTGTGTAACTGTACAGAGTCACCGTTTATTCAGGGCGAGGGTCACTCACTGTGTAACTGTGCAGAATCACCGTTTATTCAGTGCGAGATTCACTCTCTCTGTAGCTGTACAGAGTCACTGTTTATTCAGGGAGTGCATCACTCACTGTGTAACTGTACAGAGTCGCTGTTTATTCAGGGCGAGGATGACTCACTGTGTAACTGTACAGAGTCACTGTTTATTCAGGGAGTGCATCACTCACTGTGTAACTGTACAGAGTGTCTGTTTATTCAGGGCGAGGATGACTCACTCTGTAACTGTACAGAGTCACTGTTTATTCAGGGTGAGGGTCACTCACTGTGTAACTGTACAGAGTCACCGTATATTCAGGGTGAGGGTCACTCACTGTGTAACTACAGAGTCACTGTTTATTCAGGGCGAGGATGACTCACTGTGTAACTGTACAGAGTCACTGTTATTCAGGGTGTGGGTCACTCACTGTGTAACTGTGCAGAGTCACTGTTATTCAGGGTGTGGGTCACTCACTGTGTAACTGTGCAGAGTCACTGTTATTCAGGGTGAGGGTCACTCACTGTGTAACTGTACAGAGTCACTGTTTATTCAGGGTGTGGGTCACTCACTGTGTAACTGTGCAGAGTCACTGTTATTCAGGGTGAGGGTCACTCACTGTGTAACTGTACAGAGTCACTGTTTATTCAGGGTGTGGGTCACTCACTGTGTAACTGTACAGAGTCACTGTTATTCAGGGTGTGGGTCACTCACTGTGTAACTGTGCAGAGTCACTGTTATTCAGGGTGAGGGTCACTCACTGTGTAACTGTACAGAGTCACTGTTTATTCAGGGTGTGGGTCACTCACTGTGTAACTGTGCAGAGTCACTGTTATTCAGGGTGAGGGTCACTCACTGTGTAACTGTACAGAGTCACTGTTTATTCAGGGTGAGGATCACTCACTGTGTAACTGTACAGAGTCACAGTTTATTCAGGGTGAGGGTCACTCACTGTGTAACTGCACAGAGTCACTGTTTATTCAGGGTGAGGGTCACTCACTGTGTAACTGAACAGAGTCACTGTTATTCAGGGTGAGGGTCACTCACTGTGTAACTGTACAGAGTCACAGTTTATTCAGGGTGAGGGTCACTCACTGTGTAACTGCACAGAGTCACTGTTTATACAGGGTGAGGGTCACTCACTGTGTAACTGTACAGAGTCACTGTTTATTCAGGGTGTGGATCACTCACTGTGTAACTGTACAGAGTCACAGTTTATTCAGGGTGAGGGTCACTCACTGTGTAACTGCACAGAGTCACTGTTTATTCAGGGTGAGGGTCACTCACTGTGTAACTGTACAGAGTCACTGTTTATTCAGGGTGAGGGTCACTCACTGTGTAACTGTACAGAGTCACTGTTTATTCAGAGTGAGGATCATTCACTGTGTAACTGTACAGAGTCACTGTTTATTCAGGGTGAGGATCATTAACTGTGTAACTGTACAGAGTCACTGTTTATTCAGAGTGAGGATCATTCACTGTGTAACTGTGCAGAGTCACTGTTTATTCAGGGTGAGGATCATTAACTGTGTAACTGTACAGAGTCACTCTTTATTCAGGGTGAGGATCACTCACTGTGTAACTGTACAGAGTCTCTGTTTATTCAGGGTGAGGATCACTCACTCTGCAACTGTACAGAGTCACTGTTTATTCAGGGTGAGGGTCACTCACTGTGTAACTGTACAGAGTCACCGTTTATTCAGGGCGTGGGTCACTCACTGTGTAACTGTACAGAGTCACAGTTTATTCAGGGTGAGTGTCACTCACAGTGTAACTGTACAGAGTCACCGTTTATTCAGGGTGAGGGTCACTCACTGTGTAACTGTACAGAGTCAGTTTATTCAGGGCGAGGGTCACTCACTGTGTAACTGTACAGAGTCACCGTTTATTCAGGGTGAGGGTCGCACACTGTGTAACTGTACAGAGTCACCGTTTATTCAGGGCGAGGGTCACTCACTGTGTAACTGTACAGAGTCACTGTTTATTCAGGGCGAGGGTCACTCACTGTGTAACTGTACAGAGTCACCGTTTATTCAGGGTGAGGGTCGCACACTGTGTCACTGTGCAGAATCACCGTTTATTCAGTGCGAGATTCACTCTCTCTGTAGCTGTACAGAGTCACTGTTTATTCAGGGAGTGCATCACTCACTGTGTAACTGTACAGAGTCACTGTTTATTCAGGGTGAGGGTCACTCACTGTGTAACTGTACAGAGTCACTGTTTATTCAGGGTGAAAGTCACTCACTGTGTAACTGTACAGAGTCTCTGTTTATTCAGGGTGAGGATGACTCACTGTGTAACTGTACAGAGTCACTGTTATTCAGGGTGAGGGTCACTCACTGTGTAACTGTACAGAGTCACTGTTTATTCAGGGTGAGGATCACTCACTGTGTAACTGTACAGAGTCACTGTTTATTCAGGGTGAGGATCACTCACTGTGTAACTGTACAGAGTCACAGTTTATTCAGGGTGAGGGTCACTCACTGTGTAACTGCACAGAGTCACTGTTTATTCAGGGTGAGGGTCACTCACTGTGTAACTGAACAGAGTCACTGTTATTCAGGGTGAGGGTCACTCACTGTGTAACTGTACAGAGTCACAGTTTATTCAGGGTGAGGGTCACTCACTGTGTAACTGCACAGAGTCACTGTTTATACAGGGTGAGGGTCACTCACTGTGTAACTGTACAGAGTCACTGTTTATTCAGGGTGTGGATCACTCACTGTGTAACTGTACAGAGTCACAGTTTATTCAGGGTGAGGGTCACTCACTGTGTTACTGCACAGAGTCACTGTTTATTCAGGGTGAGGGTCACTCACTGTGGAACTGTACAGAGTCACTGTTTATTCAGGGTGAGGATCACTCACTGTGTAACTGTACAGAGTCATCGTTTATTCAGGGCGAGGGTCACTCACTGTGTCACTGTACAGAATCACCGTTTATTCAGGGCGAGGGTCACTCTCTGTGTAACTGTACAGAGTCACCGTTTATTCAGGGAGTGCATCACTCACTTTGCAACTGTACAGAGTCACTATTTATTCAGGGCGAGGGTCACTCACTGTGTCACTGTACAGAATCACCGTTTATTCAGGGCGAGGGTCACTCTCTGTGTAACTGTACAGAGTCACTGTTTATTCAGGGAGTGCATCACTCTCTGTGTAACTGTACAGAGTCACTGTTTTTTCAGGGTGAGGATCACTCACTTTGCAATTGTACAGAGTCACTATTTATTCAGGGTGAGGATCACTCACTGTGCAACTGTACAGAGTCTCTGTTTATTCAGGGTGAGGATCATTCACTGTGTAACTGTACAGAGTCACTGTTTATTCAGGGTGAGGATCATTCACTGTTTAACTGTACAGAGTCTCTGTTTATTCAAGGTGAGGATCACTCACTGTGCAACTGTACAGAGTCACTGTTTATTCAGGGTGAGGGTCACTCACTGTGTAACTGTACAGTCACCGTTTATTCAGGGCGAGGGTCACTCACTGTGTCACTGTACAGAATCACAGTTTATTCAGGGTGAGGATCATTCACTGTGTAACTGTACAGAGTCACTGTTTATTCAGGGTGAGGATCACTCACTGTGTAACTGTACAGAGTCACAGTTTATTCAGGGTGAGGATCATTCACTGTGTAACTGTACAGAGTCTCTGTTTATTCAGGGTGAGGATCACTCACTGTGCAACTGTACAGAGTCACAGTTTATTCAGGGTGAGGATCATTCACTGTGTAACTGTACAGAGTCACTGTTTATTCAGGGCGAGGGTCACTCACTGTGTAACTGTACAGAGTCTCTGTTTATTCAGGGTGAGGATCACTCACTGTGCAACTGTACAGAGTCACTGTTTATTCAGGGTGAGGGTCACTCACTGTGTAACTGTACAGTCACCGTTTATTCAGGGCGTGGGTCACTCACTGTGTAACTGTACAGAGTCACAGTTTATTCAGGGTGAGTGTCACTCACAGTGTAACTGTACAGAGTCACCGTTTATTCAGGGTGAGGGTCACTCACTGTGTAACTGTACAGAGTCAGCTTATTCAGGGCGAGGGTCACTCACTGTGTAACTGTACAGAGTCACCTTATATTCAGGGCGAGGGTCACTCACTGTGTAACTGTACAGAGTCACCGTTTATTCAGGGCGAGGGTCACTCACTGTGTAACTGTACAGAGTCACTGTTTATTCAGGGTGAGGGTCACTCACTGTGTAACTGTACAGAGTCACTGTTTATTCAGGGTGAGGGTCACTCACTGTGTAACTGTACAGAGTCACTGTTTATTCAGGGCGAGGGCACTCACTGTGTAATTGTACAGAGTCATTGTTTATTCAGGGCGAGGGCACTCACTGTGTAATTGTACAGAGTCACTGTTTATTCAGGGTGAGAGTCACTCACTGTGTAACTACAGAGTCACTGTTTATTCAGGGTGAGGGTCACTCACTGTGTAACCGTACAGAGTCACAGTTTATTCAGGGTGAGGGTCACTCACTGTGTAACTGTACAGAGTCACTGTTTATTCAGTGTGAGGGTCACTCACTGTGTAACTGTGCAGAGTCACTGTTTATTCAGTGTGAGGGTCATTCACTGTGTAACTGCACAGAGTCACTGTTTATTCAGGGTGAGGGCCCCTCACTGTGTAACTGTACAGAGTCACTGTTTTTGCAGGGTGAGGATCGCTCACTGTGTAACTGTACAGAGTCACTGTTTATTCAGTGTAAGGGTCGCTTACTGTGTAACTGTACATAGTCACTGTTTATTCAGGGTGAGGGTCGCTTACTGTGTAACTGTACAGAGTCACTGTTTATTCAGGGTGAGGATCACTCACTGTGTAACTGTACAGAGTCACCGTTTATTCAGGGTGAGGGTCACACACTGTGTAAATGTACAGAGTCACTGTTTATTCAGGGTGAGGGTCACTCACTGTGTAACTGTACAGAGTCACTGTTTATTCAGGGAGTGCATCACTCACTTTGCAACTGTACAGAGTCACTATTTATTCAGGGTGAGGGTCACTCATTGTGTAACTGTACAGAGTCACTGTTTATTCAGGGAGTGCATCACTCACTTTGCAACTGTACAGAGTCACTATTTATTCAGGGTGAGGATCACTCACTGTGCAACTGTACAGAGTCTCTGTTTATTCAGGGTGAGGATCATTCACTGTGTAACTGTACAGAGTCACTGTTTATTCAGAGTGAGGATCATTCACTGTGTAACTGTACAGAGTCACTGTTTATTCAGGGTGAGGATCATTAACTGTGTAACTGTACAGAGTCACTGTTTATTCAGGGTGAGGATCATTCACTGTGTAACTGTACAGAGTCACTGTTTATTCAGGGTGAGGATCACTCGCTGTGTAACTGTACAGAGTCACTGTTTATTCAGGGTGAGGATCATTAACTGTGTAACTGTACAGAGTCACTGTTTATTCAGGGTGAGGATCATTCACTGTGTAACTGTACAGAGTCACTGTTTATTCAGGGAGTGCATCACTCACTTTGCAACTGTACAGAGTCACTATTTATTCAGGGTGAGGATCACTCACTGTGCAACTGTACAGAGTCACTGTTTATTCAGGGTGAGGATCATTAACTGTGTAACTGTACAGAGTCACTGTTTATTCAGGGTGAGGATCATTAACTGTGTAACTGTACAGAGTCACTGTTTATTCAGAGTGAGGATCATTCACTGTGTAACTGTACAGAGTCACTGTTTATTCAGGGTGAGGGTCACTCACTGTGTAACTGTACAGAGTCACTGTTTATTCAGGGTGAGGATCATTAACTGTGTAACTGTACAGAGTCACTGTTTATTCAGAGTGAGGATCATTCACTGTGTAACTGTACAGAGTCACTGTTTATTCAGGGTGAGGGTCACTCACTGTGTAACTGTACAGAGTCACTGTTTATTCAGGGTGAGGATCATTAACTGTGTAACTGTACAGAGTCACTCTTTATTCAGGGTGAGGATCACTCACTGTGTAACTGTACAGAGTCTCTGTTTATTCAGGGTGAGGATCACTCACTCTGCAACTGTACAGAGTCACTGTTTATTCAGGGTGAGGGTAATTCACTGTGTAACTGTACAGAGTCACCGTTTATTCAGGGCGTGGGTCAATCACTGTGTAACTGTACAGAGTCACAGTTTATTCAGGGTGAGTGTCACTCACAGTGTAACTGTACAGAGTCACCGTTTATTCAGGGTGAGGGTCACTCACTGTGTAACTGTACAGAGTCAGTTTATTCAGGGCGAGGGTCACTCACTGTGTAACTGTACAGAGTCACCGTTTATTCAGGGTGAGGGTCGCACACTGTGTAACTGTACAGAGTCACCGTTTATTCAGGGCGAGGGTCACTCACTGTGTAACTGTACAGAGTCACCGTTTATTCAGGGTGAGGTTCACTCACTGTGTAACTGTACAGAGTCACTGTTTATTCAGGGTGAGGGTCACTCACTGTGTAACTGTACAGAGTCACAGTTTATTCAGGGTGAGGGTCACTCACTGTGTAACTGCACAGAGTCACTGTTTATACAGGGTGAGGGTCACTCACTGTGTAACTGTACAGAGTCACTGTTTATTCAGGGTGTGGATCACTCACTGTGTAACTGTAGAGAGTCACAGTTTATTCAGGGTGAGGGTCACTCACTGTGTAACTGCACAGAGTCACTGTTTATTCAGGGTGAGGGTCACTCACTGTGTAACTGTACAGAGTCACTGTTTATTCAGGGTGAGCATCACTCACTGTGTAACTGTACAGAATCACCGTTTATTCAGGGCGAGGGTCACTCTCTGTGTAACTGTACAGAGTCACTGTTTATTCAGGGAGTGCATCACTCTCTGTGTAAATGTACAGAGTCACTGTTTATTCAGGGTGAGGGTCACTCACTGTGGAACCGTGCAGAGTCGCTGTTTATTCAGGGTGAGGGTCACTCACTGTGTAACTGTACAGTCACCGTTTATTCAGGGCGTGGGTCACTCACTGTGTAACTGTACAGAGTCAGTTTATTCAGGGTGAGTGTCACTCACAGTGTAACTGTACAGAGTCACCGTTTATTCAGGGTGAGGGTCACTCACTGTGTAACTGTACAGAGTCAGTTTATTCAGGGCGAGGGTCACTCACTGTGTAACTGTACAGAGTCACCTTATATTCAGGGCGAGGGTCACTCACTGTGTAACTGTACAGAGTCACCGTTTATTCAGGGCGAGGGTCACTCACTGTGTAACTGTACAGAGTCACTGTTTATTCAGTGTGAGGGTCACTCACTGTGTAACTGTACAGAGTCACTGTTTATTCAGTGTGAGGGTCACTCACTGTGTAACTATACAGAGTCACCTTATATTCAGGGCGAGGGTCACTCACTGTGTAACTGTGCAGAGTCACTGTTTATTCAGGGTGAGGGTCACTCACTGTGTAACTGTACAGAGTCATTGTTTATTCAGGGAGTGCATCACTCACTGTGTAACTGTACAGAGTCACCGTTTATTCAGGGCGAGGGTCACTCACTGTGTAACTGTACAGAGTCACCGTTTATTCAGGGCGAGGGCACTCACTGTGTAATTGTACAGAGTCACTGTTTATTCAGGGTGAGGGTCACTCACTGTGTAACTGTACAGAGTCACTGTTTATTCAGGGTGAGGGTCACTCACTGTGTAACTGTACAGAGTCACTGTTTATTCAGGGTGAGGGTCACTCACTGTGTAACTGTACAGAGTCACTGTTTATTCAGGGTGAGGATCACTCACTGTGGAACTGTACAGAGTCACTGTTTATACAGGGTGAGGATCGCTCACTGTGTAACTGTACAGAGTCACTGTTTATTCAGGGTGAGGATCACTCACTGTGTAACCGTACGGAGTCGCTGTTTATTCAGGGTGAGGGTCACTCACTGTGTAACTGTACAGAGTCACTGTTTATTCAGTGTGAGGGTCACTCACTGTGTAACTGTACAGAGTCACTGTTTATTCAGTGTGAGGGTCATTCTCTGTGTAACTGTCCAGAGTCACTGTTTATTCAGGGTGAGGGCCCCTCAATGTGTAACTGTACAGAGTCACTGTTTATTCAGGTTGAGGATCGCTCACTGTGTAACTGTACAGAGTCACTGTTTATTCAGGGTGAGGGTCGCTTACTGTGTAACTGTACATAGTCACTGTTTATTCAGGGTGAGGGTCGCTTACTGTGTAACTGTACAGAGTCACTGTTTATTCAGGGTGAGGATCACTCACTGTGTAACTGTACAGAGTCACTGTTTATTCAGGGTGAGGATCACTCACTGTGTAAGTGTACAGAGTCACTGTTTATTCAGGGTGAGGATCACTCACTGTGTAACTGTACAGAGTCACTATTTATTCAGGGTGAGGGTCACTCACTGTGTAACTGTACAGAGTCACTGTTTATTCAGGGTGAGGATCACTCACTGTGTAAGTGTACAGAGTCACTGTTTATTCAGGGTGAGGATCACTCACTGTGTAACTGTACAGAGTCACTATTTATTCAGGGTGAGGGTCACTCACAGTGTAACTGTACAGAGTCACTGTTTATTCAGGGTGAGGATCACTCACTGTGTAAGTGTACAGAGTCACTGTTTATTCAGGGTGAGGATCACTCACTGTGTAACTGTACAGAGTCACTGTTTATTCAGGGAGTGCATCACTCACTTTGCAACTGTACAGAGTCTCTGTTTATTCAGGGTGAGGAT
Source organism: Heterodontus francisci (assembly GCF_036365525.1). Taxonomy (NCBI): domain Eukaryota; kingdom Metazoa; phylum Chordata; class Chondrichthyes; order Heterodontiformes; family Heterodontidae; genus Heterodontus; species Heterodontus francisci. The sequence continues at coordinate 76,214,559 of NC_090396.1, read as the reverse complement.
CATTCACTGTGTAACTGTACAGAGTCACTGTTTATTCAGGGTGAGGATCACTCACTGTGTAACTGTACAGAGTCTCTGTTTATTCAGGGTGAGGATCACTCACTGTGTAACTGTACAGTCACCATTTATTCAGGGCGTGGGTCACTCACTGTGTAACTGTACAGAGTCACAGTTTATTCAGGGTGAGTGTCACTCACAGTGTAACTGTACAGAGTCACCGTTTATTCAGGGTGAGGGTCACTCACTGTGTAACTGTACAGAGTCAGCTTATATTCAGGGCGAGGGTCACTCACTGTGTAACTGTACAGAGTCACCGTTTATTCAGGGCGAGGGTCACTCACTGTGTAACTGTACAGAGTCACCGTTTATTCAGGGCGAGGGTCACTCACTGTGTAACTGTACAGAATCACCGTCTATTCAGGCCGAGGGTCACTCACTGTGTAACTGTACAGAGTCACCGTTTATTCAGGGCGATTGCATTCACTGTGTAATTGTACAGGGTCACTGTTTATTCAGGGTGAGGGTCACTCACTGTGTAACTGTACAGAGTCATTGTTTATTCAGGGAGTGCATCACTCACTGTGTAACTGGACAGAGTCACCGTTTATTCAGGGCGACGGTCACTCACTGTGTAACTGTACAGAGTCACCGTTTATTCAGGGCGAGGGCACTCACTGTGTAATTGTACAGAGTCACTGTTTATTCAGGGTGATGGTCGCTCACTGTGAAAAGGTACAGAGTCACTGTTTATTCAGGGTGAGGGTCACTCACTGTGTAACCGTACAGAGTCGCTGTTTATTCAGGGTGAGGGTCACTCACTGTGTAACTGTACAGAGTCACCGTTTATTCAGGGCGATTGCATTCACTGTGTAATTGTACAGAGTCACTGTTTATTCAGGGTGAGGGTCACTCACTGTGTAACTGTACAGAGTCATTGTTTATTCAGGGAGTGCATCACTCACTGTGTAACTGGACAGAGTCACCGTTTATTCAGGGCGACGGTCACTCACTGTGTAACTGTACAGAGTCACCGTTTATTCAGGGCGAGGGCACTCACTGTGTAATTGTACAGAGTCACTGTTTATTCAGTGTGAGGGTCACTCACTGTGTAACCGTACAGAGTCGCCGTTTATTCAGGGTGAGGGTCACTCACTGTGTAACTGTACAGAGTCACTGTTTATACAGTGTGAGGGTCACTCACTGTGAAAAGGTACAGAGTCACTGTTTATTCAGGGTGAGGGTCACTCACTGTGTAACCGTACAGAGTCGCTGTTTATTCAGGGTGAGGGTCACTCACTGTGTAACTGTACAGAGTCACTGTTTATACAGTGTGAGGGTCACTCACTGTGTAACTGTACAGAGTCACTGTTTATTCAGTGTGAGGGTCACTCACTGTGTAACCGTACAGAGTCGCCGTTTATTCAGTGTGAGGGTCACTCACTGTGTAACTGTACAGAGTCACTGTTTATTCAGTGTGAGGGTCATTCACTGTGTAACTGTACAGAGTCACTGTTTATTCAGGGTGAGGGCCCCTCACTGTGTAACTGTACAGAGTCACTGTTTATTCAGGGTGAGGGTCGCTTACTGTGTAACTGTACATAGTCACTGTTTATTCAGGGTGAGGGTCGCTTACTGTGTAACTGTACAGAGACACTGTTTATTCAGGGTGAGGATCACTCACTGTGTAACTGTACAGAGTCACCGTTTATTCAGGGTGAGGGTCACACACTGTGTAACTGTACAGAGTCTCTGTTTATTCAGGGTGAGGATCACTCACTGTGCAACTGTACAGAGTCACTGTTTATTCTGGGTGAGGGTCACTCACTGTCTAACTGTACAGTCACCGTTTATTCAGGGCGTGGGTCACTCACTGTGTAACTGTACAGAGTCACAGTTTATTCAGGGTGAGTGTCACTCACAGTGTAACTGTACAGAGTCACTGTTTATTCAGGGCGTGGGTCACTCACTGTGTAACTGTACAGAGTCACCGTTTATTCAGGGTGAGGGTCACTCACTGTGTAACTGTACAGAGTCAGTTTATTCAGGGCGAGGGTCACTCACTGTGTAACTGTACAGAGTCACCTTATATTCAGGGCGAGGGTCACTCACTGTGTAACTGTACAGAGTCACCGTTTATTCAGGGCGAGGGTCACTCACTGTGTAACTATACAGAATCACCGTTTATTCAGGGCGAGGGTCACTCACTGTGTAACTGTACAGAGTCACTGTTTATTCAGGGTGAGGGTCACTCACTGTGTAACTGTACAGAGTCATTGTTTATTCAGGGAGTGCATCACTCACTGTGTAACTGTACAGAGTCACTGTTTATTCAGGGTGAGGATCACTCACTGTGTAACTGTACAGAGTCACTGTTTATTCAGGGTGAGGATCACTCACTGTGTAACTGTACAGAGTCACTGTTTATTCAGGGTGAGGATCACTCACTGTGTAACTGTACAGAGTCACTGTTTATTCAGGGTGAGGATCACTCACTGTGTAACTGTACAGAGTCACAGTTTATTCAGGGTGAGGGTCACTCACTGTGTAACTGTACAGAGTCACTGTTTATTCAGGGTGAGGATCACTCACTGTGTAACTGTACAGAGTCACTGTTTATTCAGGGTGAGGGTCACTCACTGTGTAACTGTACAGAGTCACTGTTTATTCAGGGTGAGGATCACTCACTGTGTAACTGTACAGAGTCACTGTTTATTCAGGGTGAGGATCACTCACTGTGTAACTGTACAGAGTCACAGTTTATTCAGGGTGAGGGTCACTCACTGTGTAACTGTACAGAGTCACTGTTTATTCAGGGTGAGGATCACTCACTGTGTAACTGTACAGAGTCACTGTTTATTCAGGGTGAGGGTCACTCACTGTGTAACTGTACAGAGTCACTGTTTATTCAGTGTGAGGATCACTCACTGTGTAACTGTACAGAGTCACTGTTTATTCAGGGTGAGGATCACTCACTGTGTAACTGTACAGAGTCACTGTTTATTCAGGGTGAGGGTCACTCACTGTGTAACTGTACAGAATCACCGTTTATTCAGGGTGAGGGTCACTCTCTGTGTAACTGTACAGAGTCACTGTTTATTCAGGGTGAGGATCACTCACTGTGTAACTGTACAGAGTCACTGTTTATTCAGGGTGAGGTTCACTCACTGTGTAACTGTACAGAGTCTCTGTTTATTCAGGGTGAGGATCACTCACTGTGCAACTGTACAGAGTCACTGTTTATTCTGGGTGAGGGTCACTCACTGTCTAACTGTACAGTCACCGTTTATTCAGGGCGTGGGTCACTCACTGTGTAACTGTACAGAGTCACAGTTTATTCAGGGTGAGTGTCACTCACAGTGTAACTGTACAGAGTCACTGTTTATTCAGGGCGTGGGTCACTCACTGTGTAACTGTACAGAGTCAGTTTATTCAGGGCGAGGGTCACTCACTGTGTAACTGTACAGAGTCACAGTTTATTCAGGGTGAGTGTCACTCACAGTGTAACTGTACAGAGTCACTGTTTATTCAGGGTGAGGATCACTCACTGTGTAACTGTACAGAGTCACAGTTTATTCAGGGTGAGTGTCACTCACAGTGTAACTGTACAGAGTCACCGTTTATTCAGGGTGAGGGTCACTCACTGTGTAACTGTACAGAGTCAGTTTATTCAGGGCGAGGGTCACTCACTGTGTAACTGTACAGAGTCACCGTTTATTCAGGGCGAGGGTCACTCACTGTGTAACTATACAGAATCACCGTTTATTCAGGGCGAGGGTCACTCACTGTGTAACTGTACAGAGTCACTGTTTATTCAGGGTGAGGGTCACTCACTGTGTAACTGTACAGAGTCATTGTTTATTCAGGGAGTGCATCACTCACTGTGTAACTGTACAGAGTCACTGTTTATTCAGGGTGAGGATCACTCACTGTGTAACTGTACAGAGTCACTGTTTATTCAGGGTGAGGATCACTCACTGTGTAACTGTACAGAGTCACTGTTTATTCAGGGTGAGGATCACTCACTGTGTAACTGTACAGAGTCACTGTTTATTCAGGGTGAGGATCACTCACTGTGTAACTGTACAGAGTCACAGTTTATTCAGGGTGAGGGTCACTCACTGTGTAACTGTACAGAGTCACTGTTTATTCAGGGTGAGGATCACTCACTGTGTAACTGTACAGAGTCACTGTTTATTCAGGGTGAGGGTCACTCACTGTGTAACTGTACAGAGTCACTGTTTATTCAGGGTGAGGATCACTCACTGTGTAACTGTACAGAGTCACTGTTTATTCAGGGTGAGGATCACTCACTGTGTAACTGTACAGAGTCACAGTTTATTCAGGGTGAGGGTCACTCACTGTGTAACTGTACAGAGTCACTGTTTATTCAGGGTGAGGATCACTCACTGTGTAACTGTACAGAGTCACTGTTTATTCAGGGTGAGGGTCACTCACTGTGTAACTGTACAGAGTCACTGTTTATTCAGTGTGAGGATCACTCACTGTGTAACTGTACAGAGTCACTGTTTATTCAGGGTGAGGATCACTCACTGTGTAACTGTACAGAGTCACTGTTTATTCAGGGTGAGGGTCACTCACTGTGTAACTGTACAGAATCACCGTTTATTCAGGGTGAGGGTCACTCTCTGTGTAACTGTACAGAGTCACTGTTTATTCAGGGTGAGGATCACTCACTGTGTAACTGTACAGAGTCACTGTTTATTCAGGGTGAGGATCACTCACTGTGCAACTGTACAGAGTCACTGTTTATTCTGGGTGAGGGTCACTCACTGTCTAACTGTACAGTCACCGTTTATTCAGGGCGTGGGTCACTCACTGTGTAACTGTACAGAGTCACAGTTTATTCAGGGTGAGTGTCACTCACAGTGTAACTGTACAGAGTCACTGTTTATTCAGGGCGTGGGTCACTCACTGTGTAACTGTACAGAGTCACCGTTTATTCAGGGTGAGGGTCACTCACTGTGTAACTGTACAGAGTCAGTTTATTCAGGGCGAGGGTCACTCACTGTGTAACTGTACAGAGTCACCTTATATTCAGGGCGAGGGTCACTCACTGTGTAACTGTACAGAGTCACCGTTTATTCAGGGCGAGGGTCACTCACTGTGTAACTATACAGAATCACCGTTTATTCAGGGCGAGGGTCACTCACTGTGTAACTGTACAGAGTCACTGTTTATTCAGGGTGAGGGTCACTCACTGTGTAACTGTACAGAGTCATTGTTTATTCAGGGAGTGCATCACTCACTGTGTAACTGTACAGAGTCACTGTTTATTCAGGGTGAGGATCACTCACTGTGTAACTGTACAGAGTCACTGTTTATTCAGGGTGAGGATCACTCACTGTGTAACTGTACAGAGTCACTGTTTATTCAGGGTGAGGATCACTCACTGTGTAACTGTACAGAGTCACTGTTTATTCAGGGTGAGGATCACTCACTGTGTAACTGTACAGAGTCACAGTTTATTCAGGGTGAGGGTCACTCACTGTGTAACTGTACAGAGTCACTGTTTATTCAGGGTGAGGATCACTCACTGTGTAACTGTACAGAGTCACTGTTTATTCAGGGTGAGGGTCACTCACTGTGTAACTGTACAGAGTCACTGTTTATTCAGGGTGAGGATCACTCACTGTGTAACTGTACAGAGTCACTGTTTATTCAGGGTGAGGATCACTCACTGTGTAACTGTACAGAGTCACAGTTTATTCAGGGTGAGGGTCACTCACTGTGTAACTGTACAGAGTCACTGTTTATTCAGGGTGAGGATCACTCACTGTGTAACTGTACAGAGTCACTGTTTATTCAGGGTGAGGGTCACTCACTGTGTAACTGTACAGAGTCACTGTTTATTCAGTGTGAGGATCACTCACTGTGTAACTGTACAGAGTCACTGTTTATTCAGGGTGAGGATCACTCACTGTGTAACTGTACAGAGTCACTGTTTATTCAGGGTGAGGGTCACTCACTGTGTAACTGTACAGAATCACCGTTTATTCAGGGTGAGGGTCACTCTCTGTGTAACTGTACAGAGTCACTGTTTATTCAGGGTGAGGATCACTCACTGTGTAACTGTACAGAGTCACTGTTTATTCAGGGTGAGGTTCACTCACTGTGTAACTGTACAGAGTCTCTGTTTATTCAGGGTGAGGATCACTCACTGTGCAACTGTACAGAGTCACTGTTTATTCTGGGTGAGGGTCACTCACTGTCTAACTGTACAGTCACCGTTTATTCAGGGCGTGGGTCACTCACTGTGTAACTGTACAGAGTCACAGTTTATTCAGGGTGAGTGTCACTCACAGTGTAACTGTACAGAGTCACTGTTTATTCAGGGCGTGGGTCACTCACTGTGTAACTGTACAGAGTCACCGTTTATTCAGGGTGAGGGTCACTCACTGTGTAACTGTACAGAGTCAGTTTATTCAGGGCGAGGGTCACTCACTGTGTAACTGTACAGAGTCACCTTATATTCAGGGCGAGGGTCACTCACTGTGTAACTGTACAGAGTCACCGTTTATTCAGGGCGAGGGTCACTCACTGTGTAACTATACAGAATCACCGTTTATTCAGGGCGAGGGTCACTCACTGTGTAACTGTACAGAGTCACTGTTTATTCAGGGTGAGGGTCACTCACTGTGTAACTGTACAGAGTCATTGTTTATTCAGGGAGTGCATCACTCACTGTGTAACTGTACAGAGTCACTGTTTATTCAGGGTGAGGATCACTCACTGTGTAACTGTACAGAGTCACTGTTTATTCAGGGTGAGGATCACTCACTGTGTAACTGTACAGAGTCACTGTTTATTCAGGGTGAGGATCACTCACTGTGTAACTGTACAGAGTCACTGTTTATTCAGGGTGAGGATCACTCACTGTGTAACTGTACAGAGTCACAGTTTATTCAGGGTGAGGGTCACTCACTGTGTAACTGTACAGAGTCACTGTTTATTCAGGGTGAGGATCACTCACTGTGTAACTGTACAGAGTCACTGTTTATTCAGGGTGAGGGTCACTCACTGTGTAACTGTACAGAGTCACTGTTTATTCAGGGTGAGGATCACTCACTGTGTAACTGTACAGAGTCACTGTTTATTCAGGGTGAGGATCACTCACTGTGTAACTGTACAGAGTCACAGTTTATTCAGGGTGAGGGTCACTCACTGTGTAACTGTACAGAGTCACTGTTTATTCAGGGTGAGGATCACTCACTGTGTAACTGTACAGAGTCACTGTTTATTCAGGGTGAGGGTCACTCACTGTGTAACTGTACAGAGTCACTGTTTATTCAGTGTGAGGATCACTCACTGTGTAACTGTACAGAGTCACTGTTTATTCAGGGTGAGGATCACTCACTGTGTAACTGTACAGAGTCACTGTTTATTCAGGGTGAGGGTCACTCACTGTGTAACTGTACAGAATCACCGTTTATTCAGGGTGAGGGTCACTCTCTGTGTAACTGTACAGAGTCACTGTTTATTCAGGGTGAGGATCACTCACTGTGTAACTGTACAGAGTCACTGTTTATTCAGGGTGAGGTTCACTCACTGTGTAACTGTACAGAGTCACTGTTTATTCAGGGTGAGGATCACTCACTGTGTAACTGTACAGAGTCACTGTTTATTCAGTGTGAGAGTCACTCACTGTGTAACTGTACAGAGTCACTGTTTATTCAGGGTGAGGATCACTCACTGTGTAACTGTACAGAGTCACTGTTTATTCAGGGTGAGGATCACTCACTGTGTAACTGTACAGAGTCACAGTTTATTCAGGGTGAGGGTCACTCACTGTGTAACTGTGCAGAGTCACAGTTTATTCAGGGTGAGGGTCACTCACTGTGTAACTGTACAGAGTCACAGTTTATTCAGGGTGAGGGTCACTCACTGTGTAACTGTACAGAGTCACTGTTTATTCAGGGTGAGGATCACTCACTGTGTAACTGTACAGAGTCACTGTTTATTCAGTGTGAGAGTCACTCACTGTGTAACTGTACAGAGTCACTGTTTATTCAGGGTGAGGATCACTCACTGTGTAACTGTACAGAGTCACTGTTTATTCAGGGTGAGGATCACTCACTGTGTAACTGTACAGAGTCACTGTTTATTCAGGGTGAGGGTCACTCACTGTGTAACTGTGCAGAGTCACAGTTTATTCAGGGTGAGGGTCACTCACTGTGTAACTGTGCAGAGTCACAGTTTATTCAGGGTGAGGGTCACTCACTGTGTAACTGTGCAGAGTCACAGTTTATTCAGGGTGAGGGTCACTCACTGTGTAACTGTACAGAGTCACAGTTTATTCAGGGTGAGGATCACTCACTATGTAACTGTACAGAGTCACTGTTTATTCAGGGTGAGGGTCACTCACTGTGTAACTGTACAGAGTCACAGTTTATTCAGGGTGAGGGTCACTCACTGTGTAACTGTGCAGAGTCACAGTTTATTCAGGGTGAGGGTCACTCACTGTGTAACTGTACAGAGTCACAGTTTATTCAGGGTGAGGGTCACTCACTGTGTAACTGTACAGAGTCACAGTTTATTCAGGGTGAGGGTCACTCACTGTGTAACTGTACAGAGTCACTGTTTATTCAGGGTGAGGATCACTCACTGTGTAACTGTACAGAGTCACTGTTTATTCAGGGTGAGGGTCACTCACTGTGTAACTGTACAGAGTCACAGTTTATTCAGGGTGAGGGTCACTCACTGTGTAACTGTACAGAGTCACAGTTTATTCAGGGTGAGGGTCACTCACTGTGTAACTGTACAGAGTCACAGTTTATTCAGGGTGAGGGTCACTCACTGTGTAACTGTACAGAGTCACTGTTTATTCAGGGTGAGGATCACTCACTGTGTAACTGTACAGAGTCACTGTTTATTCAGGGTGAGGGTCACTCACTGTGTAACTGTACAGAGTCACAGTTTATTCAGGGTGAGGGTCACTCACTGTGTAACTGTACAGAGTCACAGTTTATTCAGGGTGAGGGTCACTCACTGTGTAACTGTACAGAGTCACAGTTTATTCAGGGTGAGGATCACTCACTGTGTAACTGTACAGAGTCACAGTTTATTCAGGGTGAGGGTCACTCACTGTGTAACTGTACAGAGTCACAGTTTATTCAGGGTGAGGGTCACTCACTGTGTAACTGTACAGAGTCACTGTTTATTCAGGGTGAGGATCACTCACTGTGTAACTGTACAGAGTCACTGTTTATTCAGGGTGAGGGTCACTCACTGTGTAACTGTACAGAGTCACAGTTTATTCAGGGTGAGGATCACTCACTGTGTAACTGTACAGAGTCACAGTTTATTCAGGGTGAGGGTCACTCACTGTGTAACTGTACAGAGTCACAGTTTATTCAGGGTGAGGGTCACTCACTGTGTAACTGTACAGAGTCACTGTTTATTCAGGGTGAGGATCACTCACTGTGTAACTGTACAGAGTCACTGTTTATTCAGGGTGAGGGTCACTCACTGTGTAACTGTACAGAGTCACAGTTTATTCAGGGTGAGGGTCACTCACTGTGTAACTGTACAGAGTCACAGTTTATTCAGGGTGAGGGTCACTCACTGTGTAACTGTACAGAGTCACAGTTTATTCAGGGTGAGGATCACTCACTGTGTAACTGTACAGAGTCACAGTTTATTCAGGGTGAGGGTCACTCACTGTGTAACTGTACAGAGTCACAGTTTATTCAGGGTGAGGGTCACTCACTGTGTAACTGTACAGAGTCACAGTTTATTCAGGGTGAGGGTCACTCACTATGTAACTGTACAGAGTCACTGTTTATTCAGGGTGAGGATCACTCACTGTGTAACTGTACAGAGTCACAGTTTATTCAGGGTGAGGATCACTCACTGTGTAACTGTACAGAGTCACTGTTTATTCACGGTGAGTGTCACTCACTGTGTAACTGTACAGAGTCACTGTTTATTCAGGGTGAGGATCACTCACTGTGTAACTGTACAGAGTCACTGTTTATTCAGGGTGAGGGTCACTCACTGTGTAACTGTACAGAGTCACTGTTTATTCAGGGTGAGGGTCACTCACTGTGTAACTGTACAGAGTCACTGTTTATTCACGGTGAGGGTCAATCACTGTGTAACTGTACAGAGTCACTGTTTATTCAGGGTGAGGGTCACTCACTGTGTAACTGTACAGAGTCACTGTATATTCAGGGTGAGGATCACTCACTGTGTAACTGTACAGAGTCACTGTTTATTCAGGGTGAGGATCGCTCACTGTGTAACTGTACAGAATCACTGTTTATTCAGGGTGAGGATCACTCACTGTGTAACTGTACAGAGTCACTGTTTATTCAGGGAGTGCATCACTCTCTGTGTAACTGTACAGAGTCACCGTTTATTCAGGGTGAGGGTCACTCTCTGTGTAACTGTACAGAGTCACTGTTTATTCAGGGTGAGGATCGCTCACTGTGTAACTGTACAGAGTCACTGTTTATTCAGGGTGAGGATCGCTCACTGTGTAACTGTACAGAATCACTGTTTATTCAGGGTGAGGATCACTCACTGTGTAACTGTACAGAGTCACTATTTATTCAGGGTGAGGGTCACTCACTGTGTAACTGTACAGAGTCATTGTTTATTCAGGGTGAGGATCACTCACTGTGTAACTGTACAGAGTCACTATTTATTCAGGGTGAGGATCACTCACTGTGTAACTGTACAGAATCACTGTTTATTCAGGGTGAGGATCGCTCACTGTGTAACTGTACAGAATCACTGTTTATTCAGGGTGAGGATCACTCACTGTGTAACTGTACAGAGTCACTGTTTATTCAGGGTGAGGATCGCTCACTGTGTAACTGTACAGAATCACTGTTTATTCAGGGTGAGGATCACTCACTGTGTAACTGTACAGAATCACTGTTTATTCAGGGTGAGGATCGCTCACTGTGTAACTGTACAGAGACACTGTTTATTCAGGGTGAGGGTCACTCACTATGTAACTGTACAGAGTCACTGTTTATTCAGGGAGTGCATCACTCTCTGTGTAACTGTACAGAGTCACCGTTTATTCAGGGTGAGGGTCACTCTCTGTGTAACTGTACAGAGTCACCGTTTATTCAGGGCGAGGGTCACTCACTGTGTAACTGTACAGAGTCACTGTTTATTCAGGGTGAGGATCACTCACTGTGTAACTGTACAGAGTCACTGTTTATTCAGGGTGAGGGTCGCTCACTGTGGAACCGTACAGAGTCGCTGTTTATTCAGGGTGAGGGTCACTCACTGTGTAACTGTACAGAGTCACTGTTTATTCAGGGTGAGGGTCGCTCACTGTGTAAATGTACAGAGTCACTGTTTATTCAGGGTGAGGGTCACTCACTGTGGAACCGTACAGAGTCGCTGTTTATTCAGGGTGAGGGTCACTCACTGTGTAACTGTACAGAGTCACTGTTTATTCAGGGTGAGGGTCACACACTGTGTAACTGTACAGAGTCAGTTTATTCAGGGTGAGTGTCACTCACAGTGTAACTGTACAGAGTCACCGTTTATTCAGGGTGAGGGTCACTCACTGTGTAACTGTACAGAGTCAGTTTATTCAGGGTGAGTGTCACTCACAGTGTAACTGTACAGAGTCACCGTTTATTCAGGGTGAGGGTCACTCACTGTGTAACTGTACAGAGTCACTGTTTATTCAGGGTGAGGGTCACTCACTGTGTAACTGTACAGAGTCAGTTTATTCAGGGTGAGTGTCACTCACAGTGTAACTGTACAGAGTCACCTTATATTCAGGGCGAGGGTCACTCACTGTGTAACTGTACAGAGTCACTGTTTATTCAGGGTGAGGGTCACTCACTGTGTAACTGTACAGAGTCACTGTTTATTCAGGGCGAGGGTCACTCACTGTGTAACTGTACAGAGTCACCGTTTATTCAGGGCGAGGGTCACTCACTGTGTAACTGTACAGAGTCACCTTATATTCAGGGCGAGGGTCACTCACTGTGTAACTGTACAGAGTCACCGTTTATTCAGGGCGAGGGTCACTCACTGTGTAACTGTACAGAGTCACTGTTTATTCAGTGTGAGGGTCACTCACTGTGTAACTGTACAGAGTCACTGTTTATTCAGTGTGAGGGTCACTCACTGTGTAACTGTACAGAGTCACCTTATATTCAGGGCGAGGGTCACTCACTGTGTAACTGTGCAGAGTCACTGTTTATTCAGGGTGAGGGTCGCTCACTGTGAAAAGGTACAGAGTCACTGTTTATTCAGGGTGAGGGTCACTCACTGTGTAACTGTACAGAGTCACTGTTTATTCAGGGAGTGCATCACTCACTGTGTAACTGTACAGAGTCACTGTTTATTCAGGGTGAGGATCACTCACTGTGTAACTGTACAGAGTCACTGTTTATTCAGGGTGAGGGTCACTCACTGTGTAACTGTACAGAGTCATTGTTTATTCAGGGAGTGCATCACTCACTGTGTAACTGTACAGAGTCACCGTTTATTCAGGGCGAGGGTCACTCACTGTGTAACTGTACAGAGTCACCGTTTATTCAGGGCAAGGGCACTCACTGTGTAATTGTACAGAGTCACTGTTTATTCAGGGTGAGGGTCGCTCACTGTGAAAAGGTACAGAGTCACTGTTTATTCAGGGTGAGGGTCACTCACTGTGTAACTGTACAGAGTCACTGTTTATTCAGGGTGAGGGTCACTCACTGTGTAACTGTACAGAGTCACCGTTTATTCAGGGCGAGGGCACTCACTGTGTAATTGTACAGAGTCACTGTTTATTCAGGGTGAGGGTCGCTCACTGTGAAAAGGTACAGAGTCACTATTTATTCAGGGTGAGGATCACTCACTGTGCAACTGTACAGAGTCACTGTTTATTCAGTGTGAGGGTCACTCACTGTGTAACTGTACAGAGTCACTGTTTATTCAGTGTGAGGGTCATTCTCTGTGTAACTGTCCAGAGTCACTGTTTATTCAGGGTGAGGGCCCCTCAATGTGTAACTGTACAGAGTCACTGTTTATTCAGGTTGAGGATCGCTCACTGTGTAACTGTACAGAGTCACTGTTTATTCAGGGTGAGGGTCGCTTACTGTGTAACTGTACATAGTCACTGTTTATTCAGGGTGAGGGTCGCTTACTGTGTAACTGTACAGAGTCACTGTTTATTCAGGGTGAGGATCACTCACTGTGTAACTGTACAGAGTCACTGTTTATTCAGGGTGAGGATCACTCACTGTGTAAGTGTACAGAGTCACTGTTTATTCAGGGTGAGGATCACTCACTGTGTAACTGTACAGAGTCACTATTTATTCAGGGTGAGGGTCACTCACTGTGTAACTGTACAGAGTCACTGTTTATTCAGGGTGAGGATCACTCACTGTGTAAGTGTACAGAGTCACTGTTTATTCAGGGTGAGGATCACTCACTGTGTAACTGTACAGAGTCACTATTTATTCAGGGTGAGGGTCACTCACAGTGTAACTGTACAGAGTCACTGTTTATTCAGGGTGAGGATCACTCACTGTGTAAGTGTACAGAGTCACTGTTTATTCAGGGTGAGGATCACTCACTGTGTAACTGTACAGAGTCACTGTTTATTCAGGGAGTGCATCACTCACTTTGCAACTGTACAGAGTCTCTGTTTATTCAGGGTGAGGATCATTCACTGTGTAACTGTACAGAGTCACTGTTTATTCAGGGTGAGGATCACTCACTGTGTAACTGTACAGAGTCTCTGTTTATTCAGGGTGAGGATCACTCACTGTGCAACTGTACAGAGTCACTGTTTATTCAGGGTGAGGGTCACTCACTGTGTAACTGTACAGTCACCATTTATTCAGGGCGTGGGTCACTCACTGTGTAACTGTACAGAGTCACAGTTTATTCAGGGTGAGTGTCACTCACAGTGTAACTGTACAGAGTCACCGTTTATTCAGGGTGAGGGTCACTCACTGTGTAACTGTACAGAGTCAGCTTATATTCAGGGCGAGGGTCACTCACTGTGTAACTGTACAGAGTCACCGTTTATTCAGGGCGAGGGTCACTCACTGTGTAACTGTACAGAGTCACCGTTTATTCAGGGCGAGGGTCACTCACTGTGTAACTGTACAGAATCACCGTCTATTCAGGCCGAGGGTCACTCACTGTGTAACTGTACAGAGTCACCGTTTATTCAGGGCGATTGCATTCACTGTGTAATTGTACAGAGTCACTGTTTATTCAGGGTGAGGGTCACTCACTGTGTAACTGTACAGAGTCATTGTTTATTCAGGGAGTGCATCACTCACTGTGTAACTGGACAGAGTCACCGTTTATTCAGGGCGACGGTCACTCACTGTGTAACTGTACAGAGTCACCGTTTATTCAGGGCGAGGGCACTCACTGTGTAATTGTACAGAGTCACCGTTTATTCAGGGCGAGGGCACTCACTGTGTAATTGTACAGAGTCACTGTTTATTCAGGGTGAGGGTCGCTCACTGTGAAAAGGTACAGAGTCACTGTTTATTCAGGGTGAGGGTCACTCACTGTGTAACCGTACAGAGTCGCTGTTTATTCAGGGTGAGGGTCACTCACTGTGTAACTGTACAGAGTCACTGTTTATACAGTGTGAGGGTCACTCACTGTGTAACTGTACAGAGTCACTGTTTATTCAGTGTGAGGGTCACTCACTGTGTAACCGTACAGAGTCGCCGTTTATTCAGTGTGAGGGTCACTCACTGTGTAACTGTACAGAGTCACTGTTTATTCAGTGTGAGGGTCATTCACTGTGTAACTGTACAGAGTCACTGTTTATTCAGGGTGAGGGCCCCTCACTGTGTAACTGTACAGAGTCACTGTTTATTCAGGGTGAGGGTCGCTTACTGTGTAACTGTACATAGTCACTGTTTATTCAGGGTGAGGGTCGCTTACTGTGTAACTGTACAGAGACACTGTTTATTCAGGGTGAGGATCACTCACTGTGTAACTGTACAGAGTCACCGTTTATTCAGGGTGAGGGTCACACACTGTGTAACTGTACAGAGTCTCTGTTTATTCAGGGTGAGGATCACTCACTGTGCAACTGTACAGAGTCACTGTTTATTCTGGGTGAGGGTCACTCACTGTGTAACTGTACAGAGTCACTGTTTATTCAGGGTGAGGATCACTCACTGTGTAACTGTACAGAGTCACAGTTTATTCAGGGTGAGTGTCACTCACAGTGTAACTGTACAGAGTCACCGTTTATTCAGGGTGAGGGTCACTCACTGTGTAACTGTACAGAGTCAGTTTATTCAGGGCGAGGGTCACTCACTGTGTAACTGTACAGAGTCACTGTTTATTCTGGGTGAGGGTCACTCACTGTGTAACTGTACAGAGTCACTGTTTATTCAGGGTGAGGATCACTCACTGTGTAACTGTTGAGAGTCACCTTATATTCAGGGCGAGGGTCACTCACTGTGTAACTGTACAGAGTCACCGTTTATTCAGGGCGAGGGTCACTCACTGTGTAACTGTACAGAGTCACTGTTTATTCAGGGTGAGGGTCACTCACTGTGTAACTGTACAGAGTCATTGTTTATTCAGGGAGTGCATCACTCACTGTGTAACTGTACAGAGTCACTGTTTATTCAGGGTGAGGATCACTCACTGTGTAACTGTACAGAGTCACCGTTTATTCAGGGTAAGGATCACTCACTGTGTAACTGTACAGAGTCACTGTTTATTCAGGGCGAGGGTCACTCTCTGTGTAACTGTACAGAGTCACTGTTTATTCAGGGTGAGCATCACTCACTGTGTAACTGTACAGAGTCACTGTTTATTCAGGGCGAGGGTCACTCTCTGTGTAACTGTACAGAGTCACTGTTTATTCAGGGTGAGGGTCGCTCACTGTGTAACTGTACAGAGTCACTGTTTATTCAGGGTGAGGGTCACTCACTGTGGAACCGTACAGAGTCACTGTTTATTCAGGGTGAGGATCACTCACTGTGTAACTGTACAGAGTCACTATTTATTCAGGGTGAGGATCACTCACTGTGTAACTGTACAGAGTCACTGTTTATTCAGGGTGAGGGTCACTCACTGTGGAACCGTACAGAGTCGCTGTTTATTCAGGGTGAGGGTCACTCACTGTGTAACTGTACAGTCACCGTTTATTCAGGGCGTGGGTCACTCACTGTGTAACTGTACAGAGTCAGTTTATTCAGGGTGAGTGTCACTCACAGTGTAACTGTACAGAGTCACCGTTTATTCAGGGTGAGGGTCACTCACTGTGTAACTGTACAGAGTCATTGTTTATTCAGGGAGTGCATCACTCACTGTGTAACTGTACAGAGTCACTGTTTATTCAGGGCGAGGGTCACTCACTGTGTAACTGTACAGAGTCACCGTTTATTCAGGGCGAGGGCACTCAGTGTGTAATTGTACAGAGTCACTGTTTATTCAGGGTGAGGGTCGCTCACTGTGAAAAGGTACAGAGTCACTGTTTATTCAGGGTGAGGGTCACTCACTGTGTAACTGTACAGAGTCACTGTTTATTCAGGGTGAGGATCACTCACTGTGTAACCGTACGGAGTCGCTGTTTATTCAGGGTGAGGGTCACTCACTGTGTAACTGTACAGAGTCACTGTTTATTCAGTGTGAGGGTCACTCACTGTGTAACTGTACAGAGTCACTGTTTATTCAGTGTGAGGGTCATTCTCTGTGTAACTGTCCAGAGTCACTGTTTATTCAGGGTGAGGGCCCCTCAATGTGTAACTGTACAGAGTCACTGTTTATTCAGGTTGAGGATCGCTCACTGTGTAACTGTACAGAGTCACTGTTTATTCAGGGTGAGGGTCGCTTACTGTGTAACTGTACATAGTCACTGTTTATTCAGGGTGAGGGTCGCTTACTGTGTAACTGTACAGAGTCACTGTTTATTCAGGGTGAGGATCACTCACTGTGTAACTGTACAGAGTCACTGTTTATTCAGGGTGAGGATCACTCACTGTGTAAGTGTACAGAGTCAGTGTTTATTCAGGGTGAGGATCACTCACTGTGTAACTGTACAGAGTCACTATTTATTCAGGGTGAGGGTCACTCACTGTGTAACTGTACAGAGTCACTGTTTATTCAGGGTGAGGATCACTCACTGTGTAAGTGTACAGAGTCACTGTTTATTCAGGGTGAGGATCACTCACTGTGTAACTGTACAGAGTCACTATTTATTCAGGGTGAGGGTCACTCACAGTGTAACTGTACAGAGTCACTGTTTATTCAGGGTGAGGATCACTCACTGTGTAAGTGTACAGAGTCACTGTTTATTCAGGGTGAGGATCACTCACTGTGTAACTGTACAGAGTCACTGTTTATTCAGGGAGTGCATCACTCACTTTGCAACTGTACAGAGTCACTGTTTATTCAGGGTGAGGATCACTCACTGTGCAACTGTACAGAGTCACTGTTTATTCAGGGTGAGGGTCACTCACTGTGTAACTGTACAGAGTCACCTTATATTCAGGGCGAGGGTCACTCACTGTGTAACTGTACAGAGTCACCGTTTATTCAGGGCGAGGGTCACTCACTGTGTAACTGTACAGAGTCACTGTTTATTCAGGGTGAGGGTCACTCACTGTGTAACTGTACAGAGTCATTGTTTATTCAGGGAGTGCATCACTCACTGTGTAACTGTACAGAGTCACTGTTTATTCAGGGTGAGGATCACTCACTGTGTAACTGTACAGAGTCACCGTTTATTCAGGGTAAGGATCACTCTCTGTGTAACTGTACAGAGTCACTGTTTATTCAGGGCGAGGGTCACTCTCTGTGTAACTGTACAGAGTCACTGTTTATTCAGGGTGAGCATCACACACTGTGTAACTGTACAGAGTCACTGTTTATTCAGGGCGAGGGTCACTCTCTGTGTAACTGTACAGAGTCACTGTTTATTCAGGGTGAGCATCACTCACTGTGTAACTGTACAGAGTCACCGTTTATTCAGGGCGAGGGTCGCTCACTGTGTAAATGTACAGAGTCACTGTTTATTCAGGGTGAGGGTCACTCACTGTGGAACCGTACAGAGTCGCTGTTTATTCAGGGTGAGGGTCACTCACTGTGTAACTGTACAGTCACCGTTTATTCAGGGCGTGGGTCACTCACTGTGTAACTGTACAGAGTCACTGTTTATTCAGGGAGTGCATCACTCACTTTGCAACTGTACAGAGTCACTGTTTATTCAGGGTGAGGATCACTCACTGTGCAACTGTACAGAGTCACTGTTTAATCAGGGTGATGGTCACTCACTGTGTAACTGTACAGAGTCACCTTATATTCAGGGCGAGGGTCACTCACTGTGTAACTGTACAGAGTCACCGTTTATTCAGGGCGAGGGTCACTCACTGTGTAACTGTACAGAGTCACTGTTTATTCAGGGTGAGGGTCACTCACTGTGTAACTGTACAGAGTCATTGTTTATTCAGGGAGTGCATCACTCACTGTGTAACTGTACAGAGTCACTGTTTATTCAGGGTGAGGATCACTCACTGTGTAACTGTACAGAGTCACCGTTTATTCAGGGTAAGGATCACTCACTGTGTAACTGTACAGAGTCACTGTTTATTCAGGGCGAGGGTCACTCTCTGTGTAACTGTACAGAGTCACTGTTTATTCAGGGTGAGCATCACTCACTGTGTAACTGTACAGAGTCACTGTTTATTCAGGGTGAGGATCACTCACTGTGTAACTGTACAGAGTCACCGTTTATTCAGGGCGAGGGTCGCTCACTGTGTAAATGTACAGAGTCACTGTTTATTCAGGGTGAGGGTCACTCACTGTGGAACCGTACAGAGTCGCTGTTTATTCAGGGTGAGGGTCACTCACTGTGTAACTGTACAGTCACCGTTTATTCAGGGCGTGGGTCACTCACTGTGTAACTGTACAGAGTCAGTTTATTCAGGGTGAGTGTCACTCACAGTGTAACTGTACAGAGTCACCGTTTATTCAGGGTGAGGGTCACTCACTGTGTAACTGTACAGAGTCATTGTTTATTCAGGGAGTGCATCACTCACTGTGTAACTGTACAGAGTCTCCGTTTATTCAGGGCGAGGGTCACTCACTGTGTAACTGTACAGAGTCACCGTTTATTCAGGGCGAGGGCACTCACTGTGTAATTGTACAGAGTCACTGTTTATTCAGGGTGAGGGTCGCTCACTGTGAAAAGGTACAGAGTCACTGTTTATTCAGGGTGAGGGTCACTCACTGTGTAACTGTACAGAGTCACTGTTTATTCAGGGTGAGGATCACTCACTGTGTAACCGTACGGAGTCGCTGTTTATTCAGGGTGAGGGTCACTCACTGTGTAACTGTACAGAGTCACTGTTTATTCAGTGTGAGGGTCACTCACTGTGTAACTGTACAGAGTCACTGTTTATTCAGTGTGAGGGTCATTCTCTGTGTAACTGTCCAGAGTCACTGTTTATTCAGGGTGAGGGCCCCTCAATGTGTAACTGTACAGAGTCACTGTTTATTCAGGTTGAGGATCGCTCACTGTGTAACTGTACAGAGTCACTGTTTATTCAGGGTGAGGGTCGCTCACTGTGTAACTGTACAGAGTCACCGTTTATTCAGGGCGAGGGTCACTCACTGTGTAACTGTACAGAGTCACCGTTTATTCAGGGCGAGGGTCACTCACTGTGTAACTGTACAGAGTCACCGTTTATTCAGGGCGAGGGTCACTCACTGTGTAACTGTACAGAGTCACTGTTTATTCAGGGTGAGGATCACTCACTGTGTAACTGTACAGAGTCACCGTTTATTCAGGGCGAGGGTCACTCACTGTGTAACTGTACAGAGTCACTGTTTATTCAGGGTGAGCATCACTCACTGTGTAACTGTACAGAGTCACCTTATATTCAGGGCGAGGGTCACTCACTGTGTAACTGTACAGAGTCACCGTTTATTCAGGGCGAGGGTCACTCACTGTGTAACTGTACAGAGTCACTGTTTATTCAGGGTGAGGGTCACTCACTGTGTAACTGTACAGAGTCATTGTTTATTCAGGGAGTGCATCACTCACTGTGTAACTGTACAGAGTCACTGTTTATTCAGGGTGAGGATCACTCACTGTGTAACTGTACAGAGTCACCGTTTATTCAGGGTAAGGATCACTCACTGTGTAACTGTACAGAGTCACTGTTTATTCAGGGCGAGGGTCACTCTCTGTGTAACTGTACAGAGTCACTGTTTATTCAGGGTGAGCATCACTCACTGTGTAACTGTACAGAGTCACTGTTTATTCAGGGCGAGGGTCACTCTCTGTGTAACTGTACAGAGTCACTGTTTATTCAGGGTGAGGGTCACTCACTGTGTAACTGTACAGAGTCACCGTTTATTCAGGGCGAGGGTCGCTCACTGTGTAAATGTACAGAGTCACTGTTTATTCAGGGTGAGGGTCACTCACTGTGGAACCGTACAGAGTCGCTGTTTATTCAGGGTGAGGGTCACTCACTGTGTAACTGTACAGTCACCGTTTATTCAGGGCGTGGGTCACTCACTGTGTAACTGTACAGAGTCAGTTTATTCAGGGTGAGTGTCACTCACAGTGTAACTGTACAGAGTCACCGTTTATTCAGGGTGAGGGTCACTCACTGTGTAACTGTACAGAGTCATTGTTTATTCAGGGAGTGCATCACTCACTGTGTAACTGTACAGAGTCTCCGTTTATTCAGGGCGAGGGTCACTCACTGTGTAACTGTACAGAGTCACCGTTTATTCAGGGCGAGGGCACTCACTGTGTAATTGTACAGAGTCACTGTTTATTCAGGGTGAGGGTCGCTCACTGTGAAAAGGTACAGAGTCACTGTTTATTCAGGGTGAGGGTCACTCACTGTGTAACTGTACAGAGTCACTGTTTATTCAGGGTGAGGATCACTCACTGTGTAACCGTACGGAGTCGCTGTTTATTCAGGGTGAGGGTCACTCACTGTGTAACTGTACAGAGTCACTGTTTATTCAGTGTGAGGGTCACTCACTGTGTAACTGTACAGAGTCACTGTTTATTCAGTGTGAGGGTCATTCTCTGTGTAACTGTCCAGAGTCACTGTTTATTCAGGGTGAGGGCCCCTCAATGTGTAACTGTACAGAGTCACTGTTTATTCAGGTTGAGGATCGCTCACTGTGTAACTGTACAGAGTCACTGTTTATTCAGGGTGAGGGTCGCTTACTGTGTAACTGTACATAGTCACTGTTTATTCAGGGTGAGGGTCGCTTACTGTGTAACTGTACAGAGTCACTGTTTATTCAGGGTGAGGATCACTCACTGTGTAACTGTACAGAGTCACTGTTTATTCAGGGTGAGGATCACTCACTGTGTAAGTGTACAGAGTCAGTGTTTATTCAGGGTGAGGATCACTCACTGTGTAACTGTACAGAGTCACTATTTATTCAGGGTGAGGGTCACTCACTGTGTAACTGTACAGAGTCACTGTTTATTCAGGGTGAGGATCACTCACTGTGTAAGTGTACAGAGTCACTGTTTATTCAGGGTGAGGATCACTCACTGTGTAACTGTACAGAGTCACTATTTATTCAGGGTGAGGGTCACTCACAGTGTAACTGTACAGAGTCACTGTTTATTCAGGGTGAGGATCACTCACTGTGTAAGTGTACAGAGTCACTGTTTATTCAGGGTGAGGATCACTCACTGTGTAACTGTACAGAGTCACTGTTTATTCAGGGAGTGCATCACTCACTTTGCAACTGTACAGAGTCACTGTTTATTCAGGGTGAGGATCACTCACTGTGCAACTGTACAGAGTCACTGTTTATTCAGGGTGAGGGTCACTCACTGTGTAACTGTACAGTCACCGTTTATTCAGGGCGTGGGTCACTCACTGTGTAACTGTACAGAGTCTCTGTTTATTCAGGGTGAGGATCACTCACTGTGCAACTGTACAGAGTCACTGTTTATTCAGGGTGAGGATCACTCACTGTGTAACTGTACAGAGTCACTGTTTATTCAGGGTGAGGATCACTCACTGTGTAACTGTACAGAGTCACTGTTTATTCAGGGTGAGGGTCACTCACTGTGTAACTGTACAGTCACCGTTTATTCAGGGCGTGGGTCACTCACTGTGTAACTGTACAGAGTCACCGTTTATTCAGGGCGAGGGTCACTCACTGTGTAACTGTACAGAGTCACCGTTTATTCAGGGCGAGGGTCACTCACTGTGTAACTGTACAGAGTCACCGTTTATTCAGGGCGAGGGCACTCACTGTGTAATTGTACAGAGTCACTGTTTATTCAGGGTGAGGGTCGCTCACTGTGAAAAGGTACAGAGTCACTGTTTATTCAGGGTGAGGGTCACTCACTGTGTAACCGTACAGAGTCACTGTTTATTCAGGGTGAGGGTCACTCACTGTGTAACTGTACAGAGTCACTGTTTATACAGTGTGAGGGTCACTCACTGTGTAACTGTACAGAGTCACTGTTTATTCAGTGTGAGGGTCACTCACTGTGTAACCGTACAGAGTCGCCGTTTATTCAGTGTGAGGGTCACTCACTGTGTAACTGTACAGAGTCACTGTTTATTCAGTGTGAGGGTCATTCACTGTGTAACTGTACAGAGTCACTGTTTATTCAGGGTGAGGGCCCCTCACTGTGTAACTGTACAGAGTCACTGTTTATTCAGGGTGAGGGTCGCTTACTGTGTAACTGTACATAGTCACTGTTTATTCAGGGTGAGGGTCGCTTACTGTGTAACTGTACAGAGACACTGTTTATTCAGGGTGAGGATCACTCACTGTGTAACTGTACAGAGTCACCGTTTATTCAGGGTGAGGGTCACACACTGTGTAACTGTACAGAGTCTCTGTTTATTCAGGGTGAGGATCACTCACTGTGCAACTGTACAGAGTCACTGTTTATTCTGGGTGAGGGTCACTCACTGTGTAACTGTACAGTCACCGTTTATTCAGGGCGTGGGTCACTCACTGTGTAACTGTACAGAGTCACAGTTTATTCAGGGTGAGTGTCACTCACAGTGTAACTGTACAGAGTCACCGTTTATTCAGGGTGAGGGTCACTCACTGTGTAACTGTACAGAGTCAGTTTATTCAGGGCGAGGGTCACTCACTGTGTAACTGTACAGAGTCACTGTTTATTCTGGGTGAGGGTCACTCACTGTGTAACTGTACAGTCACCGTTTATTCAGGGTGAGGGTCACTCACTGTGTAACTGTACAGAGTCAGTTTATTCAGGGCGAGGGTCACTCACTGTGTAACTGTACAGAGTCACTGTTTATTCTGGGTGAGGGTCACTCACTGTGTAACTGTACAGAGTCACTGTTTATTCAGGGTGAGGATCACTCACTGTGTAACTGTACAGAGTCAGTTTATTCAGGGTGAGGGTCACTCACTGTGTAACTGTACAGAGTCACTGTTTATTCTGGGTGAGGGTCACTCACTGTGTAACTGTACAGTCACCGTTTATTCAGGGCGTGGGTCACTCACTGTGCAACTGTACAGAGTCACTGTTTATTCTGGGTGAGGGTCACTCACTGTGTAACTGTACAGTCACCGTTTATTCAGGGCGTGGGTCACTCACTGTGTAACTGTACAGAGTCAGTTTATTCAGGGCGAGGGTCACTCACTGTGTAACTGTACAGAGTCACCTTATATTCAGGGCGAGGGTCACTCACTGTGTAACTGTACAGAGTCATTGTTTATTCAGGGAGTGCATCACTCACTGTGTAACTGTACAGAGTCACTGTTTATTCAGGGTGAGGATCACTCACTGTGTAACTGTACAGAGTCACCGTTTATTCAGGGCGAGGGTCACTCACTGTGTAACTGTACAGAGTCACTGTTTATTCAGGGTGAGCATCACTCACTGTGTAACTGTACAGAGTCACCGTTTATTCAGGGCGAGGGTCACTCACTGTGTCACTGTACAGAATCACCGTTTATTCAGGGCGAGGGTCACTCTCTGTGTAACTGTACAGAGTCACTGTTTATTCAGGGTGAGGATCACTCACTGTGTAACTGTACAGAGTCACTGTTTATTCAGGGTGAGGATCACTCACTGTGTAACTGTACAGAGTCACCGTTTATTCAGGGCGAGGGTCACTCACTGTGTAACTGTACAGAGTCACTGTTTATTCAGGGTGAGCATCACTCACTGTGTAACTGTACAGAGTCACCGTTTATTCAGGGCGAGGGTCACTCACTGTGTCACTGTACAGAATCACCGTTTATTCAGGGCGAGGGTCACTCTCTGTGTAACTGTACAGAGTCACTGTTTATTCAGGGTGAGGGTCACTCTCTGTGTAACTGTACAGAGTCACCGTTTATTCAGGGCGAGGGTCACTCACTGTGTCACTGTACAGAATCACCGTTTATTCAGGGCGAGGGTCACTCTCTGTGTAACTGTACAGAGTCACTGTTTATTCAGGGTGAGGGTCACTCACTGTGGAACCGTACAGAGTCGCTGTTTATTCAGGGTGAGGGTCACTCACTGTGTAACTGTACAGTCACCGTTTATTCAGGGCGTGGGTCACTCACTGTGTAACTGTACAGAGTCAGTTTATTCAGGGTGAGTGTCACTCACAGTGTAACTGTACAGAGTCACCGTTTATTCAGGGTGAGGGTCACTCACTGTGTAACTGTACAGAGTCATTGTTTATTCAGGGAGTGCATCACTCACTGTGTAACTGTACAGAGTCACCGTTTATTCAGGGCGAGGGTCACTCACTGTGTAACTGTACAGAGTCACCGTTTATTCAGGGCGAGGGCACTCACTGTGTAATTGTACAGAGTCACTGTTTATTCAGGGTGAGGGTCGCTCACTGTGAAAAGGTACAGAGTCACTGTTTATTCAGGGTGAGGGTCACTCACTGTGTAACTGTACAGAGTCACTGTTTATTCAGGGTGAGGATCACTCACTGTGTAACCGTACGGAGTCGCTGTTTATTCAGGGTGAGGGTCACTCACTGTGTAACTGTACAGAGTCACTGTTTATTCAGTGTGAGGGTCACTCACTGTGTAACTGTACAGAGTCACTGTTTATTCAGTGTGAGGGTCATTCTCTGTGTAACTGTCCAGAGTCACTGTTTATTCAGGGTGAGGGCCCCTCAATGTGTAACTGTACAGAGTCACTGTTTATTCAGGTTGAGGATCGCTCACTGTGTAACTGTACAGAGTCACTGTTTATTCAGGGTGAGGGTCGCTTACTGTGTAACTGTACATAGTCACTGTTTATTCAGGGTGAGGGTCGCTTACTGTGTAACTGTACAGAGTCACTGTTTATTCAGGGTGAGGATCACTCACTGTGTAACTGTACAGAGTCACTGTTTATTCAGGGTGAGGATCACTCACTGTGTAAGTGTACAGAGTCACTGTTTATTCAGGGTGAGGATCACTCACTGTGTAACTGTACAGAGTCACTATTTATTCAGGGTGAGGGTCACTCACTGTGTAACTGTACAGAGTCACTGTTTATTCAGGGTGAGGATCACTCACTGTGTAAGTGTACAGAGTCACTGTTTATTCAGGGTGAGGATCACTCACTGTGTAACTGTACAGAGTCACTATTTATTCAGGGTGAGGGTCACTCACAGTGTAACTGTACAGAGTCACTGTTTATTCAGGGTGAGGATCACTCACTGTGTAACTGTACAGAGTCACTGTTTATTCAGGGTGAGGATCACTCACTTTGCAACTGTACAGCGTCACTGTTTATTCAGGGTGAGGATCACTCACTGTGCAACTGTACAGAGTCACTGTTTATTCAGGGTGAGGGTCACTCACTGTGTAACTGTACAGTCACCGTTTA
The DNA here is from genome assembly GCF_036365525.1 of Heterodontus francisci. NCBI lineage: Eukaryota > Metazoa > Chordata > Chondrichthyes > Heterodontiformes > Heterodontidae > Heterodontus > Heterodontus francisci. The sequence goes on along the minus strand of NC_090396.1, from coordinate 76,188,785 downwards.
TTCAGGGCGTGGGTCACTCACTGTGTAACTGTACAGAGTCTCTGTTTATTCAGGGTGAGGATCACTCACTGTGCAACTGTACAGAGTCACTGTTTATTCAGGGTGAGGATCACTCACTGTGTAACTGTACAGAGTCACTGTTTATTCAGGGTGAGGATCACTCACTGTGTAACTGTACAGAGTCACTGTTTATTCAGGGTGAGGGTCACTCACTGTGTAACTGTACAGTCACCGTTTATTCAGGGCGTGGGTCACTCACTGTGTAACTGTACAGAGTCACAGTTTATTCAGGGTGAGTGTCTCTCACAGTGTAACTGTACAGAGTCACCGTTTATTCAGGGTGAGGGTCACTCACTGTGTAACTGTACAGAGTCAGCTTATATTCAGGGCGAGGGTCACTCACTGTGTAACTGTACAGAGTCACCGTTTATTCAGGGCGAGGGTCACTCACTGTGTAACTGTACAGAGTCACCGTTTATTCAGGGCGAGGGTCACTCACTGTGTAACTGTACAGAATCACCGTCTATTCAGGCCGAGGGTCACTCACTGTGTAACTGTACAGAGTCACCGTTTATTCAGGGCGATTGCATTCACTGTGTAATTGTACAGAGTCACTGTTTATTCAGGGTGAGGGTCACTCACTGTGTAACTGTACAGAGTCATTGTTTATTCAGGGAGTGCATCACTCACTGTGTAACTGGACAGAGTCACCGTTTATTCAGGGCGAGGGTCACTCACTGTGTAACTGTACAGAGTCACCGTTTATTCAGGGCGAGGGCACTCACTGTGTAATTGTACAGAGTCACCGTTTATTCAGGGCGAGGGCACTCACTGTGTAATTGTACAGAGTCACTGTTTATTCAGGGTGAGGGTCGCTCACTGTGAAAAGGTACAGAGTGACTGTTTATTCAGTGTGAGGGTCACTCACTGTGTAACCGTACAGAGTCGCTGTTTATTCAGTGTGAGGGTCACTCACTGTGTAACTGTACAGAGTCACTGTTTATTCAGTGTGAGGGTCATTCACTGTGTAACTGTACAGAGTCACTGTTTATTCAGGGTGAGGTTCACTCACTGTGTAACTGTACAGAGTCACTGTTTATTCAGGGTGAGGGCCCCTCACTGTGTAACTGTACAGAGTCACTGTTTATTCAGGGTGAGGGTCGCTTACTGTGTAACTGTACATAGTCACTGTTTATTCAGGGTGAGGGTCGCTTACTGTGTAACTGTACAGAGACACTGTTTATTCAGGGTGAGGATCACTCACTGTGTAACTGTACAGAGTCACCGTTTATTCAGGGTGAGGGTCACACACTGTGTAACTGTACAGAGTCTCTGTTTATTCAGGGTGAGGATCACTCACTGTGTAATTGTACAGAGTCACTGTTTATTCTGGGTGAGGATCACTCACTGTGCAACTGTACAGAGTCACTGTTTATTCTGGGTGAGGGTCACTCACTGTGTAACTGTACAGTCACCGTTTATTCAGGGCGTGGGTCACTCACTGTGTAACTGTACAGAGTCAAAGTTTATTCAGGGTGAGTGTCACTCACAGTGTAACTGTACAGAGTCACCGTTTATTCAGGGTGAGGGTCACTCACTGTGTAACTGTACAGAGTCAGTTTATTCAGGGCGAGGGTCACTCACTGTGTAACTGTACAGAGTCACCTTATATTCAGGGCGAGGGTCACTCACTGTGTAACTGTACAGAGTCACCGTTTATTCAGGGCGAGGGTCACTCACTGTGTAACTATACAGAATCACCGTTTATTCAGGGCGAGGGTCACTCACTGTGTAACTGTACAGAGTCACTGTTTATTCAGGGTGAGGGTCACTCACTGTGTAACTGTACAGAGTCATTGTTTATTCAGGGAGTGCATCACTCACTGTGTAACTGTACAGAGTCACTGTTTATTCAGGGTGAGGATCACTCACTGTGTAACTGTACAGAGTCACCGTTTATTCAGGGCGAGGGCACTCACTGTGTAATTGTACAGAGTCACTGTTTATTCAGGGTGAGGGTCGCTCACTGTGAAAATGTACAGAGTCACTGTTTATTCAGGGTGAGGGCACTCACTGTGTAATTGTACAGAGTCACTGTTTATTCAGGGTGAGGGTCACTCACTGTGTAACTGTACAGAGTCACCGTTTATTCAGGGCGAGGGCACTCACTGTGTAATTGTACAGAGTCACTGTTTATTCAGGGTGAGGGTCGCTCACTGTGAAAATGTACAGAGTCACTGTTTATTCAGGGTGAGGGTCACTCACTGTGTAACTGTACAGAGTCACTGTTTATTCAGGGTGAGGGTCGCTCACTGTGAAAATGTACAGAGTCACTGTTTATTCAGGGTGAGGGTCACTCACTGTGTAACCGTACAGAGTCGCTGTTTATTCAGGGTGAGGGTCACTCACTGTGTAACTGTACAGAGTCACTGTTTATTCAGTGTGAGGGTCACTCACTGTGTAACTGTACAGAGTCACTGTTTATTCAGTGTGAGGGTCACTCACTGTGTAACCGTACAGAGTCGCTGTTTATTCAGTGTGAGGGTCACTCACTGTGTAACTGTACAGAGTCACTGTTTATTCAGTGTGAGGGTCATTCACTGTGTAACTGTACAGAGTCACCGTTTATTCAGGGTGAGGGTCACACACTGTGTAAATGTACAGAGTCACTGTTTATTCAGGGTGAGGATCACTCACTGTGTAACTGCACAGAGTCACTATTTATTCAGGGTGAGGGTCACTCATTGTGTAACTGTACAGAGTCACTGTTTATTCAGGGAGTGCATCACTCACTTTGCAACTGTACAGAGTCAGTATTTATTCAGGGTGAGGATCACTCACTGTGTAACTGTACAGAGTCACTGTTTATTCAGGGTGAGGGTCACTCACTGTGTAACTGTACAGAGTGTCTGTTTAATCAGGGTGAGGGTCATTCACTGTGTAACTGTACAGAGTCACCGTTTATTCAGGGTGAGGGTCTCTCACTGTGTAACTGTACAGAGTCACTGTTTATTCAGGGTGAGGATCACTCACAGTGTAACTGTACAGAGTCACTGTTTATTCAGGGTGAGGATCACTCACTGTGTAACTGTACAGAGTCACAGTTTATTCAGGGTGAGGGTCACTCACTGTGTAACTGCACAGAGTCACTGTTTATTCAGGGTGAGGGTCACTCACTGTGTAACTGTACAGAGTCACTGTTTATTCAGGGTGAGCATCACTCACTGTGTAACTGTACAGAGTCACCGTTTATTCAGGGAGTGCATCACTCACTGTGTAACTGTACAGAGTCACCGTTTATTCAGGGCGAGGGTCACTCACTGTGTAACTGTACAGAGTCACCGTTTATTCAGGGCGAGGGCACTCACTGTGTAATTGTACAGAGTCACTGTTTATTCAGGGTGAGGGTCGCTCACTGTGAAAAGGTACAGAGTCACTGTTTATTCAGGGTGAGGGTCACTCACTGTGTAACCGTACAGAGTCGCTGTTTCTTCAGGGTGAGGGTCACTCACTGTGTAACTGTACAGAGTCACTGTTTATTCAGTGTGAGGGTCACTCACTGTGTAACTGTACAGAGTCACTGTTTATTCAGTGTGAGGGTCACTCACTGTGTAACCGTACAGAGTCGCTGTTTATTCAGTGTGAGGGTCACTCACTGTGTAACTGTACAGAGTCACTGTTTATTCAGTGTGAGGGTCATTCACTGTGTAACTGTACAGAGTCACCGTTTATTCAGGGTGAGGGTCACACACTGTGTAAATGTAAAGAGTCACTGTTTATTCAGGGTGAGGATCACTCACTGTGTAACTGCACAGAGTCACTATTTATTCAGGGTGAGGGTCACTCATTGTGTAACTGTACAGAGTCACTGTTTATTCAGGGAGTGCATCACTCACTTTGCAACTGTACAGAGTCAGTATTTATTCAGGGTGAGGATCACTCACTGTGTAACTGTACGGACTCACTGTTTATTCAGGGTGAGGGTCACTCACTGTGTAACTGTACAGAGTGTCTGTTTATTCAGGGTGAGGGTCATTCACTGTGTAACTGTACAGAGTCACCGTTTATTCAGGGTGAGGGTCACTCACTGTGTAACTGTACAGAGTCACTGTTTATTCAGGGTGAGGATCACTCACAGTGTAACTGTACAGAGTCACTGTTTATTCAGGGTGAGGATCACTCACTGTGTAACTGTACAGAGTCACCGTTTATTCAGGGTGAGGGTCACACACTGTGTAACTGTACAGAGTCACCGTTTATTCAGGGTGAGGGTCACACACTGTGTAACTGTACAGAGTCACTGTTTATTCTGGGTGAGGGTCGCTTACTGTGTAACTGTACAGAGACACTGTTTATTCAGGGTGAGGATCACTCACTGTGTAACTGTACAGAGTCACCGTTTATTCAGGGTGAGGGTCACTCATTGTGTAACTGTACAGAGTCACTGTTTATTCAGGGAGTGCATCACTCACTTTGCAACTGTACAGAGTCAGTATTTATTCAGGGTGAGGATCACTCACTGTGTAACTGTACAGACTCACTGTTTATTCAGGGTGAGGGTCACTCACTGTGTAACTGTACAGAGTGTCTGTTTATTCAGGGTGAGGGTCATTCACTGTGTAACTGTACAGAGTCACCGTTTATTCAGGGTGAGGGTCACTCACTGTGTAACTGTACAGAGTCACTGTTTCTTCAGGGTGAGGGTCGCTTACTGTGTAACTGTACAGAGACACTGTTTATTCAGGGTGAGGATCACTCACTGTGTAACTGTACAGAGTCACTGTTTATTCAGGGTGAGGGTCACTCACTGTGTAACTGTACAGAGTCACTGTTTATTCAGGGTGAGGGTCACTCACTGTGTAACTGTACAGAGTCACCGTTTATTCAGGGCGTGGGTCACTCACTGTGTAACTGTACAGAGTCACAGTTTATTCAGGGTGAGTGTCACTCACAGTGTAACTGTACAGAGTCACCGTTTATTCAGGGTGAGGGTCACTCACTGTGTAACTGTACAGAGTCAGTTTATTCAGGGCGAGGGTCACTCACTGTGTAACTGTACAGAGTCACCTTATATTCAGGGCGAGGGTCACTCACTGTGTAACTGTACAGAGTCACCGTTTATTCAGGGCGAGGGTCACTCACTGTGTAACTGTACAGAGTCACTGTTTATTCAGGGTGAGGGTCACTCACTGTGTAACTGTACAGAGTCATTGTTTATTCAGGGAGTGCATCACTCACTGTGTAACTGGACAGAGTCACCGTTTATTCAGGGCGAGGGTCACTCACTGTGTAACTGTACAGAGTCATTGTTTATTCAGGGAGTGCATCACTCACTGTGTAACTGTGCAGAGTCACTATTTATTCAGGGTGAGGGTCACTCACTGTGTAACTGTACAGAGTCACTGTTTATTCAGGGTGAGGGTCACTCACTGTGTAACTGTACAGAGTCATTGTTTATTCAGGGAGTGCATCACTCACTGTGTAACTGTGCAGAGTCACTATTTATTCAGGGTGAGGGTCACTCACTGTGTAACTGTACAGAGTCACTGTTTATTCAGGGCGAGGGTCACTCACTGTGTAACTGTACAGAGTCACTGTTTATTCAGGGTGAGGGTCACTCACTGTGTAACTGTACAGAATCACCGTTTATTCAGGGCGAGGGTCACTCACTGTGTAACTGTACAGAGTCACTGTTTATTCAGGGTGAGGGTCACTCACTGTGTAACTGTACAGAGTCATTGTTTATTCAGGGAGTGCATCACTCCCTGTGTAACTGGACAGAGTCACCGTTTATTCAGGGCGAGGGTCACTCACTGTGTAATTGTACAGAGTCACTGTTTATTCAGGGCGAGGGTCACTCACTGTGTAATTGTACAGAGTCACTGTTTATTCAGGGCGAGGGTCACTCACTGTGTAATTGTACAGAGTCACTGTTTATTCAGGGTGAGGGTCACTCACTGTGTAACTGTACAGAGTCACCGTTTATTCAGGGCGAGGGCACTCACTGTGTAATTGTACAGAGTCACTGTTTATTCAGGGTGAGGGTCGCTCACTGTGAAAAGGTACAGAGTCACTGTTTATTCAGGGTGAGGGTCACTCACTGTGTAACCGTACAGAGTCGCTGTTTATTCAGGGTGAGGGTCACTCACTGTGTAACTGTACAGAGTCACTGTTTATTCAGTGTGAGGGTCACTCACTGTGTAACTGTACAGAGTCACTGTTTATTCAGTGTGAGGGTCACTCACTGTGCAACCGTACAGAGTCGCTGTTTATTCAGTGTGAGGGTCACTCACTGTGTAACTGTACAGAGTCACTGTTTATTCAGTGTGAGGGTCATTCACTGTGTAACTGTACAGAGTCACTGTTTATTCAGGGAGTGCATCACTCACTTTGCAACTGTACAGAGTCAGTATTTATTCAGGGTGAGGATCACTCACTGTGTAACTGTACAGACTCACTGTTTATTCAGGGTGAGGGTCACTCACTGTGTAACTGTACAGAGTGTCTGTTTATTCAGGGTGAGGATCATTCACTGTGTAACTGTACAGAGTCACCGTTTATTCAGGGTGAGGATCACTCACTGTGTAACTGTACAGAGTGTCTGTTTATTCAGGGTGAGGGTCATTCACTGTGTGACTGTACAGAGTCACCGTTTATTCAGGGTGAGGGTCACTCACTGTGTAACTGTACAGAGTCACTGTTTATTCAGGGTGAGGATCACTCACAGTGTAACTGTACAGAGTCACTGTTTATTCAGGGTGAGGATCACTCACTGTGTAACTGTACAGAGTCACCGTTTATTCAGGGTGAGGGTCACTCGCTGTGTAATTGTACAGAGTCACTGTTTATTCAGGGTGAGGGTCACTCACTGTGTAACTGTACAGAGTCACCGTTTATTCAGGGTGAGGGTCACTCTCTGTGTAACTGTACAGCGTCACTGTTTATTCAGGGTGAGGTTCACTCACTGTGCAACTGCACAGAGTCACCGTTTATTCAGGGTGAGGGTCACTCTCTGTGTAAGTGTACAGAGTGTCTGTTTATTCAGGGTGAGGGTCACTCACTGTGTAACTGTACAGAGTTACCGTTTATTCAGGGTGAGGATCACTCATTGTGTAATTGTACAGAGTCACTGTTTATTCAGGGTGAGGGTCACTCACTGTGTAACCGTACAGAGTCGCTGTTTATTCAGGGTGAGGGTCACTCACAGTGTAACCGCTCAGAGTCGCTGTTTATTCAGGGTGAGGGTCACTCACTGTGTAACCGCACAGAGTCGCTGTTTATTCAGGGTGAGGGTCGCTCACTGTGTAATTGTACAGAGTCACTGTTTATTCAGGGTGAGGGTCACTCACTGTGTAACTGTAGAGAGTCACCATTTATTCAGGGTGAGGGTCACTCTTTGTGGAACTGTACAGAGTGTCTGTTTATTCAGGATGAGGGTCACTCACTGTGTAACTGTACAGAGTCACCGTTTATTCAGGGTGAGGGTCACTCACTGTGTAACTACAGAGTCACTGTTTTTTCAGGGTGAGGATCACTCACTGTGTAACTGTACAGAGTCACTGTTTATTCAGGGTGAGGGTCACTCACTGTGTAACTGTACAGAGTCACTGCTTATTCAGGGTGAGGATGACTCACTGTGTAACTGTACAGAGTCACTGTTTATTCAGTGTGAGGGTCACTCACGGTGTAACTGCACAGAGTCACCCTTTATTCAGGGTGAGGATCGCACACTGTGTAACTGTACAGAGTCACCGTTTATTCAGGGTGAGGGTCACTCTCTGTGTAACTGTACAGAGTGTCTGTTTATTCAGGGTGAGGGTCATTCACTGTGTAACTGTACAGAGTCACTGTTTATTCCGGGTGAGGATCACTCACTGTGTAACTGTACAGAGTCACCGTTTATTCAGGGTGAGGATCACTCGCTGTGTAACTGTACAGAGTCACTGTTTATTCAGGGTGAGGGTCACTCACTGTGTAACTGTACAGAGTCACTGTTTATTCAGGGTGAGGGTCACTCACTGTGTAACTGTACAGAGTCACCGTTTATTCAGGGTGAGGGTCACTCACTGTGTAACTGTACAGAGTGTCTGTTTATTCAGGATGAGGGTCATTCACTGTGTAACTGTACAGAGTCACCGTTTATTCAGGGTGAGGGTCACTCACTGTGTAACTGTACAGAGTGTTTTTATTCAGGGTGAGGATCATTCACTGTGTAACTGTACAGAGTCACCGTTTATTCAGGGTGAGGATCACTCACTGTGTAACTGTACAGAGTCACCGTTTATTCTGGGTGAGGGTCACTCACTGTGTAACTGTACAGAGTCACCGTTTATTCAGGGTGAGGGTCACTCACTGTGTAACTGTACAGAGTCACCGTTTATTCACGGTGAGGGTCACTCACTGTGTAACTGTACAGAGTCACCGTTTATTCAGGGTGAGGGTCACTCACTGTGTAACTGTACAGAGTCACTGTTTATTCAGGGTGAGGGTCACTCACTGTGTAACTGTCCAGAGTCACTGTTTATTCAGGGTGCGGGTCACTCACTGTGTAACTGTACAGAGTCACCGTTTATTCAGGGTGAGGGTCACTCACTGTGTAACTGTACAGAGTGTCTGTTGATTCAGGGTGAGGGTCATTCACTGTGTAACTGTAAATAGTCACCGTTTATTCAGGGTGAGGGTCACTCACTGTGTAACTGTACAGAGTCACCGTTTATTCAGGGTGAGGGTCACTCACTGTGTAACTGTACAGAGTCACCGTTTATTCAGGGTGAGGGTCACTCACTCTGTAACTGTACAGAGTGTCTGTTGATTCAGGGTGAGGGTCATTCACTGTGTAACTGTAAATAGTCACCGTTTATTCAGGGTGAGGGTCACTCACTGTGTAACTGTACAGAGTCACTGTTTATTCAGTGTGAGGATCACTCACTGTGTAACTGTACAGAGTCACCGTTTATTCAGGGTGAGGATCACTCACTGTGTAACTGTACAGAGTCACCGTTTATTCAGGGTGAGGATCACTCACTGTGTAACTGTACAGAGTCACCGTTTATTCAGGGTGAGGGTCACTCACTGTGTAACTGTACAGAGTCACCGTTTATTCAGGGTGAGGATCACTCACTGTGTAACTGTACAGAGTCACCGTTTATTCAGGGTGAGGGTCACTCACTGTGTAACTGTACAGAGTCACTGTTTATTCAGGGTGAGGGTCACTCACTGTGTAACTGTACAGAGTCACCGTTTATTCAGGGTGAGGGTCACTCTCTGTGTAACTGTACAGAGTCACTGTTTATTCAGGGTGAGGGTCACTCACTGTGTAACTGTCCAGAGTGTCTGTTGATTCAGGGTGAGGGTCACTCACTGTGTAACTGTACAGAGTGTCTGTTTATTCAGGGTGAGTGTCACTCACTGTGTAACTGTACAGAGTGTCTGTTTATTCAGGGTGAGGTTCACTCACTGTGTAACTGTACAGAGTCACTGTTTATTCAGGGCGAGGGTCACTCACTGTGTAACTGTACAGAGTCACCATTTATTCAGGGCGAGGGTCACTCACTGTGTAACTGAACAGAGTCACTGTTTATTCAGGGAGTGCATCACTCACTGTGTAACTGTACAGAGTCACCGTTTATTTAGGGCGAGGGTCACTCACTGTGTAATTGAACAGAGTCACCGTTTATTCAGGGGGAGAGTCACGCACTGTGTAACTGTACAGAGTGTCAGTTTATTCAGGGTGAGGGTCACTCTCTGTGTAACTGTACAGAGTGTCCGTTTATTCAGGGTGAGGATCACTCACTGTGTAACTGTACAGAGTCTCTGTTTGTTCAGGGTGAGGATCACTCACTGTGCAACTGTACAGAGTCACTGTTTATTCAGGGTGACGGTCACTCACTGTGTAACTGTACAGAGTCACCTTATATTCAGGGCGAGGGTCACTCACTGTGTAACTGTACAGAGTCACCGTTTATTCAGGGCGAGGGTCACTCACTGTGTAACTGTACAGAATCACCGTTTATTCAGGGCGAGGGTCACTCACTGTGTAACTGTACAGAGTCACTGTTTATTCAGGGTGAGGGTCACTCACTGTGTAACTGTACAGAGTCATTGTTTATTCAGGGAGTGCATCACTCACTGTGTAACTGTACAGAGTCACTGTTTATTCAGGGTGAGGGTCACTCACTGTGTAACTGGACAGAGTCACCGTTTATTCAGGGCGAGGGTCACTCACTGTGTAATTGTACAGAGTCACTGTTTATTCAGGGCGAGGGTCACTCACTGTGTAACTGTACAGAATCACCGTTTATTCAGGGCGAGGGTCACTCACTGTGTAACTGTACAGAGTCATTGTTTATTCAGGGAGTGCATCACTCACTGTGTAACTGTACAGAGTCACTGTTTATTCAGGGTGAGGGTCACTCACTGTGTAACTGTACAGAGTCATTGTTTATTCAGGGAGTGCATCACTCACTGTGTAACTGTACAGAGTCACTGTTTATTCAGGGTGAGGGTCACTCACTGTGTAACTGGACAGAGTCACCGTTTATTCAGGGCGAGGGTCACTCACTGTGTAATTGTACAGAGTCACTGTTTATTCAGGGCGAGGGTCACTCACTGTGTAATTGTACAGAGTCACTGTTTATTCAGGGCGAGGGTCACTCACTGTGTAATTGTACAGAGTCACTGTTTATTCAGGGTGAGGGTCACTCACTGTGTAACTGTACAGAGTCACCGTTTATTCAGGGCGAGGGCACTCACTGTGTAATTGTACAGAGTCACTGTTTATTCAGGGTGAGGGTCGCTCACTGTGAAAAGGTACAGAGTCACTGTTTATTCAGGGTGAGGGTCACTCACTGTGTAACCGTACAGAGTCGCTGTTTATTCAGGGTGAGGGTCACTCACTGTGTAACTGTACAGAGTCACTGTTTATTCAGTGTGAGGGTCACTCACTGTGTAACTGTACAGAGTCACTGTTTATTCAGTGTGAGGGTCACTCACTGTGTAACCGTACAGAGTCGCTGTTTATTCAGTGTGAGGGTCACTCACTGTGTAACTGTACAGAGTCACTGTTTATTCAGTGTGAGGGTCATTCACTGTGTAACTGTACAGAGTCACTGTTTATTCAGGGAGTGCATCACTCACTTTGCAACTGTACAGAGTCAGTATTTATTCAGGGTGAGGATCACTCACTGTGTAACTGTACAGACTCACTGTTTATTCAGGGTGAGGGTCACTCACTGTGTAACTGTACAGAGTGTCTGTTTATTCAGGGTGAGGATCATTCACTGTGTAACTGTACAGAGTCACCGTTTATTCAGGGTGAGGATCACTCACTGTGTAACTGTACAGAGTGTCTGTTTATTCAGGGTGAGGGTCATTCACTGTGTGACTGTACAGAGTCACCGTTTATTCAGGGTGAGGGTCACTCACTGTGTAACTGTACAGAGTCACTGTTTATTCAGGGTGAGGATCACTCACAGTGTAACTGTACAGAGTCACTGTTTATTCAGGGTGAGGATCACTCACTGTGTAACTGTACAGAGTCACCGTTTATTCAGGGTGAGGGTCACTCGCTGTGTAATTGTACAGAGTCACTGTTTATTCAGGGTGAGGGTCACTCACTGTGTAACTGTACAGAGTCACCGTTTATTCAGGGTGAGGGTCACTCTCTGTGTAACTGTACAGCGTCACTGTTTATTCAGGGTGAGGTTCACTCACTGTGCAACTGCACAGAGTCACCGTTTATTCAGGGTGAGGGTCACTCTCTGTGTAAGTGTACAGAGTGTCTGTTTATTCAGGGTGAGGGTCACTCACTGTGTAACTGTACAGAGTTACCGTTTATTCAGGGTGAGGATCACTCATTGTGTAATTGTACAGAGTCACTGTTTATTCAGGGTGAGGGTCACTCACTGTGTAACCGTACAGAGTCGCTGTTTATTCAGGGTGAGGGTCACTCACAGTGTAACCGCTCAGAGTCGCTGTTTATTCAGGGTGAGGGTCACTCACTGTGTAACCGCACAGAGTCGCTGTTTATTCAGGGTGAGGGTCGCTCACTGTGTAATTGTACAGAGTCACTGTTTATTCAGGGTGAGGGTCACTCACTGTGTAACTGTAGAGAGTCACCATTTATTCAGGGTGAGGGTCACTCTTTGTGGAACTGTACAGAGTGTCTGTTTATTCAGGATGAGGGTCACTCACTGTGTAACTGTACAGAGTCACCGTTTATTCAGGGTGAGGGTCACTCACTGTGTAACTACAGAGTCACTGTTTTTTCAGGGTGAGGATCACTCACTGTGTAACTGTACAGAGTCACTGTTTATTCAGGGTGAGGGTCACTCACTGTGTAACTGTACAGAGTCACTGCTTATTCAGGGTGAGGATGACTCACTGTGTAACTGTACAGAGTCACTGTTTATTCAGTGTGAGGGTCACTCACGGTGTAACTGCACAGAGTCACCCTTTATTCAGGGTGAGGATCGCACACTGTGTAACTGTACAGAGTCACCGTTTATTCAGGGTGAGGGTCACTCTCTGTGTAACTGTACAGAGTGTCTGTTTATTCAGGGTGAGGGTCATTCACTGTGTAACTGTACAGAGTCACTGTTTATTCCGGGTGAGGATCACTCACTGTGTAACTGTACAGAGTCACCGTTTATTCAGGGTGAGGATCACTCGCTGTGTAACTGTACAGAGTCACTGTTTATTCAGGGTGAGGGTCACTCACTGTGTAACTGTACAGAGTCACTGTTTATTCAGGGTGAGGGTCACTCACTGTGTAACTGTACAGAGTCACCGTTTATTCAGGGTGAGGGTCACTCACTGTGTAACTGTACAGAGTGTCTGTTTATTCAGGATGAGGGTCATTCACTGTGTAACTGTACAGAGTCACCGTTTATTCAGGGTGAGGGTCACTCACTGTGTAACTGTACAGAGTGTTTTTATTCAGGGTGAGGATCATTCACTGTGTAACTGTACAGAGTCACCGTTTATTCTGGGTGAGGGTCACTCACTGTGTAACTGTACAGAGTCACCGTTTATTCAGGGTGAGGGTCACTCACTGTGTAACTGTACAGAGTCACCGTTTATTCACGGTGAGGGTCACTCACTGTGTAACTGTACAGAGTCACCGTTTATTCAGGGTGAGGGTCACTCACTGTGTAACTGTACAGAGTCACTGTTTATTCAGGGTGAGGGTCACTCACTGTGTAACTGTCCAGAGTCACTGTTTATTCAGGGTGAGGATCACTCACTGTGTAACTGTACAGAGTCACTGTTTATTCAGGGTGAGGGTCATTCACTGTGTAACTGTAAATAGTCACCGTTTATTCAGGGTGAGGGTCACTCACTGTGTAACTGTACAGAGTCACCGTTTATTCAGGGTGAGGGTCACTCACTGTGTAACTGTACAGAGTGTCTGTTGATTCAGGGTGAGGGTCATTCACTGTGTAACTGTAAATAGTCACCGTTTATTCAGGGTGAGGGTCACTCACTGTGTAACTGTACAGAGTCACCGTTTATTCAGGGTGAGGGTCACTCACTGTGTAACTGTACAGAGTCACCGTTTATTCAGGGTGAGGGTCACTCACTCTGTAACTGTACAGAGTGTCTGTTGATTCAGGGTGAGGGTCATTCACTGTGTAACTGTAAATAGTCACCGTTTATTCAGGGTGAGGGTCACTCACTGTGTAACTGTACAGAGTCACTGTTTATTCAGTGTGAGGATCACTCACTGTGTAACTGTACAGAGTCACCGTTTATTCAGGGTGAGGATCACTCACTGTGTAACTGTACAGAGTCACCGTTTATTCAGGGTGAGGATCACTCACTGTGTAACTGTACAGAGTCACCGTTTATTCAGGGTGAGGGTCACTCACTGTGTAACTGTACAGAGTCACCGTTTATTCAGGGTGAGGATCACTCACTGTGTAACTGTACAGAGTCACCGTTTATTCAGGGTGAGGGTCACTCACTGTGTAACTGTACAGAGTCACTGTTTATTCAGGGTGAGGGTCACTCACTGTGTAACTGTACAGAGTCACCGTTTATTCAGGGTGAGGGTCACTCTCTGTGTAACTGTACAGAGTCACTGTTTATTCAGGGTGAGGGTCACTCACTGTGTAACTGTCCAGAGTGTCTGTTGATTCAGGGTGAGGGTCACTCACTGTGTAACTGTACAGAGTGTCTGTTTATTCAGGGTGAGTGTCACTCACTGTGTAACTGTACAGAGTGTCTGTTTATTCAGGGTGAGGTTCACTCACTGTGTAACTGTACAGAGTCACTGTTTATTCAGGGCGAGGGTCACTCACTGTGTAACTGTACAGAGTCACCATTTATTCAGGGCGAGGGTCACTCACTGTGTAACTGAACAGAGTCACTGTTTATTCAGGGAGTGCATCACTCACTGTGTAACTGTACAGAGTCACCGTTTATTTAGGGCGAGGGTCACTCACTGTGTAATTGAACAGAGTCACCGTTTATTCAGGGGGAGAGTCACGCACTGTGTAACTGTACAGAGTGTCAGTTTATTCAGGGTGAGGGTCACTCTCTGTGTAACTGTACAGAGTGTCCGTTTATTCAGGGTGAGGATCACTCACTGTGTAACTGTACAGAGTCTCTGTTTGTTCAGGGTGAGGATCACTCACTGTGCAACTGTACAGAGTCACTGTTTATTCAGGGTGACGGTCACTCACTGTGTAACTGTACAGAGCCACTGTTTATTCAGGGTGAGTGTCACTCACTGTGTAACTGTACAGAGTCACTGTTTATTCAGGGCGAGGGTCACTCACTGTGTAACTGTACAGAGTCACCGTTTATTCAGGGCGAGTGTCACTCACTGTGTAACTGTGCAGAGTCACCGTTTATTCAGAGCGAGGGTCACTCACTGTGTAACTGTACAGAGTCACCGTTTATTCAGGGCGAGGGTCACTCACTGTGTAACTGTACAGAGTCACAGTTTATTCAGGGTGAGGTTCACTCACTGTGTAACTGTACAGAGTCACTGTTTATTCAGGGTGAGGGTCACTCACTGTGTAACTGTACAGAGTCACCTGATATTCAGGGTGAGGGTCACTCACTGTGTAACTGTACAGAGTCACCGTTTATTCAGGGCGAGGGTCACTCACTGTGTAACTGTACAGAGTCACCGTTTATTCAGAGCGAGGGTCACTCACTGTGTAACTGTACAGAGTCACTGTTTATTCAGGGTGAGGATCACTCACTGTGTAACTGTACAGAGTCACAGTTTATTCAGGGTGAGGATCACTCACTGTGTAACTGTACAGAGTCACAGTTTATTCAGGGTGAGGATCACTCACTGTGTAACTGTACAGAGTCACAGTTTATTCAGGGTGAGGGTCACTCACTGTGTAACTGTACAGAGTCACAGTTTATTCAGGGTGAGGATCACTCACTGTGTAACTATACAGAGTCACTGTTTATTCAGGGTGAGGGTCACTCATTGTGTAACTGTACAGCGTCACCGTTTATTCAGGGTGAGGATCACTCACTGTGTAACTGTACAGAGTCACAGTTTATTCAGGGTGAGGGTCACTCACTGTGTAACTGTACAGAGTCACTGTTTATTCAGGTTGAGGGTCACTCACTGTGTAACTATACAGAGTCACCGTTTATTCAGGGTGATGGTCACTCACTGTGTAACTGTACAGAGTCACCGTTTATTCAGGGTGAGGATCACTCACTGTGTAACTGTACAGAGTCACTGTTTATTCAGGGTGAGGGTCACTCACTGTGTAACTGTACAGAGTCACCGTTTATTCAGGGTGAGGGTCACTCACTGTGTAACTGTACAGAGTCACAGTTTATTCAGGGTGAGGGTCACTCACTGTGTAACTGTACAGAGTCACTGTTTATTCAGGGTGAGGATCACTCACTGTGTAACTGTACAGAGTCACAGTTTATTCAGGGTGAGGATCACTCACTGTGTAACTGTACAGAGTCACAGTTTATTCAGGGTGAGGATCACTCACTGTGTAACTGTACAGAGTCACAGTTTATTCAGGGTGAGGGTCACTCACTGTGTAACTGTACAGAGTCACAGTTTATTCAGGGTGAGGATCACTCACTGTGTAACTATACAGAGTCACTGTTTATTCAGGGTGAGGGTCACTCATTGTGTAACTGTACAGCGTCACCGTTTATTCAGGGTGAGGATCACTCACTGTGTAACTGTACAGAGTCACAGTTTATTCAGGGTGAGGGTCACTCACTGTGTAACTGTACAGAGTCACTGTTTATTCAGGTTGAGGGTCACTCACTGTGTAACTATACAGAGTCACCGTTTATTCAGGGTGATGGTCACTCACTGTGTAACTGTACAGAGTCACCGTTTATTCAGGGTGAGGATCACTCACTGTGTAACTGTACAGAGTCACTGTTTATTCAGGGTGAGGGTCACTCACTGTGTAACTGTACAGAGTCACCGTTTATTCAGGGTGAGGGTCACTCACTGTGTAACTGTACAGAGTCACTGTTTATTCAGGGTGAGGATCACTCACTGTGTAACTATACAGAGTCACTGTTTATTCAGGGTGAGGTTCACTCACTGTGTAACTGTCCAAAGTTGCTGTTTCTCTGGTGGGAGAAAGGTTTACATTTGCAGAACTATATGTACAGGAGAAATAATTTTGTTTTATGAATAGTAAAAGTAATGGAATTGAAATTAAAAATATTTCTCTTTCGGAATGTGATTCAATAAAAAAAATGGTATTAAAATTTCATGCCATTCAGCTGAATACGAATAAAGGAGACACATGCTCAAGGTTGGCAGCAAAAGCAGTGATTGGAGCCAACATACATTGCGTGACACGAGGCCGTCGTCAGCAGCCTGTTCAGGATGTGCAGGAAGGAGAGTCTCCCCGGCACGCTGAGTAATGATATCGCTGTCAAAATAAATAAGCAAAGGTCTGCCTGGCTGGGGTCTGGATACAGACTGATGCTTCTCCCCCGTTGCACAACACAAACAGGGAGACACTGTCCGGCCAGTCTGTTCAGCTACATGCTTCAGACTTGTTGTGCTTGAGGATTGCTTTACTGTCCTCTGGGGACAATTATGACAGTATCTGATAGTCAAATGTGCGTTCAGCTTCTCAGAGTAACTTGGCAGAATGCTGCCACCAGTAAAAATCAGTGATGGAGATCAATCGGGACACCACACCTAGAGTGGATCTGATTTACACTTTCGCCTTATTAGCTGGATGTTGCTGACCCCGCAACCACGGGCTTGGGACCATCACGAGTGCAAATTGCAGGAGAAACAGGAGAATTTGCAAATATGGGAGGAGAGACATCTTCCTCCTCCTAGACGGAAGATGCAGATACTTTAAGCCACAGTCATCCTTCAGCATCCTCCCCAAGAGTCCAGACAATGAGTGTCAATGGGATATTGCACCATGGGGTTATCACAGTCCTGACTTCACCTTGCACGCATTTTCTGGCAATCAGGAGCAAGAATCTTGGCCGATCTTCCACCTCCCTCAACCAGCCATACTCAAGCCAAATGTAGCACCCCTAGCACTGGACCAGCTGAGGCCAACTAACTCAGCAGGGATTAAAGATGAGTTCTTCTCTCCCCCCGCACCCTCTGATTCGTCAGGGAGCTGACAAATGAATACATTTCAATACAAGGTCAATAATTCAGCAATTGCACAGAGTGACCCAAGACTGATGCAACATCACACTAGAAAACTGTCAATTCTTTCAAATAAATTTCCAGCACTCCTGGTGCACAACGCATGATGTGCTGGGAATGTGCACAAGATCAGGAGCAAAGTATCTGGGGTCATAAACTCTTAAAGAGCAGCTTACCTCTTTTAAAGGAGAACTGGCTCCAAATTTCAAAAACAAAGAACAGGAGAAAGCAGCAGAGCACCATTCCAAGTAATATTCACACCAGACGAGTGCCAGGTGATGACCATCTCCAATAAGACAGAGTCTAACCACTTCCCATTGATATTCCATAGCATTACCATTGTCGAAATCCCCACCATCAACAGCCTGGGAGTCACCATTTACCAGAAACTTAACTGAACCAGTGATATAAGCACTGTGTCTTCAGAAGCAGGTCAGAGGCTGTGAATCCTGCGGCGAGTAACTCACCTCCTGACTCCCCAAAGCCTGTCCACCATCTACAAGGCACAACTCAGGAGTGTGATGGAATACTCTCCACTTGCCTGGATGGGTGCAGCTCCAACAACACTCAGAGATGGGCAATAAATGCTGGCCTTGCCAGCAGTTACCTACATCCTCTGAATGAATAAACAAATAAAAAGTTGGCAGTATTTGTGAGTTTTGTAGAGAAGGGTGGACCTTGCATAGGATGGGAAACCTCCAGTCAATTGTACTGCTAGAGCAGACAGGGTGTGTTGATATTGTCTTGCCCATGGTCCTAATTTCAGAAGAGGGACGTTAATAGCAACTCACAGTCACCACTTTGGGAACTCTGCATCTACCAAATACATTAGAATGCCCATGCAAGTCACCTGGCATTGCTGTTATCACAAAGCATTTACATGTGAGTAGCAACAAACACCAAGCACACTATCACAGAATTGTTACAGCACAGAAGGAGGCCATTCGGCCCATCGTCTCTGCACTGGCTCTCTGAAAGAGCAACTCCCTCAGTTCCATTCCCCCGCCATCTCCCCATAACCCTGGACATTCTTCCCTTTCATATAACTGTCTAATTCCCTTTTGAATGTTCCAATTGAACCTGCCTCCACCACACCCTCAGACAGCACATTCCAGACCTTAACCACTCGCTGTGTGAAAAAGTTTTCCTCATGTCACTTTTGCCTCTCTTACCAAATACTTTAAATCTGTGCCCTCTCGTTCTCGATCCTTTCACGAGTGGGAACAGTTTCTCTCTATCTACTCTGTCCAGACCCCTCATGGTTTTGAATACCTCTATCAAATCACCTCTCAGCCTTCTCTTCTCCAAGGAAAACAGTCCTAACTTTTCCAATCTATCTTCATAACTGAAATTCCTCATCCCTGGAACCATTCTCGTGAATCTTTTCTGTACTCTCTCCAATGCCCTCACGTCTTTCCTAAAGTGCGGTGCCCAGAATTGGACGCAATACTCCAGCTGAGGCCGAACTAGTGTCTTATACAAGTTCAACATAATGTCCTCGCTCTTGTACTCTCTGCCCCTATTAATAAAGCCCAGGATACTGTATGCTTTATTAACTGCTCTGTCAACCTGTCCTGCCACCCTTAATGACTTATGCACATATACATCCAGGTCCCTCTGCTCCTGCACCCCCTTTAGAATTGTACCCTTTATTCTATATTGTCTTTCCATGTTCTTCCTACCAAAATGAATCACTTCACATTTCTCTGCATTAATCTTCATCTGCCACCTGTCTGCCCATTCCACCAACTTGTCTGTGTCCTTTTGAAGTTCTAAACTATCCTCCTCACAGTTCGCAATGCTTCCAAGTTTCATATCATCTGCAAACTTTGAAATTGTGTCCTGTACACCAAGGTCTAGGTCATTAATATATTTCAGGAAAAGCAAGGGTCCCAACACTGATCGCTGGGGAACTCCACTACAAACCTTCCTCCAGCCCGAAAAACATCCATTAACCACTACTCTTGTTTCCTGTCACTCAGCCACTTTCATATCCAAGTTGCTACCGTCCCTCTTATTCCATGAGCTACAAGTTTGCTCACAAGTCTGTTGTGTGACACTGTATCAAATACCTTTTGAAAGTCCATGTACACCACATCAACAGCATTGCCCTCATCGACCCTCTCTGTTACCTCCTCAAAAGACTCCAGCAAGTTAGTTAAACATGATTTTCCCTTAAGAAATCCATGCTGGCTTTCCTTAATTAACTCACATTTGTCCATGTGACTATTGATTTTGTCCCGAATTATTTTTTCTACAAGTTTTCCCACCACCGAAGTTAAACTGACTGGCCTATAGTTGCTGGGCTTATATTATATTTTATATTATATATTTTTTTATATTTAGAGATACAGTACTGAAACAGGCCCTTCGGCCCTCCGAGTCTGTGCCGACCAAGAACCACCCATTTATACTAACCCTACAGTAATCCCATATTCCCTATCACCTACCTACACTAGGGGCAATTTACAATGGCCAATTTACCTATCACCTGCAAGTCTTTGGTGGTGGGAGGAAACTGGAGCACCCGGCGAAAACCCACGCGGTCACAGGGAGAACTTGCAAACTCCACACAGGCAGAACCCAGAATTGAACCCGGGTCACTGGAGCTGTGAGGCTGCGGTGCTAACCACTGCGCCGCCCCACCCCCGAGTCTAAGGAAGACTGAACAATTACGGCCAGTGCCTCTGTGATTTCCACCCTCACTTCCCTCAGTATCCTTGGATGCATCTCATCCAGCCCTGGTGCTTTATCCACTTTAAGTTCAGACAGCCTATCTAATACTTCCTCTTTATCAATTTTAGACCCCTCTCATGTCTGACTTATCTTCACTTTCAGCATTACCTGGGTTGCATCTTCTTCCTTGGTAAAGACAGATGCAAAGTATTCATTTAATACCTCAGCTATGCCCTCTGCCTCCATGTGTAAATCCCCTTTCTGGTCCCTAACCAGCCCCACTCCTCCTTTTACCACCCTTTTACTATTTATATGTCTATAGAAAACTTTGGGATTTTCTTTAATGTTAGCTGCCAATCTCCTCTCATGCTCTCTCTTTGCTTCTCTTATTTGCTTTTTTCACTTCCCCTCTGTACCTTCTATATTCAGCCTGGTTCTCAATAGTATTTTCTACCTGGCATCTGTCATAAACACACTTTTTCTTGTTTATCTTAATCTCTACCTCTTTTGTCATCCAGGGAGCTCTGGATTTGTTTGCTTTACGTTTCCCCTTCGAGGGAACACACCTTGACTGAGCCCAAACTATCTCTTCTGGTTTTCCTGCCAGCTTTTGACTCCAATTTATTCGCCACAGCTCCATTCTTACCCCATTGAAGTTGGCCTTCCCCCAGTTAATTATTCTTACCCTGGATTGTTCTTTGTCCTTTTCCATAGTCAACTTAAACCTTATGATATAATGATCACTATTCCCTGAATACTCTCCTACTGATACTTGATCCACTTGGCCCACCTCATTCCAAGAACCAGGTCCAGCAGCATACCATTGTAGAAAACCCACGCAAGGTACTGCATGCTGTGTGTACATGCAATGGGTACTCAGGTTAAGCACAGCCTCTCTCCTTTTCACTATTCCATTTTAAATTCTTTTTCTTGCAGGATTTGGCTGCATATAATCAGCAGTGAATCTGAAGTGTGATGAGGCAAGGAGAGGACACTTAAGCCAGCTGGATTTCTAGGTTCGTTCCAGGAAGCAGACTGTGCAACATATCACAATGTCTTGTCATTTCAGCTCAGTTTCAAGGGATGGTTTACTGCGAGCATTCTGAAATAAGTTCTCCTGCTATTCTAATAGAGAAGGACAGAGGCCAGTGACTGGCATCAACTGAGCATTGCACAACATTCAAATACCACAATGCCGTGGTGACAAACTGCAGAACAGAAATATTCACGATGGTGAGGGGTTTGATTGAAGAATCACAGAAGGGAGGAGGTGGTGAAGCAAAGAGCAGGATCGAGGAATAGCATAGGCCACAGAGTAGAAATTGGAGCACCCAGTAACATACTATCATATTTTATTAAAATCCACATCTAACTCCGTTTTTGTTTCTATCTTTTTTTTTTCTTAAGGTGGCCTTTATACCCCAGGCACCTTTTATATATTTTATGTCGAGGGGGCCTTTATTCCTCAGGCCCCCTTAATACATATTTTTAAAATAACTTTATTAAAAAACAGATAAATAAACAAAAAACTCAAATTAAAATGCCATTCTCGGGGTCGACAATGCACTCCAGTCCCTGCGGTGCCCACCGGTCACGGAAGGCCTCAAGCGTACCGGCGGACACCGCATGCTCCTTCTCCAGGGACACCCGGGCGCGAACGTAACCGCGGAAGAGGGGCAGGCAATCGGGGAGGACGGACCCCCTGACGGCCCGCAACCTGGACCTGTGAATTGCCACCTTGGCCAGGCCCAGGAGCAGACCGACGAGGAGATCCTCCTCCCGGCCCAAGCCCCTCCGCACCGGGTGCCCAAAGATCAGGAGCGTGGGACTGAAGTGCAGCCAGAATTTGAGGAGCAGCCCCTTCAGATACTCAAATAGGGGCTGCAATCTCGCACACTCCATATATATGTGAAACACGGACTCGTCCAGTCCACAGAAAGTACAGGTGGCCTGGGAGTCCGTGAACTTATTTAAAAGTCTATTGCACAGGACTGCTCTGTGCAGCACCCTCCACCCCAGGTCCCCGATGTAAAGGGGGAAGACTCCCGCGTAGAGAGACCTCCATCGGGGTTTCCCCTCGCTGCCAGATGGGAACACGGACCGCCAGGGCGTGTCCGGCCGGCTGACGAGGGCGAGGAAGTGGAGAGTGTGCAGGAGCAGCCCGTACAGGAAACCCCTCCGCGCCGATTGGAATGGCATGGAGGGCATTTCCGAGAGGCGGCTCGGGTTGTGCCGGGCCGGCTCCCGAGGAGGGTTTTGGGGCCTGGGTCCGATGATCAGTTCAGGCCGAGCGGGGGTCAGCTCGGCCGGGTTCGCTCCGCACTCCCGAGCCCCCTCGCCACCCGCAGTGAGTGGCGTCCCGGGGGCTTCAGCTACTCCTCCGCCCGTCGGTTCATCCCCGGAGTCAGCCGCCCGGACAGCCGAGGCGCTCACCTCCGCCGGCGGGGGAGCACCTTGACTGGAGGCGACCGTGTTCCAGACTCGGAATAGATCCCGGTAAAAGACAGGCAACTCCCTCAGAGAGGCGCGGCTAACGGACTCCGCTGGGAGCTGCGTGTCGTCTTGAAGGCAGTGACATTGGCGGAAAAAATACGTCGCCAGCGCACACCATCTGGGAGGACGCTCGACGTACAGGTATCTCTGCAAGGTCCGAAGGCGGAGAGTCACAGCCTGGGTGCGGACGCACACCAGCGACTGGCCGCCCTCCTCGATCGGGGGACTCAGGACCGCGGCAGAGACCCAGTGTTTCCTCTTGCCCTAGAAAAAATCGACGAGTTTCTTCTGGATCTTGGTGGCGAATGCAGGTGGCGGGGCCAAAGTGACCAACTGGTACCACAACATGGAGGCCACCAGTTAGTTTATGACCAGCGCTTGGCCCCTGTAGGAAAGCACTCAGAGCAGTCCTGTCCAGCGCCCCAGCCGAGTGGTGACTTTTGCCTCCAACTCCTGCCAGTTTGCCGGCCAGGCTTCCTCAGCGGGGCTAAGGTGGACTCCCAAATAGAGGAGGTGCGTGGTGATCCACGCAAAAGGCGTCATCTCCTCCGGCAGGGAGTCCACCCGCCACTGACCCACCAGGAGTCCGGAACATTTCTCCCAATTGAACCTCGCGGAGGACGCGGCAGAAAAGGTCTGCTGACAGTCGCGCATCCTCCGCAAGTCAACGGGATCTGTGATTGCGAGGAGCACGTCGTCGGCGTAAGCCAAGAGGATGACCCGCATGGCCGGCTCGCGCAGAGCCAATCCTGTCAACCTCCTGTGAAGCAGGCACAGGAAGGGCTCCACGCAGATGGTATACAATTGGCCGGACATGGGGCATCCCTAACGCACTCCTCTCCCAAAGCAAAGGGGCGCCGTCAAGGACCCGTTAACCTTGACGAGACACTCTGCGGCGGCGTATAAAAGTCAGACCCGGGCCACGGAATGCGGCCCGAGTCCAAAAGCGCGCAGAGTCCCGAAAAGGTATTCGTGATCCACCCTGTCGAACGCCTTCTCCTGATCGAGGGAGAGAAAGGCGACCGACTGACCAGCCCTCTGGGAAAGATGGATCAGGTCCCAGACCTGGTGGATGTTGTCCTGGATGGACCAGCCCAGGACCGTGTAGGACTGGTCGGGGTGGATCATGTGGGCCAGCACGGAGCCCAGGCGGGTCGACATAGCCGGGGCAAAGATCTTATAATCTGTGCTGAGGAGGGCGACCGGATGCCAGTTTTTAAGCAGGTGGAAATCACCCCTCTTCGGCAGTAGGACGATGACCGCCCTGCGCCACGAGAGGGGCATCTCCCCAGTCGGGAGGCTTTCCCCCAGGACCCGTGCGTAAGCGTCCCCCAGGACGTCCCAGAACGCCCTGAGGAACTCCACGGTCAACCCATCCAGCCCTGGGGATTTGCCCCTCAAGAGCTGATGGAGGGCACCGGTCAGCTCCGCCAACGTGAGCAGAGCCTCCAATCCTTTGGCGCCCTCCGGGCTGACCTGCGGCAGGTCCTCCCACAAAACTCTGCGCGCGTCCTCGCTGGACGGATCCAGAGAGAACAACGCACTGTAATAAGGACGGACCAGGAGGCCCATTGCCTCTGGATCCGTGATGGAGGATCTGTCGTCGGCCAGCAGCTCAACGAGCTGCTTACGGACCCCCCGCCATTTTTCCAGCGAGTAGAAGAAGGGTGAGGCGCGGTCCAAATCTTCCAGGATCTGGATCCGCGACCTCACGTACGCGCCTCAGGACCCTATGAGCTGCAGGTCCCTCAGCGCGCCCTTCTTCTCTTTGTACGCCTGCCACAGGGCCGGGTCCACGATGGCATGACCGAGGCGGGACTCCAAGTCGAGCACCTCCCTCTCAAGGCTCCCGATCTCGGCTTCCCGCCTCTTGGTCGACCCCTTCGCGTACTCCTGACAGAAGTCGCGGATGTGAGTCTTGCCCACATCCCACCATAGCCTCAAGAAGGGGAAGCCCCCCTGCTTCCTTCTGCAGTCGGCCCAGAATCGACAGAATGAGTCCCGAAATCGCTCATCCTCCAGCAGCCGGTTGTTAAAGTGCCAGTACGCGGACCCCACCCGCGTGCGGAGCGGAGTGAACTCCGCCCACACCAGGCGGTGGTCCGAGCACGGCACCAGCCGCATGGAGGCCGCCAAGAAGTGGAAGACGTACGCCTGTGAAAAGTAGAGGCGGTCGATTCGGGACCCTCCTCCTCCAGACCTCCACGTGAAGGCGCTGGAGTCGGGATGGAGATTCCGCCAGATGCCCACCAAGTTAAGGGAGCTGATCAGTTCCCTCAACCTCTCCACCGACTCTTGGCCGCACTGGGGACCGCAGCAATCCCCCACCTCGAGGGTGCAGTTAAAATCCCCCCCGAGGATGATGCACTCGCCGCTATCGATGGAGCTGAAAGAAAGCGGACACTTCTTCAAAGAAGCGCGTTTGCAACGCGCCGGGCCTGGGCGCGTACACGTTCACTAAGTGGAGCGGCACGCTACCCAGGCGAACGGCGAGGTGGAGCAAGCGGCCCGGCACGAGCTCCTTGACCCCCAAGATCTCCGGCTGAAAAGTTGGGGCCAACAAGATAGCCACCCCACTAGAAATAAGGGTGAGGTGATTCATGTAGACCCCACCCTGCCACTCCAGGAGCCAGGTGGCTTTGTCTCCCGGAACGGTGTGGGTTTCCTGCAGAAATCTCACCGTGTATCTCCCTTCCCTAAGGACTGAGAGATTGTGAAATCTGCGGTGAGACCCCCTGCTAACGTTGATGTTGAGGCTGGCTATGGTTATCTTCATGTCAAAAGTACTTAAAACCCGTCACCAACAGCTCACTGTGAGGATAGAGTGGAAGTGCACCTGGCCTTCCACTCCCCCAGCAACCCATTGAAGAACACATTAAAACGGCGCCTCTCAACCAGTTTCACGCCCGCGCGCTTGCTCGCTTTCTTAAGGGCGGCACGGACGGACTGGATGATCAGCGCCAGATTCGACCAACGGCCGAGGGCCAGCTGAACTTTATTGTGGCAACCCCTGCAAACCGCGAGGAAATCCCGGAGTTCCGCCGTGGGGATGAGGGGAGATTCGATGGGAGGGACGAGGGACTCCACCACCTCATTGGCGATGGAATCAAGGTCATCCTCCGTGCCCCACACTGAATCCCCATCCTCCTCCGGGTCATCACCGCCAGCGGCCGACACATCCACCACACACTGTGGGGCGGACGTCCCGGCCGCGCCAGCTGATCCTGCCTCCGTCACGATCCCACCCCCAGGATCGATGGCGGAGGAGTCCTCTCTGGGTTCTACTGTGAAACTGGAGCCTGTGGGAGCCAGCAGTTCAGGACCCCCCTCCACCTCCATCCCCAGGCCAATGAGTGGTCCAGGGGAGACAGAAGTCTCCCCTGTGGCACAGTGGTTAGCACTGCAGCCTCACAGCTCCAGCGACCAGGGTTCAATTCCAGGTACTGCCTGTGTGGAGTTTGCAAGTTCTCCCTGTGTCTGCGTGGGTTTCCTCCGGGTGCTCCGGTTTCCTCCCACATGCCAAAGACTTGTAGGTTGATAGGTAAATTGGCCATTACAAATTACCCCTAGGATAATTTAGGTGGTAGGGAAATATAGGGACGGGTGGGGATGTTGTGGGAGTGTGGAATTGGTGTAGGATTGGTGTGGGTGGGTGGTTGGTGGTCGGCGCAGACTCGGTGGGCCGAAGAGCCTGTTTCAGTGCTGTATCTCTAAAAAAAAAGTTCCCGACTCCGGAAATCCAGCCGGAGCCGAGACCGGAGGCGGAGAGAGGAGGCCATCTCCCGCTCCGCCAGCACCCACAGGCCCAGCAGATGGGGCAGCATTCTCAGTTATAACTGGGTCGGGTGTCTCCTGGTTGGTGGTGGACTCCGGCTGGGAGGGCCGACCCTTTGGGCCCCCGCCCTCCCCTCTACTCAGGGCACCCGACCCAGTGGCAGTGGCAGAATGGGCGGCGTCCTCAGGCTCCCCCACCACAAGCAGGGCCCCACTTACTCTTTCAGGAGGGGCCTCATGTACCGGGGCCTTCCCCTCCCCTCCATCCTGAGGAATAGGGAGCTCCTGCCCGGACTTTGTAGCCTTGGTGGTGGCGGTCGGGGAAACCTGGGGACCCAAATCAGGAGACAGCTCCCGTCCAACAGATGGGCCCTGCGCCTCAGGGCCCCTCGTTACCTCTGTGGAGGGGTGCCTTCTCCTCTTTTTCACACTAGGGCGTAGAGGCTCAGAGACCTCCATGTCATCAGAGGCCTCCGCCTCCGCACCCTCCTTGTTTTTAGTCACCCTGGGCCTTAGCCCAGCCTTGGGACAGGTGGATTCCGTGTGAACGAGCTTTGGGCTGAGCTCAGGCTCGGGTTGTTTCAATGTGTCCAGGGGACGCGCCTCTTGATGTTTCTTTTGCCTCCGCGTCTTCCTTCCACTCGGACGGACACTCCCCTCCCCGCTGGAGGCTGTGAAAACCACAGCCTCCGGAACCGACTGAGCGGTGTCTGTTGGATGTGTGGGGGGAGTGGGAGGAGGTGGGCCCGCGCCCCGTCCGAGGTCCAAAAGACGCGGTAGGCCGTCCCCTGGAACTCTACATTAAATTGGCCCTCCGAGTCCTCCTCCCGCGCCCGCTGCATAAATAACTGGCGGCGGAAGGAGTAGACATGTTGGAGGTTGTGTTCCTGAAGACCAAGCCGGACTGGGGTGATCCCCGACCTCACCTCCCCCAGATGGTGCAAGTTGGGGAGGAGGAGCTCTCTGGGAATGAAGGGTGGGACGTTGAATAGCATTATCCGCTGCGCAGTGGCCCCCAGAGGGTCCACTGGCAGGAAGGTCCCCCCCACAGTGAGCCCTTTACTCAGGGTCAGGAACACCGCCCGCTCGGTCTTCAAAAAGAACACAGTCTTCCCATACATCTTTGAGGCCGCAACAATAGCCGAGGGGCCGACGACCTCGGCCATTGCCTTTACGCAGGCCTCAATAGACATGTTGGGGTGGAGACAGCTCTTCACCCCATGGTTGGATGTTATCAATTTAAAGGGTGACGGGGCCACGTGGGCAGCCACAGAGGCTGCAGCTGCATAGGTAGTAGAGGGGCCCCGCCACCGGTGATGAAGAGCTAAAACCACCCCAAATTGTGGGCTTGCACACCAAATATCAGAGATTCACAGAAAATATTGAATATGTATTAAAAACAAACAAACAGGTTAGGGGAGAGGCTGAGGTAATAGAGGAGAGGCAAAGGCAGGCTGTAAGGGATGACTTGCTTTCTGGAGGTGGTGCTCACAGCACATTTAAAACAGTCTTTGAACTTGGTCTTCCGGTCTTCTGGTTGGGGGAGTCATCTTCACCTGGGTCAGCTGAAGCTGCCCAGGCACTATCTATCCCCTTCCGTCTGTTTAGCTGGGCAGCTTCAGCTGACCCAGGCTCGGCAATTGGGGTGGGGAGGGAGCTTCCCTGTGTGCTTGTGCAGCAGCATAGATTGCTGTTAATTGGCAGCCCCACCCCTTGTTGTTCCAGCCACTTGTTCCTCCCCCAACAGTCCAAAGTAAATTACTGGTGTTCAGCACCCACCTCCAGACAAAGCCTTGTTTCCAAAAAATGTCTCTTTCTTCTCTTTAATGGAGATTGTTGTTGGAGTTTTCCTCTGCTTAGTAGTAGCTGCTCTCCCTTGCTCAGTGTAACTCCTCTCTCCACCTCTGCAACCTCCAACTGCCACCAACACTCTCAGCTGAGGCTCGTTGCTGCAATCAGCAGTCAACACTCCACTTAGCCAGCAGCCAACCCCAGTTTTTTTTTTTTTTTTCTTTCGGGAGCTTTACTCTGTATCGAACCCCCGTTTTTTTTTTTTTTTCTTTTTTACAAGGTGACCTTTATACCCCAGGCCCCTTTTATATTTTTTCACATCGAGGGGGCCTTTATCCCTCAGGCCCCCTTTATGTACATATTTACAGTTTTAAAATAACTTTATTAAAACAAATAAATAAACAAAAAACTCAAATTAAAATGCCATTCTCGGCGTCGACGATGCACTCCAGTCCCTGCGGTGCCCACCGGTCGCGGAAGGCCTCAAGCGTACCGGCGGACACCGCATGCTCCTTTTCCAGGGACACCCGGGCGCGAACGTAACCGCGGAAGAGGGGCAGGCAATCGGGGAGGACGGACCCCCCGACGGCCCGCAACCTGGACCTGTGAATTGCCACCTTGGCCAGGCCCAGGAGCAGACCGACGAGGAGATCCTCCTCCCGGCCCAAGCCCCTCCGCACCGGGTGCCCAAAGATCAGGAGCGTGGGACTGAAGTGCAGCCAGAATTTGAGGAGCAGCCCCTTCAGATACTCAAATAGGGGCTGCAACCTCGCACACTCCGTATAAATGTGGAACACGGACTCGTCCAGGCCGCAGAAAGTACAGCTGGCCTGGGAGTCCGTGAACCTACTTAAAAGCCTATTGCACGGGACTGCTCTGTGCAGCACCCTCCACCCCAGGTCCCCGATGTAAAGGGGGAAGACTCCCGCGTAGAGAGACCTCCATCGGGGTTTCCCCTCGCCGCCAGATGGCAACGCGGACCGCCAGGGCGTGTCCGGCCGGCTGACGAGGGCGAGGAAGTGGAAAGTGTGCAGGAGCAGCCCGTACAGGAAACCCCTCCGCGCCGATTGGAATGGCACGGAGGGCATTCCCGAGAGGCGGCTCGGGTTGTGCGGGACCGGCTCCCGAGGAGGGTTTCGGGGCCTGGGTCCGATGAGCAGTTCCGGCCCAGCGGGGGTCAGCTCGGCCGGGATCGCTCCGCACTCCCGAGCCCCCTCGCCACCCGCAGTGAGGGGCGTCCCGGGGGTTTCGGCTACTCCTCCGCCCGCCGGACCGTCCCCGGAGTCGGCCGCCCGGACAGCCGAGGCGCTCTCCTCCGCCGGCGGGGGAGCGCCCTGACTGGAGGCGACCATGTTCCAGACTCGGAAAAGATCCCGGTAAAAGACAGGCAACTCCCTCAGAGAGGCGCGGCTAACAGACTCCACCGGGAGCTGCGTGTCGTCTTGAAGGCAGTGACACTGGCGGAAAAAATACGTCGCCAGCACACACCATCTGGG
Source organism: Heterodontus francisci (assembly GCF_036365525.1). Lineage (NCBI taxonomy): Eukaryota > Metazoa > Chordata > Chondrichthyes > Heterodontiformes > Heterodontidae > Heterodontus > Heterodontus francisci. The sequence goes on along the minus strand of NC_090396.1, from coordinate 76,158,914 downwards.
AGGACGCTCGACGTACAGGTATCTCTGCAGGGTCCGAAGGCGGAGAGTCGCAGCCTGGGTGCGGACGCACACCAGCGACTGACCGCCCTCCTCGATCGGGAGACTCAGGACCGCGGCAGAGACCCAGTGTTTCCTCTTGCCCCAGAAGAAATCGACGAGTTTCTTCTGGATCTTGGTGGCAAATACAGGGGGCGGGGCCAAAGTGACCAACCGGTACCACAGCATGGAGGCCACCAGTTGGTTTATGACCAACGCTCGGCCCCTGTAGGAAAGCACTCGGAGCAGTCCTGTCCAGCGCCCCAGCCGAGCGGTGACTTTCGCCTCCAACTCCTGCCAGTTTGCCGGCCAGGCTTCCTCAGCGGGGCTAAGGTGGACTCCCAGATAGAGGAGGTGCGTGGTGCTCCACGCAAAAGGTGTCATCTCCTCCGGCAGGGAGTCCACCCGCCACTGACCAACCAGGAGTCCGGAACATTTCTCCCAATTGATCCTCGCGGAGGACGCGGCAGAAAAGGTCTGCTGGCAGTCGCGCATCCTCCGCAAGTCAACGGGATCTGTGATTGCGAGGAGCACGTCGTCGGCGTAAGCCGAGAGGACGACCCGCATGGCCGGCTCGCGCAGAGCCAATCCCGTCAACCTCCTGCGAAGCAGGCACAGGAAGGGCTCCACGCAGATGGTATACAATTGGCCGGACATGGGGCACCCCTGACGCACTCCTCTCCCAAATCGAAGGGGCGCCGTCAAGGACCCGTTAACTTTGACTAGACACTCTGCGGCGGCGTATAAAAGTCGGACCCGGGCCACGAAATGCGGCCCGAGTCCGAAAGCGCGCAGAGTCCCGAAAAGGTAATCGTGATCCACCCTGTCGAACGCCTTCTCCTGATCGAGGGAGAGAAAGGCGACCGACTGACCAGTCCTCTGGGAAAGATGGATCAGGTCCCGGACCAGGTGGATGTTGTCCTGGATGGACCGGCCCGGGACCGTGTAGGACTGGTCGGGGTGGATCATGTGGGCCAGCACGGAGCCCAGGCGGGTAGACATAGCCCGGGCAAAGATCTTATAATCCGTGCTGAGGAGGGAGACCGGACGCCAGTTTTTAAGCAGGCGGAGATCGCCCCTCTTCGGCAGCAGGACGATGACCGCCCCGCGCCACGAGAGGGGCATCTCCCCGGTCGCCAGGCTTTCCCCCAGGACCCGCGCGTAATCGTCCCCCAGGACGTCCCAGAACGCCCTGAGGAACTCCACGGTCAACCCATCCAGCCCTGGGGATTTGCCCCTCGAGAGCTGGTGGAGGGCGCCAGTCAGCTCCGCCAACGTGAGCGGAGCCTCCAATCCTTCGGCGCCCTCCGGGCTGACCTGCGGCAGGTCCTCCCACAAAACTCTGCGCGCATCCTCGCTGGACGGATCCGGAGAGAACAACGCACTGTAATACGTCCGGACCAGGAGGCCCATTCCCTCCGGATCCGTGATGGAGGATCCGTCGTCGGCCAGCAGCTCGACGAGCTGCTTACGGACCCCCCGCCATTTTTCCAGCGAGTAGAAGAAGGGTGAGGCGCGGTCCAAATCTTCCAGGATCTGGATCCGCGACCTCACGTACGCGCCTCGGGACCCTATGAGCTGCAGGTTCCTCAGCGCGCCCTTCTTCTCTTTGTACGCCTGCCACAGGGCCGGGTCCGCGACGGCATGACCGAGGCGGGATTCCAAGTCGAGCACCTCCCTCTCAAGGCGCCCGACCTCGGCTTCCCGCCTCTTGGTCGACCCCCTCGCGTACTCCTGACAGAAGACGCGGATGTGAGTCTTGCCCACATCCCACCATAGCCTCAAGGAGGGGAAGCCCCCCTGCTTCCTTCTCCAGTCGGCCCAGAATCGACAGAACGAGTCCCGAAATCGCACGTCCTCCAGCAGCCGGTTGTTAAAGTGCCAGTACGCAGACCCCGCCCGCGTGCGGAGCGGAGTGAACTCCGCCCACACCAGGCGGTGGTCCGAGCACGGCACCAGCCGCATGGAGGCCGCCGAGACACGGGAGACGTACGCCTGCGAAATGTAGAGGCGGTCGATTCGCGACCCCCCTCCTCCAGACCTCCACGTGAAGGCGCTGGAGTCGGGATGGAGATTCCGCCAGACGTCCACCAAGTTAAGGGAGCTGATCAGTCCCCTCAACTTCTCCACCGACGCTTGGCCGCGCTGGGGACCGGAGCGATCCCCCACCTCGAGGGTGCAGTTAAAATCCCCCCCGAGGATGATGCACTCGCCGCTATCGATGGAGCTCAAGAGAGCGGACACTTCTTCAAAGA